>NC_056527.1:122630991-122712934 GCF_019175285.1 Sceloporus undulatus
TCTCCTCCTTCCCCATCTCCTCCTTCCTTCCCTTCCTCTTCCTCTTCCTCTTCCTCCTCGGGGGCGATCATGGCTCAGGCGGCCAAGCAGCTGAAGAAGATCAAGGACATCGAGGCGCAGGCCTTGCAGGAGCAGAAGGAGAAGGAAGAGTCCAACCGAAAGAGGAGGAACCGCTCCCGGGACCGCAAGAAAAAGGTGCGCAGATCAGGGAAGGCAGGCAAGGAAAGAAGGAAGGATGGAGATGGAGGGAAGGCAAGGCCTGGACCAGGGGTCCCTCCTGGGCTGGCTCTTGGGTTCCTCCTCCTTTGCGCTTGGCTTGGCATGGTCGGGATCCAGAGGGAGGTGCAAAGGGGCCAGAGGAGGCTTCAGGTGCTTTGGAGATGGTCCTTCTGGGGAGAGAAGCCTCCAAGGGCTCTGGAGATGGACTTCTTGGGGAGGGACCTCTCCAGCTGCCCTGGACGATGGTGGTTTTCCTGGGGAGAGACCTCTCCAAGGGCTCTAGAGATGATGGTCTTTCTGGGGAGATGGTCATCCTTGGAATAGACCTCCTCAAGTGCTGGGAAGATGGGCTTCCTAAGTGAAGCCTCAAAATACTCTGGCAAGGATGGTCTTTCTGGAGAGAGAAGTCTCCAAGTGCTCTGGGGATGGCCTTTCTTTGTGTTTGGACACTAGCCCCAAATGGCTTGTTTTCAGTAATAAAGAAAGACGCATCTCTCAAACCCTTGGGACCTCTCCCCCAACCTTCTCCCCCTCTGACTTCCATTGCCTGCTCTTCAGAAAGAACATCTTCTGAACTCTTGGAGACTTCTCTTTCCCACCCCATCTTCTGTTGGGGGCTCCTCAGCATTTGTCACCAAGGCCACCTTCCCTGGGAGACTCCTGTGCCTTAGGAGCCTCTGAAGATGGGGAGCTGGATGCTGGCGCTTGAGGTCACTTCAGGTAGGACACCAGCCGAGAGACTGTGGGTGTCTTTGGACACTCCTTGGGTCACTTGCGGTCCCTACATTAGGACTGGTTTGGGTCCAATGGCTGGAAGTAATCCAGGTTTGGAAACCAGGAGCCTCTTCCCAGTGAAAGAAGGCCCTGTGCTGCTGTTGCCGCTCTCCCTGTATCTTTCATTTTGGGGCTCTGCATCCTTCTGTTGGAAACCAGTCAGAGGATGGGAGCTTGGAGGAGGACACCTGCTGAAAACACTTCAAGACATGGCCCTTGGACACAGGAGAAGCCTTGGGGCAGTGGTCCAGAGAGTCCAACCATCCTAGCTTTTCCTTCCTTCCTTTGCTATCAGTCCTTCAGCTCCCAAACACACTGTAGAAATAATCCAGTTTGAAACCACTTTAACGACTCTGGCTCAATGCTCGGCCATTCTGGGAACTGTAGTTTTGTGAGACATTGAGCCTTTTCTGTTGGGGAGCACTAGTGCTACAATAAACTACAATTCCCAGGATTCCTTAGCACTGAGCCAGGGCAGTTAAAGCAGTCTCAAACTATTTTTCCAGTGTGTTGGACCTCAGTTGATTCTGGCCAAGAGCTTTGAGAACAGACTTTTTGAATTGGCTGGGAGGACTATAACTCGCCATAACCCTCCCTCCAGCCAGGGATATATAGCCATGGACATGAGCCAAAGCTGGCATGACCTCCAGATGCAGCTTGGCCAAAGTGTCCCCCAGATGTGTCAGGTTGCAGCCCCCAATTGCTCCCAGCTGTTAGTCCTTTTCTAGAGGAGGGGAAATGGCTGGAGATGAGAGACCCAGCATGGCAGTAGTGGATGGGTTTTGGACTAGGACTCTGGAGACCAGGGTTCGATTCCTGGCTTGGTCATGAAACCCAATGGGAGACCTTGTGCAAGTCACACTCTCTCAGCCTCAGGGGAGGGCAATGGCAAACCTCCTCTGAAGAAATCCTGCCAAGAAAACCCCAGGATAGGCTTGCCTTTGGGTCACCATAAGTCGGGAACGGATTGAAGGCACACAACTCCAACAACCAGAGACAGCTTTCTCCAAGAGACAGCTTTTGCTGGCATTCTGCTTTGTGTGCTGGGCTCTTATTTCAGAGGAAAATAGGGGCGAATTGCCTCTTGGATATCTTTTGCCTATGAGAAAGCCCCTATGATATCCATGGGGTGCTAAAAGTCAACCAGGATTTGGGGGTACACACAAGACCCAAGGCATGGGCCATGCATGGGCCCATCTGTTGTTGTGTGCCTTCAAGGTGTTCCCAACTTATGGCAACCCTAAGACAACCCTGTCCTGGTTTTTCTTGGCAAGGTGTGTTCAGAGGGGGTTTGCCATGGCCTTTGACTGGGACGTTTTCCTTTCCATGGAAGGAGAGCTCAGTCCCCAGCATCTCTAGTTTGGAAAACAAAGGCACCATGTATTGTTCCCTCCTTAGTATCTTCAAAGACTTGACTTGTAACAAAACCCTTTTGTGACCTTTATCAGGTGTAAGGCATCTTGATCAGACTTTCATTCCTTGCAGCTGTGTGTGGAGCTGGAGCTATACATTGTTGTGTGTGTTTGAGAGAGAGAAATGAAGTGCAAAATATGAAAAAGAGTTGTTCTTGTTCATTTCCACAGGGCTTCTCCATGGAATACGCCCCATATCCATGCGCGCATGAGGTTGTGTGACTTGTTGCATGACCCCCCAGTTGTTGTTTTTGCTCGGCCCTTGCAATGTGTAAGCATTTGTGTTAGGCAGAACTCTTCTTTCAGGATGGAAGATAGGAGGGGAATGCCTGATTTTTGGAGAAAGGATTTTGAAGTCATGAACGTTGTTAGTCTTATGTCAACTTATTTTTCTCTCTTCCTTTGATGATCCAGATGGAGGAAGAGTTCAGTGCTTTTGTGGAAGTTTGCATGTGGCACTTTATAGACTATTGTAAAGGGATTATTTGAAACCACTGATTTTTTTGGTGAATGGACCAACCTGGTTTTGCCCTTTCAGAGGAAGCTGTTTGAGATGGAAATATGCCAGAGATACAGTACTTTAAAGATCCTTGGTGAAGCAGGGGTTTGGTTGTAGTCTATGAAAATGACACCTGTGTTGAAGCTGCATCGCATGCACTGAGTTGCATGGTCACCTGCGATGAGTCAGAAGCGCAACTTGGTGAATAAGCATTTCCCAAAGCATTCCCACGGAATTTAGCTGCTTCTCTCCATTTGCCACAAATGGCTTGCAGAGGTGTGTGTAGTCAGGCATGCAAGTAAATGGATTAAATGCTAGTATCCTCTGAGAAGATCTCTGCAGCTACACGATTTAATCTTTGCTTGGAACATAACATCCACGATAGGAGTGAGGTCCAAAACACGTTGCGGAAATAATCCAGTTTGGGATTGCTTTAACTGCCTTGGCTCAGTGCTAGGGAATCCTGGGAATTGTAGTTTATTGTGGCACCAGAGTTCTTTCTGACAGAGGTGGCTCAATGTGTCACAGAACAACAATTTCCAGACTCCATTGAGCCAGGGCAGTGAAAGTGGTCTCAAACTGGATTATTTCTGCAGTGGGTTTTGGACCTCAGTCTCTGGACCCCACAGCAGCATTCTGCAACCTGGCATCTTCCAGATGTGCTGAACTATACCTCCCATCATCCTAAATAGCATGCTGTCATGGATGATGGGAATTATAGTCCAGCATGTTTGGAAGATGCCAACTAGAGGAAGGTTGCTCCGGAGGGACTGTGTTCGTCATGCTTTATTCTGATTTATGCTTGACATTTGATCTCTGCAGCCTCAAGTGGCACTTTGGGAGAAAGGATCATAGAATTGGAAGGGACTGCTATAGTCTTTGCCATCCAGGAATAACACAGTGGTCCATCAGAGAGTGAACTTCCATCACCAAACAGAGGCTGTTCGGACACAAGCAAATGGTTTTATATTGTGAAAGATCAAATATATATAGCAGGTAATTCAAAAAGAAGGGTGCAAAAGTCAAAGCTGTCCTTATTCGGTTTTGCACCGCTCTTTTTAAACAACCCGGCATTGTGTGCCTCAACCTCTCTAGAGGCCAAAATCCATTTTCCTCATTCCTCTGCCGCAGTGTTTTATGAAACCATCTCTTGTAATCAAACGCAGCGTAACACGTTAAAATTGGATCGATGAATGGCGGCAAACTGTAGGTACCCTGGAATCTACCTTTGAATCTCATCGTGGTTTGCAGGAGATCAGCAAGCTTCCCGACTCCCAGTGGTTTTAAAAAAACAACAGCATCAAAATGTTAGGGTTTTTCTTTCCATGGTCCTAAATTAGGCTGCTGGAATAAAGAGGCTTGTGTGCGCATGGGGCAGAGCACTGGAGGATATGTGCATGAACGCTGCAGTTCAAGTGCTGGAAATGCGTTGCTCAGCCCAACATGGACTAACCTTATTTTTTGCAATTCTCTGCTCAGCATCTTGTGCTGCTGCTTTTTGCACTTGGATCCATTTGGTGGGTTTGGAGGTTCTAGTGGAGTACCACAAAATTGATCCTGAAAACCTAAAGTCTACTCTCCCGAATGGCAAAGGGTCCATCTCTGGCGCAGCTGAGGGTCTTTCTGAATTCCTGGACCTGGGTCAAAAACACATTGCAGAAATAATCCAGTTTGAGACCGTTTTAACTCTCCTGGCTCAGTGCTTGGGAATCCTGGGAATCGTAGTTTATTGTGGCACCAGGGCTCTCCGACAGAAAAGGCTAGATATCTCACAAAACTACAGTTCCCAGAATTGCTCAGCATTGAGCCAGGACAGTTCAAGCGGTCTCAAACTGGATTATTTCTGCAGTGTATTTGCACTGTTCACACACACACACACACACACACATACACACATACGTGCAAAAAGATGCTCTAGATAGTATACAGAGGCCTAGTTAATATGTTCAGAAGGCTAATTTTGGAGAGGAAGGCAATATACAGTGGCTATGGTTTTATTCATTTCCTAGCTTGTTTTCTGTGCTGGAACACCTGAGTCAGCTTTGGTTAGGTTTCAATACTAACATACGTAATGTAGGAGTGTGGATCTAAATTTATACTATCTCGTTGCCGTTTTTGGTATTCAGGGCCTAGGTAACCTTCTGGTTTCATTATGCTGGCATAAACCTGAAGTTCTGTTAGAAGTTTAATACCAAATATAATATGAATATCTACTGCAAAAGGGGTATGCATCCAGGTTTCCGCACATGCCTTTGTAGCACAAACATACCTGGGCAAGTCTTGCCATTTACTCAAGTAGCCCTAATGTTCTCTCTTCATTATCTTGCTGTTCTTCCTATGAAGGGTGTGTGTTTACATTGCACAGTTATAACAGTTTGATGCCACTTTATTTGCTTTGGCTCTGTCATAGTTGTTGTTAAGGTCTGTTTAGAATACGCAAATCTCACAGTCCTATCCTGAGACTTGTAGTTTGGTGACCATTTGTAGCACTGTCCAGTTATACATGGCTCCATGCATGTTACTATTATTCACTTGCCTGGGCTTTAAAACATCGTTGGTAAATGTGTAGCAGGCCAGGAACTTTAATAAAAGTGGCAGCTTATGGGAGCTGCAAACTGGGCATCCCAGGTCTTGGATCAATCATAGCTGACCAACTTATTTCTTGGGTCTCTTTCCCCTTTCTTCATATGTGAGAAAGGAGATGTTGCTCCTTTGGCTGATGATATATAGGTAAAATCAATATATTTGAGGTCGCTGTTTTCTTTTTACTGCAGTTGTACAACTGGGACTTGTGTTTTTTGGGAGCAGTCATGAAAACAGCTGGCTTTTCTTTTTGCGTTGCATAAGCAGCCAATTGCCTTCTTGGTGAGGAGTGAGCAAATAATGGATGTCTATGAAAATCCCCAGCTCTTAATCCCCCCAAATGCTCAATTGTTGAATTAATGTTGCTCCAATTCATGTCCGGTCAGTTTCTGATAGGGATGTGCACCAGTCAGTGATGCGGAAAAGGAACAACGTAGTGAGTTTGGTCTCTGTCCCCACCAGACAGATGGGTTTTGGAGTCCTTTTTAACATCAAGGCATAAGAGGGTTCATTTGTCTTAGCAATCTTGATGGATACTTTTTGCTTTGGCTTTGCAGCTGGAGGCTGGGGACAGACTTGTTGTTGTTGTTGTGTGCCTTCACGTCATTCCCAATTTATGGCGACCCTAAGATGATCCTATCATAGGGTTTTCTTTGCAAGTTTCTTCAAGAGGGGTTGGCCATTTGCCATCCTCTGAGGCTGAGAGAGTGTGACTTGCCAAAGGTCACCTAATGGGTTTAATGGCTGAGCAGGGATTTGAACCCTAGTCTACAGAGCTATAGTCCAGTGCTCAAACCAGACATTCAAACAACACCACACTGGCTAGAACAGACTTGAGAGAGGGCCAAAACACGCTGCAGAAGTAATCCAGTGCTAGGGAATCCTGGGAATTGTAGTTTATTGTGGCACCAGAGCTCTGTGACAGACGTGGCTCAATGTTTCACAGAACTACAGCTCCCAGACTCCCCTAGCATTGAGGCAGGGCAGTTAAAGTGAACTGGATAAGGATGAGAGAGGAGTATCTTTGCTTCTGTCTGTAGGCTCCAAGGGCAGGCAGTCTGCTTTTTTCAGGGGGATCAGTGCTGATTTAAAGGCGTCTGGTATTATATTACAGAGGCATCACAATTCTTGTGATGGTTCTTGCCTCCTCAAGGAGATGGGATCTTGTGCTGGAATTTGCTGAAATTTGCTGCTCTTTGGCTGAGATGCAGACAGCTGAGCAAAATTAGGTTTGTATGTAGAAACAAGCCAGCATGGTATAGTGGTTTCAGTGCAGGACTAGGATTTTGGAGATCAGGGTCTGATTCCCTGCTCGGCCATGGAAGTCAACTGGGTGACTTCGGCCAAGTCACACACTCCAAAAAGACTCTGTAATGCATGATGAAATGACTTGAAAACACACAACTATCACAACAAAGTGGAACACAGGCAATCACTTCCCAGGCAAAGAACACTTTGGTAATGAGACTAGATCTTTTCCTTCTCCCTTCAGACATTACAAATTATGAACGTGGGTATTTGTGGTCAGATGGACCAGCCTTGACTGCACAGAGGAGTAAAGAATGTGAAGGCGAAGATGTATTATTATCTATCTATCTGTCTGTCTGTTTGTTTGTTTTATTTTTATCCCACCTTTCTCCCAAGTTGGGACCCAAGTATGTATGTGTGTGTGTGTACACACACACGTTAAAACAACACTTAAAAAATAATCCAATTAAAACAGCAATTTCTTTTTAGAAAAACACATTATACAAAATGTAGTCTCTTTCAGAGCATCAAGCCATGATCCAAAGTTTTTTGTGGGTTTTTCGGGCTATGTGGCCATATTCTAGAAGAGTTTCTTCTTGGAATAAACTCTTCTAGAACATGGCCACAATAGCCCGACAAACCCACAAAAAACTATGGATGCCGGCCATGATAGCTTTCGACTTCACCATGATCCAAAGCTGTAAAAGCAGCACAGTGATGGATTGCCAGTGACAGTGAACATTCCCATGTCATTCTGGTGCTGAATCAACTTTGGATTTTACTCTTTAGTAAGGTATTGAACTTACTGTGGATTCAGACTATAGTTTGGAGACCAAAATATGGGTTGGATTCATGGCCCCATTGACATAGAAGAGTCCAGCCACCACTGGAATGGTATCCAAAAGTTGCCACAAATCTAGAGTTCTCCCCAAAATAGCTCCTAAAGAGGCCAAAGGCTTTTTCAGAGAATGGGCTGCAACCCATCTGGAGGCAGCGTGTGAGGTTCCCACCCCTGTTTGTAGGAATTAAACCCATGCCATGGGTTCTTGCAAGTCTCAGCAGCTATCTCAATGAGGCCCATTTACAGTTCTTGGCACTGTTGATAAAGCATTGTGATCTGGGAGCTTTATTCAAATGATGAGCAGCTGGAGATGTCCAGTGATGGTAAAATGAGACGACATGCCCACCTTCTCGGAGGGCATCCTGAAGGTGAGGCAGACCTTGGAGACCCATGGTTTTCCTGGAATAGAATGCATTCTTCCAAGCAGATTTGAACCCAGAGGTATTTCTGGAAAAGGTTATTTTAGGTAGATTCCCAGGAAAGTGGAATAAGCCAAGATCAGTCTTTGGCAGTGGGTTCTCCTTGGCAAAGAGATGTGGTCAGTTGCAATGAACTGCATTCTGATCTTTCTCCACTATCTCCTTTTCAAAGAGTTGGTGTGGTCTTGGTTAGTACCCAAATCTGAATGCTGCCAGGGTCCCATGCCCAAGGGATGGAGAGATGCCAGGCACCTGGAGTGACAGGAAGAACTGGGAGACGGATGAGAGTTTAAGACGGTCAGACCTAAACCCATCATCCTATTTTCCGCTATGGGCAACAAATACCCATGGAAACATCACAGGCAAGACATGAAGGCAAACTGCACCCTCTTTCTCATGTTTTCTAGCAACTGGTAGGCAGAGAGGCATGCCACTTCTGATACAGGAGGTCATATACAGCCATCACGACTCTGTGCGAGTCTGTCTTATCTCTTTCGAAAAGGACCATTGCTCAGTGATAAAAGTCTGTGTGCTGAGCTTGATAATAGTACTTCTTTTGGATTACAAATTTTCCTATTGTGAACTCCCCCAGTGTGTCTCCTCCAGAATAAAACATGTCCAGCCCTGGACTAAGACTTTCATGCAAAGAGGAGCCTAGTGCTTGTCTTTGTAGCTTTGTCTCCATCTCTTGTCTGTCTATGCTATGTGTGTGTATACATACAAGTGTTCTATACAAATACCAAGATGGATCACAATGCACAAAGATGAAAGGGGAGATGGGTGCAAGCCTGAGCAGAGCTTGGAAAAGTTACTTTTTTTGGTTACCACAGCTCCCAGAAACCCCTGACTTTCTGGGAACAACATTTGCAAGCTTTGCTTTGTTTGTATGTTGTATGAAGAAGGTCCTGTGTTCTGTTCCCAGTGTCTCCAATGTAAAACCAAGCTAGCTATTGGATAGCTGTTGCTGGGAAGGAACTCCTTCTGCCAGGCAGTGCTCCATAGGCTACAGTGGTGAAAGTCAACAGCTTAAGTTCAATGGGAATTTGGCAGCCCTTCTCAACCTGGCATCCTGCAGAGGTGCTGGACTACAACTCCAGTTGGCAGCAATGGCCAGTTAACCAACAGGCTGGAGATGTTGGGAGTTGTAGTCCACTGTATGCAGAGGGCTGTAGCATTTGACACACTATGGCTATTGCATTGTCTACTAGTGCTACTTTATGAGCACAAATTTCCCAGTATTTCTCATGCCTCCTCCTTTGATATACTTTCAGAGGCACTGCCCATAGTCCATTGAGTTAAGTGCGGTGCTGCATTTTTCTTTTCTCTAGCCTCCCTCCAGACCGTCCACCTTGACAGCAGCTGGGGCAGGCACCTGGCTGCTGTGGTCATCTGGGCTGGGAGCCCATCGTCCATGCGCTTATAGGCAGGCATCTGGTGTGCAAGGCGATCTGAGGGATTTGAGAGAAAGGTAGCAAAAGCCATTAAGGCGGCAGACAGCAGTTCCCAAGAGTCAGGGAAAATGCGGGAGAAACAGAATTTCCAGACGAATCAGCAACATTTTCATGCTCCCTGGCCAGTGCCTCCATTTGTATTTTGCAGCTGAGTAATTTGCATGACGAGTTTGCTCTGCCCATGCACTGCCATTAAAAAGCAAGGTTGTCTTTTCTTTTTTGGTCAAGCTTTGAAGTTAAGTTGGTGTGATATTTGTACTCTTTGTTTAAAGAAGTGTAGCCAAAGAAAAACCCCAAAACAGACAGTCTGTGCCCATGCAATTCTTGCCCTCTTGATGCATGCCTCTGGGTATGCATTGTGTACATGGGATGAGTAGGTCCATGCCCTGCCCCAGATTTTGCCACACCACCTTCTTCACCATTGCATGGAAGGTGTGTATATATACAATAAAGCACCTAAAAAAATTGGCATCCTATTTATTTATTCAATTTGTACCCTTCCTTTCTCCCAGTATGGGACTCAAGGCATAGGTTAAAGCAAAGCACACATAAAATGTGGTGCCGGAGAAGAGTGCTGAGGATACCATGGATGACCAAAAAGACAAACAAGTGAGTCCTGGAACATATCAAGCCCAAACTCCTTCTAGAAGCCAAGATGACTCAACTGAGACTGTTGTAGTTTGGGCATATCACAAGGAGACATGACTCCCTAGATAAGGCAATGATGCTTGGCAAGGTAGAAGGCAGGAGGAAAAGAGGACTTGGATTCCTCTGGCTCCATAGTGTCAGCACCGACTGACAGTTGTTCTCTGGTCTTGTTGTGTGTGGAGTCTTTCCCAGCCCTGTGACCTGAACCCAGGACTCAGTTGAAACAGGTTTCCCTGTTTTCCCTGATACTGATGTTAAAAGGTACAGATTAATACCATTTAGACATGAGAGACTGTGCATCTGTTTTTATTGGCTGGAAATGAGCTCACTAAAAAAAGAAAAGAAGAAAAAGGAACTGAAAAGTGGTTGGCTAAATGCTTAATTTGGCATTCAAACAGATGCAGGAAAACCCATTCTTAAGCAATGCTGCTATTTATACATGGCGCTCTTAATTTGCTGAGTGTTTTAGAGTCACAGGGTTCTCTCTCTTCTCTTCCTTGCCGTTTCGGACTCTGACATGTAAACTCACGAAGGTACACTTCCCAGGGTCACGTCCGCACAGAAAATGATGGCAGATGACTTAGGGAAGTCTAAAGGCCCATGGGCAGAATGCCACAGGCCAACCAAAGGTATCTCACCCATGGTTCAGACCCATTTCTGCTCTTGGACTGGCGCAGCAATGGGCAGGTGTTCATGCTGCTGCTGCATACCCTGTTATCTGCCATCACCATTTCTTGGGAAGGCACTCATATGGCCCAACGTCACAGGCCACAACTGGGACCTTCCAAGGGAATGTGATGCTGGCAGCAGGTAAGGGAGTGCACAGGCATGAAGTCTTCTGGAGTTTCTAAGGAACCCTACTGCAAACAGCTGATTAAAAAAGACTGGCACAATGGCATTTTGAGCTGGGGCTGGTCTGGAACTACTGGGTTGCAAATGGAGTGCAACCACCTTTTCCTTCCCCTTGAAGCTTAGAGGAGCTGGGTTTTCATGGACTGAATTGTCTATCCCTTTCTCCACTGATAAACAACAGCAGCAGGAGTCTCTTCTGGGGCTTGACCAGTGATGGGAAGATCGATGATGGAGAGAAAGGGCAAGTATATAGCCCTCTGAGCCCTGTCCTAAATGGGACTTACGTGCGTCTAAGTTGTACTTGTTGCTGTGTGCCTTCAAGTCAATTCTGACTTATGGTGACCCTAAATTGAACCTATGATGGGTTTTTCAGAGGCTGAGAAGGTGTGACTCACCCATGGTCACCCAGCGAGTTTCCATGGCTGAGGTGGGAATCGATATGCGCATAAATCCCCAACAGGGATATAAGTTTGAGTGTGCTGGGGGAGTATACAGATGCATGCTAAGCAGCAAGGATGGGCCTGTTAGATTATTTTATTTGCCTAGGTTTGCATATCTGATAGAACATACTTTTGTGGCCAGGGAGAACTGGTCTGAACACAGGATCCATGCGCAAATGGCCAAAGTTGTGGTGGCACTGAGAATCATAGAAGCCAACTTGGTTGTATTTTGGTTCACAGATGATGCTCAGATGGAGCCATTGATGTATTTACTGGCGTGTCATTAATAGTCATCCAACATTTGTGAGTTGGATGCCACAGATGCAACATCAGCAAAACATAGAACTTTTATTTTTAAATCACAGATTATGTGTAAGTTTATAATAGCCGGAGGAGACCCTTATTTTGCATCTGGTCCTAAAAATACAATGGCTTCCATTTCTTGACACTTTTGCTGATGCCAAAAGATGTGATCTGAATGCAGATATTAAAGCCTCCACTTCTCCCTAATCCTGAATGGATGTCATGGAAATAAATTCAGCTGGAATCAGTATGATTTACTTTCAAGTAAGGCTGCGGGGTTGAACTGGAAGGTTAATCGCAAAAACCTTGGTTGATTTATCTGCAAGGGTCATTTTTAACCGACGGAGCTGGAAGGTTGTGACACACGCTCAGAGGCTACTTTGATTCTGGTGTGTCATTGTAATAAAATAAAAATGGAATAAGAGAGAAAATAGTGTTTTAAGTGGCTTTCCCTTCAAAGCATGAATACAACGACTGCTACAAGCTCAGAGTTTATTGTACCACTTACTGCAGACATGTTGCTGCAAAAGCCTTTCTCCAGCCATCCTTCACCGTCCTCCAAATGCTTATGGCTGCTAAAAAACTTCATGCTGGACAGATGAGGAGGTGGCTAGGCAGACTTTAAAAGACTGTAAAAAGGACATTCACAATGCATTTCTTTTTAAAAAGGGGGGAGGAGCAGTATAACTTGCAAAGATTGCCATGGTCAGAATCAGAGTTTGGAAAAGCTACTTTTTTGGACTGCAACTTTCACAATCCCCCCGACAACATGGGATCTGTAATACAGAAAAAGAGGCAGCTTTTCCAAGCGTTAGGGCAGACTGTTAGGCATTTGTCATGATGGATTTATCTGACACATTGCAGGACAAGGCAGCTTTTGAGAGATCTGTCCATGGTCCTGAGCTTGCAGAAAAGGGGGGTTATAGCTTGACAACAAGTCTACTCTTTCTCAAGAACATATATCCAAGCATACACACACACACACACACAGGATATTATCTTGGCTTTCCATATATAATATTTTTTATACATACATGCATATACCAAAATACACTGGAGCCAGCAACTATACCGCAACTCACACAGTGCATTAAAAAAAATCTGAGTGCATGCATAAAATTTAACTTGAACCTGTGGATAAATCAAATATTTTTTACCAATGAATCCATTAAAAAATCCTTAAATCAGTTGGCAGTCCCTGTTCTTATTCTGAGTGATTGCATTAAGTCCAGAGACAACTTCTTTGCTTGTGTTGAAACTTAACACTCTGGAGCTCCATGGGAAGGCAGCCAAGGATCCCTTAGAGACTGTGAACAGTGATGGAGCAGAGCAGGGCTTTATGGGATTATATCCCAAAGACTGTTTAATTAGGCATTCCTTGTCACCAACTCTTGGGATCCTCTGCTTCCTTCAGTGCAAAATTCAGAGTATCTGGAGGAAAAACGGAGTATTTCAGGAGTGATGCATTCTTATGAGCAGACGCTGTTGTAAACTAAAGGATTTGGGGATTGCTCAAAATCTTGGGGTTCATCACTGTAGAAATAATGCTGCTCAAAGCCCCTTTAACAGCCATTATTCTATTTATTGATATCCCTCCTTCCTCCTGGCATAGGGATACAAAGTGGCTATGCCATGCCATGATGGCTCTATCCTACAGAATCCCGGGATTTGTAGTTTTGTGTGGCACCAGCACTCTTTGGCAGTGAAGACTAAAGATTGTAAAGTTACAAATCCCAGGATACCATAGGATGGAGCGTTGTTGTTGTTGTTTGCCTCCAAGTCATTTTTGACATATGTTGACCCTAAGGCAACCCTATCATAGGGTTTTCATGGCAGGTTTCTTCTACAGCATTTAAAAGTGGTGTAAAACTGCATTATTTCTACAGTGTAGATGCAACCTGAGTTCAAAGTACAAAGGTAGTTGGCACTGAATTAATTCAGTGGAGGGATGAGGAAAGGGCAGAGGGTTGGAGTCTTACCATTCCCAGTAGTAGTAGTAGTAGTAGAGTGCCTTCAAGTCATTTCCAACTCATGGCGACCCTATCCTGGGGTTTTCTCGGCAAGGTTTGTTCAGTGGAGTTTTGCCATTGCCTTCCTCTGAGGCTGAGAGAGTGTGACTTGCCCTAAATCTCCCAGTGGGTTTCTATGGCTCAGTGGGGAACCAAACCCTGGTTTCTAGAGTCATAGTCCACTGCTCAAACCACTATGCCATGCTGGCTCTCCCAGATCCAAAACACACTGCAGAAATAATCCAGTTTGAGACCACTTGAACTGCCCTGGTTCAAGCTAGGGAATTCTGAGAACTGTAGTTTTGTGCGACACTGAGCCTTCTCTGCCAGAGAGCTCTCATGCTATAGCAAACTACAATTCCCAGGATTCCCTAGCACTGAGCCGGGGCAGTTGAGGCCATCTCAAACTCTGTGTTTTGGAGCCCAGTTATCTCAGGCAAAAGCAAACTGCTGCAGCCTTTCCTAGTGTTTTCTTCCTCAATATGCAGCAGTAGTAGCCGGACAATAAATCCTATTGATTTCACCCCCTTTGGACAATGCAGAGACCACTTTGGGGTCCTCCATGCAGGCCTCCCCAACCCTGCTCCTGCTTTCAGGGCTGTGCAAGGCTTGACGGAAGCGAAATGTCTTGAAACTGACTCATTCACCTTCTTCTCTCAGGCTCTCTGGCAGCCGGAGCCCATCGCTACCTGAATAATTTAACAGCCCTGCAAAGCAGCAATGCAGCCCAACCCGTCCCATCCGGCATCCCTGCAAAAAGCCTTAATAAATGTCACCTCTGTCTCCTCCATCCCAAACCGTTCCTTATAACAGAGGGACTCTCAGATGGAGCAAGAGGTGTGTGTTTTTCTAGACTGCAGCTGCATTGTATTATTTATTGGCAGTGGTGCCTGCAATCGTAATGTTCAGGGTGCCATGCGTATGCAGGAAGAGGGCCTGTTGATGGTTTATATATATGTGGGACTTGCATGCCAGGAATTTCCATGTATTTCATGCTGGCACATGCTGTATTCCCTGCATGAAAGCTCTGCTGGAAGTATCAAGAGAAACTGTAGGCAGATGATTACATAGCCGTCCCTTTCTCTTCCAGAGAAGGCACATCTTCCATTGATATCTATGGCGGTTGGGATGCGGATGCATTGGATAATTCTTTGAAAAGGAGGAAAAATAATTGCTTCTTTCTTTATCATGTCTCCATAGAACTGAATGGCAGTGGCACAGAGCTTGGGGTCCAAAACACATTGTAGAAATAATCCAGTGAGACCATTTTAACTGCCATGGGAATCCTGGGAACTGTAGTTTATTGTGGCACCGGAGCTCTCTGACAGAGAAAGCTTAATGTCTTATCCATCTTGAATCCAATTTTGGAGAAAGGCGGGATATGAATCCTGGAAGTAAGTAAATAAATTGCAAAGCGACAGTTCCTAGAATTGCCGAGCATTGAACCAGAGCAGTTTAAGCACTCTGAAGATGGATGAATTCTGCAGTGTGTTTTGGACCTGGGGAAAGTATTTATTTGCACTGTAGTTCCCAGAATCCCCTAGCTGGCCTGTTTGACATCCCTTTGCTTCTGGCGCTGGAGTGAAATGTCACCCCAGAAGGATGATAGGATCTATGACTTCTCCATAGTTTTGAAAGGGTTTTGCACTAAGATGTTCATGAGCGTTCAAGCATGCACAGACTTTTGGGAGGGTGCTGTTTTTGGTAGCCAAGCCAAGAAGTCTGGTTGCCAGTCTCATCCTTGCCCTTCTTATGCTATTTTGGCCAGGGAACACCCCACGGGCGACTGCCAAACCCAAATGCTTTCCCATGTTTCATCCTAGTAGCATGTCTGCAATACTGTCTGTCCTACCTTAAAGGGGCGTTGGAAGAAAGATTACTGGCAAATGAATGTGGAGCCCACAGTAGAAACTGAGTATTTAATATGTCACATTGATGACACTCTGTTCCTATTGAGGCTTCTCCGCCTCCCTCACCAGCAAATTTATTTAGATTTAATCAGTTAATGGATCGACTTCAAACAAATCTCTGACTTGAGGATGGCTTGCGTCTTGAGGGCTTCTTCTGCAAAGTCCAGGGAGACCCAGAGAAGGGCTAAGCTTGAGTCATCTTCATGGAGTGCTAAAATTAGACGCTGCTTTTGAATTCTGCTAATATGCTTTAATTGCCAAAGTATGTCACCAATCTTTGGGAACGCTGTGCGCTCTGCTTGTAGTTCAGGGCTTGGAAAAGTTATTTGTTTTGGACTGCTATTCCCAGAATCCCCCACCCTTTGGCTGAAATGGTGGCTGAGTCTGTTATTGCAGGATTGCTTCTTGGACTATGGCTTCTTTTTTGCTTTGATGCAGAAGCACAGCATCAAACAGTCGTTCCCAAACTTTGGCTTCCCACTTGTTTTGGATTTCAACTCCCAGAAGCCCTGTTCAGCTTGGCCAGCAGTCAGGAATGCTGGGAACTGAAGTCCAAAACATCTGGAGGACCAAAGTCTGGGAAACACTGTGATCATCTCTGACTGACAGGAGCTCATTCAAGTTTTTGGTTCAGTGACTAAGATGCTTTGAGGTTGCTGAGGAATGAACCTATCATTTTCTGCATGCTGCATAGATGCTTTTGCATGTTACACAGTGGCTTGGCAGTTCTGGGAGTTGTAGAGGAGCCAAACCTTACAGGGTTGAAACCTCCCAAATTTTTTGGGTTAGCAGGAACTACGCTATCCTCTGCCCCACCTCCCCAGACTCCTTTTTCCTTTGGGAGTTTAATGGAAATCCCCATAACAGTAAATATACTATGAAGGATCTTGGTTATCATCCAAAATACTTTGGTCTTGAGTGAGCAAGGGCCACTAGTTATACAAAAGACCTGTTCCTGGCGGACAACGAACGCTGCTTGAAAATGCTTTTTGATATCTAGATCAACCCAGCCTCCTGTATTTTTTTACTCCTTTGGGGTATATTTCTATAGAGACTAAGGAATATTCTAGGCTGAGCCCTGCAGACAGCTTTTCAACAGGTGCGATCTAGTTGTGATTATTTGAGTGGCAAGTTGTTTTCTTCCGTATCTGAGGAAGTGGATTGATGCCTACAACAGCTTGTGCTAAAATATAAAAGTTTAAAAGATGCTGCTAGATTTCTCTCCCCTCCTTTTCTCCCCTTTTTATGTTGCATAAATAGGTTATAGATCCTCCGACTCTAATGTCCTGTTTTGGTGGCTTGCAAGAAGTTTTTAAAAATGGGTGGAAAAAATGATGAGTGGCCAAAATGCTGTAGCAAGAGCCATAAATATCCACGGGGAGAGTAAAAATAAAGAACGGGGCCGTTTCAGATGCATGCGTGTGTTAAACCAGGGAAACTGGGAACACTGCAGCCTTGGGTTTTTATTAGGGAGCTGGAAAACAGTGTAGGGATGGAGCCAAAGAAGAGAATAAATATGTGGGGTAGATAAGGCAGGAGAGGAAGATAGTGCAAGCTGGAGTAAGGAAGCACTTTAAAGGCATTGCAAGTGAGCTTTTGTAGATTTGTGCAGGCTGCGTGTGTGAGTATTTGTATGTCAGTTGTGTTGTGCGTACTTGGGCTTGCATCCAGGTAATGGCATGGGCTCCTGTTCAAGGAGCTGAGCACTGCAGTGAAAAGTGGCGCAAGTGGAGGCTGGGCACGCATTTGGTGCAGCAGGAGCAACAACGAAATCTCTCTTGTAGTATCACTCCATGTGTTTGTTGGCAGTCATTGTGACCTGGGCCTGCCTCCTCCTTATCTGCTACAACAAGGGCCAGCAGCTGCAAGGTAAAACCATAGCCGTGCCTCCAGATGTACAGGAGGAAGGCAGAGTGAGCTGCATGGTTGGCATCTGTTTGCCCAGATCTCTTCTTTGTTCCAGCAAGCAGATTCCTTTGCTCTCCCCCCCCCCCCCCCCCCCAGAACCAGACAGGATGGGAAGCAATGAGTGAGAGCATAAACACAAGCTAGAGAGAAAGGAGCCACTACACTACAGGGTTGGTATAAGGACACAGGGAGGTGAATTAAGGACTGGGCTTTCTTTCCTGCCTTTGCATTTTCCTCTAAGGCTGGGCTATAGGCCACCCAGCCTTCCCTCTTGCGACGCACCCTCAACAACTGCAGTCTTCACCAGACAAGACTCTGGGAGGCCAGTGCTGTGAATGAAGTGCTGCAATGCCTTTTTGTGTGTGTCTGTGAGTCTGCGTGCGCACGCTTCCCAGGATGTGCTGTGGAAATGGCTCTGGGCAGCAAAGACATGCTTTGTCTGTTGAGGGCTTTCAACTCCACCTTCATCATCTTGGGCTCTGAGAGTTGAAGCCAGCGTGAAAGATACCACAGATTCAAAGCAATGGCTGTGTTGGCTAAGGGGTCCTGGGAGTTGTAGTCCTCCAAATTAACTTCTCTAGGCTGTGAGGAAGATTTATTCCTGGGCAGCAGAGAGTCTTAGGATCATTCGTTTTTTGTGTTTTTGGATGGCTATGTGGCCATGTTCTAGAAGAGTTAATTCCTGATGTTTTGCCAGCATCTGTGTTTTGCAGATGAAAACCAGAACACTTGTGGTTAAGCAACATCAGAATGTGGTCAAGATGGCAAAAGGTATTAATGAAGAAGCACATTAATTGGTGAGATTGCAGCAGTTTGATTTTGCCTGAGTTTACTGGGAAAACTGACAAGCTTCCACCGCCAACTTTTTCCTCCGAGTTAAATGAGTGCAAACTACTTTTGTGCTTTGAACTTAGTTTGCAGCAATTGAAGTAGCCCAGGATGGAGGGGAAAAGTGGGAGGAGGAAGGAGAAACCGGGACCTTATAAAGGCAGCTGAAAAAGTGGGATGACAGAGGATTAATTGGGGCTGTTTCCTGCCAGATCAGGACAACTGGAGGATATGGAATGATTTACTAGATAAGGCTTTGTTCTGATCCAGCTCGGCTCTTTTCATGTTCCTCCAATAGTCATGTCTATTTGCAAATCAATGGGTATCTGAGGCTCCAGTGTGCCAAAAAGGAACTAAACCCAGCGGCATTGACTCAAGTCTTTGTTGTTTTCAGGGGGAATTAACGAATTTAGCTGGACTGGGGCCAGTGTTTCTCTGGGACGGAGATAGTGGAGGAACACATGGTTTTCCAAGTGTTGTCAGATTGCCACTCCTATCATCCCCAACCATTGGCTGTGCTGGCTGGGGCTGATATACCATAAAACATCATCATAGCAACAACTAAATCGGGTGTCCTTTCTTGATACCCAGACTCTACATAGAAGAGTTGACCCACATGCATAGTTTGGAGGAAATTGTGTATACTATACATACATTAAGAAAATGTGCAGGGAAATAATGTAATGTGCCAATATTTAAAAAAAAAAGCACACTGCAAAAATTGGGATGAAACCAAATTTTGGGAAAACGATAAATTGGGAGACAGCAAAATGAATGGGTTTGTGCATTCTGAACTCTGTCCCGTGACAGCTGCAAAGGCGCTCTGAAGGATGTTTTTGGTGACTTTCCTTTTTGCTGATATTGGACAACCCTGAAGGGCGTCATGCAGGCTCAAAATGTTCCCAAATCCCTCAGTGGTTGCTGGGGACAGCCAGCCTAGTTTGGACCTAACCTGGAGAATATGGCTGGGGGAAATGTAGATCTGAATGCTAATATTGACTGATGTTCTGTTTGGTTGCAATGGCCACAGTTGCAGTTTTGGAGCTTAGGAAGAGTCTGGCTGCTTCCAACGTCCCTCCGTCAAATCTTGCTTGCTAAGACCAGAGCTTGGAGAAGTTATTTTTGGACTACAACTCCCAGGATCCCTCAGTCAGTGTAGGACCCTGGAAGCTGCAGCCTTAAAACAACAATAATTTCTCCAAGCTCTGTAGCTGATAGCTTCCATGTCAGCTGGGCATGTTTCCTTTAATAACAACTTTAAAAGAGCTTTCTAGGGTTATAGGGTTCCCAATCCTCACCCCACTTGGGCAGCTCCTTTTAAAGTAACTTGACCTCAAAGTCCAATAACATCCAAATTACATCCTAAATCCCTAACAATAACATCCAGACTCCACAAAACAGTGATACCTTTAACCAGGCAACCAAAATGCATGAATCATTGTGGATTTTGGTTGTTACTGTACTTTGCTATATGGCCAACACAGCTGCCCCTGAATACATTAAGCATGGCATAGTGGTTTGAGTCTTGGACAATGACTCTGGAGGCCAATTTCCAGCACAGCCATGAAACCCATCAGGTCACACTGTCTCATCCTCAGAGGAAGGCAATGGCAAACCTCCTCTGATCAAATCTTGTCAATAAAACCCCCATGATAGGCTTGCCTTAGGGTCACCATAATTTGGAAACAATTTGAGGGCACACAACATTTGCGCCTCTATAATATCTTGAGGCTATATGTATAAGGTGTATATGCAACACGTGAATGCTATGTTTAGACTTTACTCTCGTCTCCAAGATATCTCATTATATATATATGTATATGAAGATATTTAAAAATCTGGGGGGGATCCCAAATAGTATTAGGGCCAGTTGGACCCATCCTTACCGTCCTTGGACCCATCCTTATTCCATGGCTGCTTCTCGGCTGAGGAAATTGCTTCTAAGGGAGGCAAGGTTGCCTTCCTCCTTCCCTTTTTCCCCTTCTGCCAGTTGGCAAAGACCTTTTTACTCAGCCAGGCTTCTTGGCAAACAACTGGCTGCAGAGACAGGGATAGTTGGGTGCTATATTTTATAAAATGACCTGTTTTTTTAAAAATTGTGTCATAAATTGATTTTAGTTGTGCCCATAATTCTGTCCTAATCTCTGATCTTGTTTTGTGCTTTAACTCTGCATTTTACTCATTATTACTGTGCGCTACCAGGAGCTTGGGAAGAAGATCAGATATAAATCCAATCCAAACTATAAGGAAGGGGAGGAAGGAAGGGAACGCAGCCAGCCAAATTAATTTTGCTTCCCCAGAGCAAAGACAGGATTGAGCCTCCTTTCCATGGCAAACACAGAAAGCGATGGGACTGGAAGGTGAGACAACACTGAGAATGAGATATTTGGCAATGGAATGGGATTCTCCTTTACAGTTCAAGGGAGATAGGTCAGGTTGTGTGTCACACACAACTCTGTCCCTTGCTGACAGAGGGAACAACCAAAGAGTCCTGGGACACATTCACACAACATGATGATTCTTCATAGTCCAGTCCTGTGGAATCCTAGGATTTGCAGTGTTGTTGTTGTTGTTGTTGTTGTTGTTGTTGTGTGCCATCAAGTCATTTCTGATTTATGGTGACCATAAGATACACAGTCGGCCCTCCTTATCCATGGATTTTTTATCCACAGCTTGAAGCATCCACGGCTTGAAACTACTTTTAAATAGATATAAATTCCAACAGGCAAACCTTGATTTTGCCATTTTATATAAGGATGTCATTTTTCTCTGCCATTGTATCTAATGGGACTTGATCATCCACGGATTTTGCTATCCACGGTGGGACCTGGAACCAAACCTCAGTGGATACCGAGGGCCCACTGCAACACATTATCTCACTTAAGATGTTGCTGCCCTGCTGTAGCATTTCCATTGCGCTGCCTCATTCTGCCTTTCTGGAGTGGGACATTTTGTCCCTGGGGCTGTTTTGGGCAAGAGAAGAGACAGTCAAGGAGGGACTCTTGTTCCCCTCTGATGTGGGCCATCCTCTTTGCTCCAGAGCTCTTTCCAAAATGGTTTCCTCTCTGACTCCAGGATGGAGGTTCTGGCTGGCAGAGAAGAGGCTGCTGCTGCTGCTGCTGCTGCTGTGCAAACTGGCTAATCCTTTGGGCACAAGACTGAGCTTGCTTGCTTGCTTGCTTGCTTGCTTGCTTGCAGTCAGGGGAAAGCGAGGCTGGCTTGGTGACAGTGTCTGTTTCACGAAGAGCCCTAGGGAGCCGGAGGGTTGAAATAGCTTACATGAAACAGCTCCTTTGATGGGGGACGCGGTTCAGCAGATCTTTTAGTATTATTATATTTCCCCCCATTCCCTTCCCTTCCTTTTCCTTGACTGCCTGAAGGTGCCCTTGTTGTCTGTTAGCTCTCCAGAGTTCTTGAGCTGAGATCAAACAGCCTCTCCTTGCTGGCATTAAGCGGATTGCTTTGGTCCTCCTTTGCTCTCCGCTGTTGGTCCTCCTTTTTGATTCATGGAAAGGGTGGCAGAGACCGAAGGTGGTGTGACAGCTGAACGTCAGGCTTTCTGCAGGTTGGCACAAGGCAGATGCATCCCCTTCCATGTAAAGGTCTGGGAGTGGCGGACAGGCCCAATATATTTTGCTGCCTGAGGATCAAAAGGATTTAATAAGACGGCAACTCTTGAGACCTATTCCACATACAATTGCCGGTAACTGACTACGTTGGATTTTAAACATGTTGCAAGCAAGACAATCCAGAAAGAGCTGTTCTCTGGGACACTCTATTGAAAATGAATGCCATTGCAGTGTGCAAAGGAGCAACCAGAGACAGACACCTACTGTAAATATTCATGTATAAGTCTAGAAATGTTAGTCAAAAGATTCACCCAAAAAAACTGGGTCGACATATCCATGGGTCACTGTAAGTACTGTACTTTAACTCTTATCCAAAGAATCCTGGGATTTGCAGTTTGGTGAGGCGCAAGAGCTCTCCAGCAGAGCTCTCCTTAAATTGCAAATCCCAGGGGTCCATAGTTCTGGCTAGGAACAGGGCAGCTTCCTATGTTCTCGTGTCTCCAAGTCTGCCTGTGTCTCCTGCAAAGGCTTTCTTACACATTTCCTTTGTTCGTGTCCTAAATCCTGTTAGATCCCCAAACTGCGGCTGTTACAGGCTTTGGTGCTTTCCATAGTGTGTTGCTCGCTGTGGATATGTGATTGTATTCTTTTCGATTCTTCCCTCCCCTTCCATAAATGATGGATTTATATTCTGCATCAAAGAAACCCAAATCTCTCTCCACTCCCGCTTTCCCTGCTTGAGCCAAGAGGCTCTTTGTGTGTGTTTTAGAGTAGCTTTGGCAGCCTTTTAAACAGATTTTGGTGGTGGCCACATTTCATTGTGAGCATTGCTGCTTCATGCAGCCAGACCAGTGGGTTGTTTATATCAGCTTCCCTCCATCCCAAACCCCTCCATATCTCTTGAATCCACTTCCCTAGGTCCGAGGGAGAGGTCTATTCTTACTAAGGTTGCAAGTAGTGTGTTGTGTGTGTCAGACAAGTGCATTCACACCGTTGCTTGCAAATGTTCAAGAACCACAACCTTTCAAAAAGGCTCAGCACTGCAGGCCTGCACCTGTCTAGATGATGTGGGCCTTCTGTCTCCCTGTCCATGCAATCCAATGGGCCAGAAACCTCCAAAGAGAGGCTAGTTTCTCTGCTGCAGTCATTATAGCAACAGTGACAGCTTCTGAGATGACAGCAGGCACAGCTTTTGGCTGCTGGCTGGGCTGTTTCCCTATTGCGGCTGCAAAAGGCAGAGTGAGCCCTGGCTGAGCTTCGATCTGGTTTGCTCAGTAGATGCCATCTAGCGGGGAAATCAGTCCTTTGGGGATGCCAGTTAAAGCGGTGTCAAACTGCTTTATTTCTGCAGTGCGGAGACATCCTAACTCTCTGCCCAAGCTACAAATCCCAGGAAACCAGAGAATGGGGACAGGATGGTGAAAATGGTAGAAAACAGCTATAGTTGCCGGAGGAGATCCGACATATTGCCAGTCTTGACTGCTTCAAAAAGGCGGTCAAGACATATCTCTTCTGGCAGGCTTTCCCATATTAGCCTCTCAGTGGCCTCCCATCAAATTGCCCCTCAATAATAATAATAATAATAATAATAATAATAATAATAATAATAATGATTTATTTATAGCCCACCCAATCACAAGGAATCCGGGCAATAAAAATACAGAGAATACAATAAAATTGTCCTTGCTTAGTTTATAATTAAAATGTAATTTTGTTGTCGATGGGAAGGTTTATGGGTTATGATGTTTTGGTGTGTTTTATTATTGTTAGCCGCTTCTATCTGCTTGGAGAGGCGGGATATAAATATTATTATTATTATTATTATTATTATTATTATTATTATTTCTGCGTAACGTAGATATGCTCAATGTCTGTTCTATTGTGACTTTTCGGACTATGTGGCCATGTGGCCATGTTCTAGAAGAGTTTATTCCTGATGTTTCGCTGGCATCTGTGGCTGGCGAAACATCAGGAATAAACTCTTCTAGAACATGGCCATACAGCCACAAAAAACTATGGATGCCGGCCGTGAAAGCCTTTGACTTCACTTTGCAGGAGAGGTTGGTACCTTCTGCTATTCCACACTGAGGTTGCAGGAAAGCCCTGATCCGGCAGGTATTCGAAAGAGCATTTTTCAGATACAGAGAATAATACATTGACTTGCCATTTTAGAAAAGCAGCATGATATAGGGTTCTTCCAAGCCATGCATTTGTCTGTCACTCGCCTGCCTCATTCAAAGTGCTTTTTGCCGAGGTTGTCGCCTTCGGTTTGTAATCTTCCTGGGTTTTTAACTGCTACATCTGCTTTTTTTCCCTTGCCCAAAAATATCCGTGAAGGAGGTAAAAATGGAAGTAGCAGTACAATAGTGTTTTTTCTCCATTGGTAATGCTAGGAACTGTGTGTCGGAAAGCTTGCAAGCCCAGCTTGTTAGTGGAGGTTGTGCCCTTCTCAGTTGTAGCTTTTCTAATAGTGTGTGTGTGTGTGTGTGTGTGTGTAATTTTCTCTTGTGTAGTATCCAAGCAAGGATTTCTGGGAGTTTTCTGCCTGCATCCAGCGGCATCTTATGTAATTCAATTAAACTTTGGCCAAAAAAACAAGCCCATACACTCAAGTCCTTGTATCTGCTGATGAGCGAATACGAAAAAAAAAGGCATGTTCATTGCTTGCTTTCTGTCTTGGAGAACTCAGAAATTAGCCTGAAATGGAAGCCTGATAAGGTTTTCCTCCAACTATAGGGTCTGTTATCACTACAGGTTGTGTCTTCCTTATCTGGATTTCCAAAATCTGAAATATTCCCAAAACCCAAAACCTTTTTCATGAGTGACTGAAATAGCGGCACCTTTGCTGTCTAATGTTTCAGTGATAGGGTTGCCATAACCCGGCTGCAACCGGGAATTTCCTGGTTTTGGCGACCCCGGGCTCCTCCCGTCACGGGTGCTGCCAAAAAACGGGACCACTCCGATTGCAGCCGGGTTGCTGCGGCCTGCAGGGCCTCGCTGCCCTCCTCCTCCTTGGGGAGGAAGAGGAGGGCAGCGAGGCCTGCCTGGGGCGGAGGAGGCGAAGCTGGAGGTGGTGGTTCCCCACGCGGGCGCGCCACCCTCCCCACGTGGGCGCGCCAACCCGCCCCACGCGGGCGCGCCACCCTCCACCGCGGGTGGCGCCACCCACCGTCCGCCCCTCCGCCCCCTCTCCCCTCCCCCCAGGCCATGTGGCGAATAAGGACGGGGAGAAGGAGGAGGAGGAAAAAGAGGAGGAGGAGGGGAGGGGGTGGTGAGTGAGTGGCCAGAGGCCTCAAGGTGGTTTTTTTTTTTGGGGGGGGGGTGCTTTTAAATGCTAACAAGTCTCCTTGTTTTGGACAGTGATAGTGTGGTGGTGGTGGTGGTGATGATGATGATGATGAAGAGATCAGCTTGAGAGGCATGCACGCACTGTTTCTTGAAGGCCGAGAGAGTGTCACCTCCAAGGTTTTTTGGGGACTTTTCTGTGTGTTTTTGGTTCTTTAATGGTGATATTGATACCAGCCAGCCTCTGAGGCATGGTCAATGTAAATTGCTGTGATTTTTACAAACTCATGCTCAGTGAAGGAAAACCAAAGTCCCTTGACCAAGTACACACTTCTGAGAAGTGCACTTGGTGCAAGAACTGTGAAACCACCTGGACATGTTCAGTATGCATCACCATGTTAAACCATGCTAAGTGTTAAACCCAAGGGGTTTGGTTATGGAATAAGCCTCTGATGCAAGAGGCCATGTTCAGTAAAGCCATGTTCAATGCCCAAATGTGCTATTGTGTCTGTTTTGGAATGGAGATTGGGGGTGTTTGGCCAGAAAGGGAAGTACATTTCTGCCATCTGTCTAGAAATAATGCCCAAATGTCCTCCATTTTGATCATGACTAAGAAACAGGCATTTATATTAACATTTTTTAAAAAATCATCAATTTTTTCGCATGTCCTCCATTTTAAAAAAAGCGTGTCCTACATTTGAAAATGTTGTCCTACATTTGTCCCGGTTTGGAGGTCCTGACTTATGGCAACCCTATGTGTGCACAAACTTTCTTTTGTGCACAGAATGATTGTATAAAGTTACAGATAGGCAATGTATATAAAATGTATATGAAACACTGACAAATTTTGTGTATGCACTTGGGTCCCATCTCCAAGAAATCTCACTATGTATGTCTACACAAATACAGGTACGGTCAGCCCTCCATATCCACAGATTCTTTATCTACAGATGCAACTGGTTTGAAAATATATGTGTTTATTAGATGTTTTCTTAAGGAACACAGATTTGTCTGGTTGAATTCTGCCAATTTCAAGTTTTCCGCATTTTAAAATAATCCATCTTTGCCTTTGCGCTAACTAAGATTTTGATTCCCCCAAAGATCTTTGGATGGGAATATATTTCATGTGGCATAAGGGCATGAGGTTCATCCTCAATTCTGCCTGCCATCTGCAAAACCCCAAAAGTCCTGGGGCATTATAGGGTTTAATTATAGATGGAGGAACAGTAAGAAACATGAAAGGGCTTGAATCTCCTCATTTCCTCAGGTTGGGTTTAATTATGCATGAATATTAATAACCTTCATGGTTAAAAAAGAAACCAGCCTTCAAAGGAAGGGAAAGTGGGAAGCGCTCCTGACTGATAATGTAGTCACAAGAGCGCTCCAAGGGATAAGTGGTTTGAACTCCCAGGGAAGAATCTGCACTGCAGAAATAATCCAGTTTAACTGCCAGGGCTCCATGCTATGGAATCCTGGGATTTGTAGTTTGTTGTGGCACCACAGCTCTCTGGCAGAGGAGGCTCGCAAAAATGACAGATCCCTGGAACTGCAATTACAGATTGCAATTCCATAGCATGGAGTCCTGGCCGTTAAAGCAGTGTCAAACTGGATTATTTCTGCAGTGCAGATTCACTGGCTGATTGCTGGGAAAAACCACTGTCACTCAGCCCTAACCTACCTCACAAGGTGGATGTGAAAGGAAAATGAGGTACCTCCCTGGACTGGTATCCAATGCAGGGGGTGGAAATAATAACAATAACAATAACAATAATAATAATAATTATAATAATTATTATTATTATTATTATTATTATTTCTATCCTGCCTCTCCAATAAGATCAAGGCGGCTTATAACAAAAGAACGTGGATGCCCAGAATCCACAGTTTCCAAGCTCCATTGCTCCTTCCTTCATGTTATCATAACTTAACTAGTGTCTTTGCAAATATCCACATTATTGGCTGGTGTGAGTATTATGTGTTTGTGTAGAAGCACTTATTATTGTGGCTCTGTTCAGATGAATTGCGCGGTTGTTGTATAGTTGTTTCGTATTGGATGCCTTCAAGTTGTTTATGACCTATGGCCATCATGGGATTTTCTTGGCAAGATTTTTTTGCAGGGGGAGGATTGCCATTGCTTCCACCTGAGGCTGAGACAGTGTGACTTGCCCAAAGTCATCCAATAGATTTCCTTGAGTGAGCAGGGATTCAAATTCTCCTCTTAGTTGTAGATTTGCATCTGGCCCTTGCCTTTTCCCAACAAACATGGAGGATTTATACCTTTGTCTCCTGCCTGGAGAGGACTCACAGAAACTGGAGAGCCTGAGATCTGTCTATGCTGATGCAGAGTGCCTTTCTTCGAGGAATTAATGCAAGCCACAGTTGAGTTTTGATATGTGTGGTTGTATGTGTGTGTTACACTGGTTCAGAAGGCTTTGTTTTCAAATGATATTTTAGGACTCCATTCACCGGTCTTGAATAAGTACCTCTCCCTCTGCACCTCAGTGTCTTTGCTGCACACTCAGCCTTGTCACATCTCTTTAGAGAGAATAAAAAGCTGAATAAGTTGCAGCCTTGCTCTCTTGGCCTGAATATTGATCAGAAATAAATTGGATTTTTGGGTGAGAGCCTTCCAGCCCCTGATGCTGCAAAGGGAGCCTGCCTTCCAAGTGCTAAGCAATTCCAGTGTCAAAGGTCAGAAACATAAGATCTCATGGAGAGAACTTAGTGCGCTATGCACATTAATGGCTGGCTCACCTTTTTGAGTGATAGAATTCAAAGATATAGCCATGCTAGTCTGTAGAATCAGTATGCAGAGAGAGCTTGTAGCACCTTTGAGACTCACTGGAAGAAATTGGCAGCATGAGCTTTCATAGAGTTCAGTCTGCTTCCTCAGATGCATTTGGTGCAGTGGAAGCCAGGTACAGACATATATATGCCATTGGTATGTGATCTTGCAGCACCTATGAGATTAACTGAAAGACAGAAGTGGTAGCATGGGCTTTCATAAATTTGAGGCCCTCTCACTTCTCAAAGAACAGCTGCCCTTGAACCAAAAAGACTAGAAAGGAAGACTGGAAAGAGAAACTTTTGCAAAACTCTGGCTTATATTTTCATCATGTTGTGCATCCAGATCATGTAGGGTTGTCAGATTTCAAGGCATGGTCCTGAGTCCCCAGTTTTCATGGTTCATCTCCAGGTGGGAGCAGAGAGTGCAAAATGCTCCGATTTTGGGAGGCTCAGATCCAGACAATAGGAAAGGACTGTGTGCGAATCTCCAGCTCAGGTAGTAAAACAGCCCCTTGAGTTAAGATTCCTGTTTCAATTTCCAAACTGGAAACTATGTCCTCTGTGTGTGTGTCTTTGGATAACAAGCTGTGAACCACTGTGGTTGGTTGGTTGGTGTGGGCCTTCATGTCTTTTCCAATGTATGGCAACCCTAAGGCAGACCAAGCATGGGGTTTTTGTGGCAAGATTTGTGCCATTGCCTTCTCTTGAGGCTGAGAGCATGCAATTTGCCCAAGGGCACCCAATGGGTTTCATGGCCAAGCTGGGAATCGGACCCTGGTTTCCAGAGCTGTAGTCCAATGCTAAAACCACTGCACAATGCTGGCTCTCACTGTGGTTAGTACTTAATGCAAAAGGCTTTATGGCATCACCAGGGGTCTAAGTCTAAGCTTGTGACCCAGAAACCTCAAGGCCTGGGATGATCCTAAACTGGCATCCCTATGAGCACACATGATGCCAGCCACTTTGGGACGTCTCCACAGGATGGAAATGCAATCCCTTTGCCTCTCAGTTCCTCTCTCCGGTTACAAGGGGAATCAATAAGATTCAAGCAGGATCAATAGCAAGGGGTCAATTAACCGTGGGCAGAGATGAGGGTCTTGGCATGTTCCCGGGGCTGGCAGCTGCCCAAAGGAAAGCAGGAACCTGCACGGTAAGCAGTAATTAAGAAGCAATTTGCCCTTGGGCTATGCTTGCCAGGCACAGCACCAAGAGCCTCCAGGTCTCAGCTCCGGGATTGTTTGGATGTGACCCATGCTTCAGTCACGGGAGAGATGATCCCGGCAGCCAAGGAAATAGGTGATAAAGCAATCCAGGGAGATTTGTTGGCAGGACTGGCAGTGCCCAGGACAAGAGGATGGCGAAACTCTTGCTCCTCTTTATTTCTTCCTCTCAATCTCATGTGCTAAATTTTGGAAAGCAAGTACTCATTGTGACAAGCCTTACTGATATCCTCCCAAGCAAGGAGAACCCATAAATCTATATCGACACACTAGTTCCATCAGTTTTCACCATCATCAGAGGGGTAGGACTTTTATAAAAGCAATGGGTCTTAGTTGCCCATTCAAATCCTGGAAAAAAGTCATCACCCTGCCGCCTCAAGGGTTGGGGATGATGGAAGTTGTGGCTAGGGAACTAAGGTTGTTAGGAAAGGCTGAACTGCATGTTTATACTCAACCCTCCTCTAGGAAGTTCAGGGTGGTATACTTGGTCCCTCCTCTCTTTTCATCTAGTGAACAACCTTGTGGGGTAGGCTAGGTTGAGAGAGTGTCAGTAGCCCTAGATCACCTAGCTGAAGTGGGATTTTCTGTTAAAGAAATAATGCCAGGAACATATTGACTTTGTCAACTGAAGTATACCTCCTGTTTTGGAGACTGCTCTGGGGATTGCACAGACTCTTCTTTGAGAGGCCTTGAGTGGCTCTATCTGGAAGTCCCTCCGCTGAGCAGCTGGGTAGTTGGATGCAGTGGCCTTTGGGGTCTCTTAGTTCCATGATTCCTGGATTCAGTAACTAACATCCACACACAAAGTCCAGTGCATCATCATCATCTCCTAGGTGCCACAACTAGCACCATTGTCTGCCACATGCCCCATCTGTCCTTTTAATTCCCCAAGGGTTTGGCTTGGGTGCTGCCACTCTTTGGCCCAACTGAGCCAGGAGTTGGCCTTTGATGGCATCCTTGGTTGTCGGCCACGGATTGGAGCATGGCCAGCCATTTCAGTAGCTACGAAGAGAAGAACTGGCAGCAGATGCTCTTGTTCCACAGAGTAGGGATTTCTCTCTTCTCTCTCTTTTGGATGCAAAGCTTGGGCTGTTCCCTGGGGCTTTCCTGATGCACAAAGAGAGGATGGCAGCCCATCATGCCTCCAGATTATTTTAAGCACAGCGAAGGGCACTTAAGGCAGAGGCTGTGAAGGAAAGGGGCATTTTGAAAAAGTAGTTCAGATAGGCAGTGATGGACAGTTGCTGAAGTTTGGCCACAGGACCCCTGGCTCAACGCATCCACCCCATTTTTGCCCCCAAGGAAGAAGCATTGTGTTCGGATGATGCTGTTGAGCAGAGTGTTTGTGCAAGCTCAAATATATATTATTTTTAACTTTTGCATTTCGTTGGCATCCCCGACTCAAAAGGAGGAGGGAAATAAAACCCTTCCCTATTCCTGTGCCAGCAGATTTAATGCAAGTGGCATGCTAGACTCTTTTTTTTCCCTGAGGTTTCGTGAGGGTAGTGCATGCCCTCCAGCGTTTCACGGAAGAAAACCTGAACGTTTGTGGCCAAGCAAAACATCACAGAAACCCCACCCAAATATGTGAAAGCTTACAGAAGCATCCCAACCCCACTCCCAGGAAACCCCAATATCCCCAAATATTTACGTTTTGGCATGTTCCCTCTCAAAATGGGAACCGGAAGAGAGACAATGTCATTTCCAGCCATTATTTTTAGAAGGATGGCAGAGAAGGAGAATGAAGGCATTTGGGTTTGCTGTGTGTAGGATGTGTGTGTGTGTTTGTGTAGACTGTGTGTAGTTGAATTCTGGGATGCTGAGGGACCCAGTTGCCATTCTGTGGGGGCCAGAAGAAGGTCTGTGATCAAAAACCAGAGCAGCAGCTCAAGAGATCAAGCAAAGGACGGAGAAGTCATAGAATCACACAGTTGAAAGAGACTCCAATGGCATCCAGTTCAACTCCATTCTGCCATACAGGAACACACAATCAAAGCATCTGCTGTCATGGTAAACATGTGTGAGTGTGTTTTGTGTTGGAGATGGAGGGAGAAGGCATCTCTTGGTGGGGCAACATTTTGAAAGGCCACAAGATGGCACTGTCTCCCTGAAAACGTCTCCAAATTGGATAGGTTTGAGTTGGTTTCACACAGGTGTCTGCTGACCTGTTCTGTCTATCTAGACCAGCGCTTCCCAAACTTTGGTCCCCCAGTTGTTTTGGACTTCGGTTCCCAGAAGCCCCAGACAGATTGGCCAACAGTCAGGAATTATATATATATATATATATATATATATATATATACACACAGTATATATGCATGCGCCACATTACCTGGTGCAAACAAAACCATGCCCCATAGCTCAGAACTAAACCGAAACCCACTCCGCAAATGATCCTAGCAATCCTTTTTAACACTGTAAGCCGCGCTGGTCATTTTAACAAAAAGCAGGGTACAAATAAAAGTTTTATTTATTGTTTTTTTTATTAAACTGTCTCTGCCAAAATGCAGTGTGGGTACATGTCTCCAGTTGCTCCCACAGTTAGTGGGATTGTTTTTCACACTTGTGTAATCGCACTTCAGTCACACTATTGGAAACTCATCACACCATCTCCCTGTGAATGAGTTGTTGCCAGAGTTTGCTGGAGCATTCCAGAATGAGTGCGATGTCGTCTGAAAAGGTCCTGCGCAATTGCGCAATTTCCCCAGGATAATCCCTTTTACTCCTGTTTTTCCCCTTCTTCTGCAAATCTCCTTTGTGTGAATGGGGCCATATTAGAATATAGCCATATCCCATTGCATGCAAGAGGGTTGGCCTTTTGCTCCAGGATATTAAGCCATCTTTCAGTCCTCCTGGCAAAGGTATCTGCTCCTCCCCAGGAGAATGTGCTGACTAACTGAGCGTGACGATGGGGATTTTGATCCCTTCCTCCAGCCCTGACAAGCAAGAAAGATGGCGTGTGGGAGGTGAGATGTAACAGGCCAATCAATGGGAAAGAACACGCTGTCGAAGGCTGTGATTAAAGCTGGGAAGTAATTGATAGAGCAAGGCAAATAAATCTCTCTGGGTTGGCGCCCCTGCCATCCTCAAACAGCAAACAAAAACAATTAGTGAGCCGTGCATGAAGCCCTCGCTTGCCGGGCGTCTTTGCCCTGATGGATGAGAGCCAAACTAGTTGATGCAAAGAAAATAACCCCCCTACAAGATGCATTCCTACATGGCGAGGATAAGAGATTTCTTTGTGAAGTTGAAGGCTTTCACAGCCAGAACCCATATTTTTTCATGGAGTTTTCGGACTATGTGGCCCTGTTCTGGACGAGTTTATTCCTGATGTTTCGCCAGCATTTGGGATATATATACTGTGTGACCCCAGGTTGGGAGGAGTGATCAACAACAGAACGACACACAGATTGACAGACTCGTTCCTATTGGAGAGGTGGGATAGAAATAAATTACTATCATCATGATCATCATAATGGAAATCACTCTTCCCAACAAGGAGTCACACAGTGTGTGTGTGTGTGTGTGTGTGTGTGTGTATCCCCCACTCACTTCCATGCCAGCATTCTCTGAAGATGCCAGATGCTGGCAAAACATCAGGAATAAATCCTTCCAGAACACGGCCACAGCCAGAAAACCCCACAAAAACCCCTTTTTCTTTCTTTCTTTCAAGTTGCACTTGGTTTCTGCCTTTCCCGCAGTGAACTCAAGGCAACCGGCATCCTTCTCTCCCATTCTTGTTGCACCTTTATTTCACAACTATCTTGTGAGGTTGGACAGGTAGATAGCTTGCTAGATCTAAGGTGAACAGTGAGGTCCAAAGCTCAATGGGAATGTGAACCAAACAAACCTTAGGCCTAAGCCAATTCACTCAGGTGATGCACAGCAGCCTATCTCAAGCTCAGAGTAGGAAAAAGGTGCTATTTGGGACGATATCCTCCAGAGTCCATCAGCTGGCGTTGCTGCTAGCCATGCTGGCTCTGGAAATGCAAGAACCGTGACCCCCAAAAGTAATTTTTCTTCCTTTTATGCCAGGCTACAGTTTCCAGAATATTGATTTGCACACAGCTGGCTTGTGCTTTTGTGTATTGACCAGATAGCTGAAGTCTTTGGGAATGAATAGAAGTGTGTGCACTAGGCAGTCGGGTGCCAGGCATATTTTCTTGGGATGTCCCCAAATGGTAGTTATGACACAGTTGCAGTGCGCCAGTATTGGATGCACAGGGTCCAATATGTCCCTGAAGGCATCTGCACTATGCAGCTACAGCAGTCTGATACTACATTAGCTGCCATAGCTCCATCCATTGGATTTCCGGTTTGGCGAGGGACTTAGAATTATCTCCTTGAAAGGTTTACTGCCCTCCTCTGAACTGTAGCATTAGAGCTCTGTAGCAGAGAATTCCTGCATCCCCCAAACTACAAATCCCAGGATTCCATAAGAGAGAGTTATGCTTGCTATAACTTGGTAATTGCCAATTTATAATTTTATTAGACGTGTATAACAGACACACATAAACATATACATTAACATACACCCCCAAAGTAGTTTAAATACTCTTTTAAGGCGCTAAAAGCAACACTTGGAAAGAAAACGCCTTCCCAGTTTGGATGTGACTTAATGTTTTGCTCTTGTTTCCTCTTTCTCTCCCCCTTCAGTGTCTAATCCAAATCCACACATTCCTCATTTTAAAAGGATTCTTTCATTTTCTACCACCATTTCTCTCAATCTTTTTAAGCTCCTTTTCTCCAGTCTAAATATACCCGCTTCCATTTTGTTTCCTCTTGCGATTCTGCTTTTGAAAACCCTCTCTGTTTCCCAGCCCCTTTGCGCTCTGAATCCTCCCCTCCGGAGTCAAGGAATGGCCACAAAAGTCCCAGCAGTAATCTCTGGTGAATTAAACTGGGCTTGTTATTAATTCTTGTCTTCCCTTGCATGCTAGACACGGCATCCAGATGTCTCTCTCTGTGTGACTGTGAGAGATGCTGTGGATCCTAGAATCTGTGCAGATGTCTAATGCAAAACCCAAGGGCACAGCCAGGATTTTGAGAGTGCTAACTTCTATTTAAAATCAGGTTTCTGGTCCTCATGAAAGAAGAAAAAATACATGGATGTTTCCTGTGCAAAATTCAGGAAAGGAACTGGTGGCTTGGAAAGCGCTTTTGCTTTGATGGCGGTAAACAAGAGGGTCCTTAGGGGAGGACAATGCAATTGAAGCATCCAAGCAAAGGTGCCGGCAAATTGACTCCAAGAATGTGAATGTTGCAAATAAAAGATGTTAGTGGTGAATGATTTTCAATGCCTCACTCTCTGTAATGCTAGAAATTTGGAAACTGAAGGCATATTTCATTTATAGGGGCAGAATCCTGGTTTGGGAGACAGTGGCCTCCATTTGCCCCTCCACCAGAAACGTATACCTTTTCTTCGTAATTGCTAGGATTGTTTAGGAGGTTCTTCTGTAGTTTTCTATTTCTTTGTTTGTTCTTAGTGTATTTATACACGTTTTCCATTGTGAAACCATGGCCTGTTACAGACTGCCAAAATAAAGCTGCTTTGGGCCTCTTTGGAGGTGTGCTGTTTAAATGATGCATGCATTCTAAGAATCCGGAAGCTGCACCAAAGCTGCCCTCCAGTGCTTAGGAATGGAGTATGGCTTTGGCGCGACCTCCGGACTCTTAGGACCCATGCATCATTTAAATAGCATACCTCCAAAGAGACCCAAAGCAGCTTTAGTTTGGCCGTCTGTAACAGGCCCATGTTTCCCAGTTAGTTTCTCATGCAAACACCAACCAGACCTAGGCAACATCTGCGATGTGGAAGTAATGTGATTTCACATTGCTTTAAATACCATGGTTCCATGCTATGGTTTCTGGGATCTGCAGTTTTGTGAGATATTTAGCCTTCTCTGGCAGAGAGCTCGGGTGCTACAAATCCCAGGGATTGCAAAACACTGAGCCATGGCAGTTAGTGGTATCATTAATACGCATTAATCCTGTACTGTGGCAGTAGCTCTATTCTTTAAGGTGCAAAAAAGCTATTTCTTTTGGTTTTGGCTGCAACAAATGGACACAACTAACTCTTAAAAGAGAGGCCGGGGGAGAAATTTAGCCTTCTGTGTCAGTGACACAGTGAACTACAAATCCCAGGTTCCCATAGCATGGGGTCTTAGCAGTTAAAGTAGTGTCAAACTGCATTATTTCTACAGTACAGATGCAGACCAAAGTCAGCAGCGGCCAAATGGTTGCCTCTTACAGTCTGTCCTCAGTGACAAGGTGGCGAGTGCGATTCCGACCAAGTCTTCTGTGCGTTTCTTGTAATCTCACATTCCCAGAGACCAAGCATGTGTGGCAGGGTTTGCTGGATAAAAGGTGTGTCCCAGCTTGTGATAAAAGGCTGGGCAAATATTCGGAGGCTGGAGACGGTCTACACTGAGCCTCCATCCCTGAGCGGGCCCTTGAAGTCTTATAGAAACGGGCTCTGCTTCCCGGGAGGAAGAGACCGCCATGTCGTGCTTCTCATGGCGCTGCAAAGTGAGTAGCGGATGGTTCTCTGAGGATATTTATGATCAGAGCCATAAGCTTATTGGTAAGGGGAGACTTTTTTGGGACTACATCTCCTGAAATGACCTGGCCAGCATAGCCCTTGACTACGCTGGCTGGGAGATTATGGGAATTATAGTCCTTTAAAATGAAGTTCCAAGTTCTGGGCAACAGGCAAACGTTGGTGCTTTATAACAGGAAACTTAGCTCCCAAACACACTGCGGAAGTAATCCAGTGTGAGACTGCTTTAACTGCCTTGGCTCAATGCTGCAGAGGCAAGCGTTGCCCTCTTTTGCTCTCCTTGAATAATCCCAATGGATGCTTTCCTATCTTTTGGGCTCTTTGATAGATTGCAGCAGACAGCTCCCTGCTCTGAGCCTTCTTCTTTGCCCAAAAAGTCTGGGCCAAGCAGGTGCGAAGTTGGCCTTGTTTCTGCCGGGTTGAAAAAGCTGAGAGGGAACAGATTGTTGGAATTAATGTTCCTTTAGCAGACATTCTGCAGCAGATTGCTGGAGGGAATGGCTTTTGAAACCAGAGAGAATGGGATCCTTACCTTCCAACAGTTACTGTACTTCATCCCATGATGGCTTACTCTCTTAGCAGTGGTTCCCAAGCTTTTCTATGCCCCACATGCAGAAATTAATACAGTTTGACACCGTTTTAACTACCATGGCTCAATGCTATGGACTTCTGGGATTTGTAATTTTGTGAGATACTTAGCCTTGTCTGTCAGAGCACTCTGGTGCCGCAGCAAACTACAAATCCTAGGATTCCATAGGATGGAGCCATGACAGTTAAAGCGATGTCAAACTGCATTAATTTTGCAGTGTGGCAGCAGCCTTGGTCACCTGGTCCAACACCACAATGGCTCTTTGCCGCATTATACTCTATTTTATGTGGATTTTCTGTCCTCCTAGTTCAGGTTCTGTGGTCTTTAGCGCCCGCGATCTTCCCCAATCTGGTGCTCACCTCCAGTTGTATTAAGTACAACTCCTATCGCCACCAGCCAGTGTTCTTGTTGGCGTATGACTGGAGATGATGGGTATTGTAGTCAACATCTGGCAGATACCCAAGTTGGGGAAGACTGGTTTGAAGTGTCTCCAGGATTCCTCTGTGTTGCTCTGTGAAATTCGGAGAATACCTTCACTGCGCAAGAGAAAGACGCACCATGGCATGGCATGCCCCCAAAGTCCTTATCAGCCCCTGGCAGCTTTGAATGTTAACATGGATATGGAGAGGCCCAGGCAAGGGTTGCTTGTGTGTTTCTGTGTTTAAACTGCGTATGTGAATTTTAAAAAATACTTAGAAAAATGTAATGCGCAGCCACATCATTATAGCAAAAGTGTGTTTGTTTATTACAGTACATTAATATCCCAACAAAACTATAGAGAACTCTAATGCACAGCCACCAAAAGAGTTGTGTGAGTAGTCAGGTCTTCCATGATTGTTGCAGAAGTGCGTTTGGCTTGTTTTTGGTTTAAATATATATCCCACTGAATATTTTACAAATGTGCTGTTTGTATATCAGATCAGCTGCAAATCAGGAAGGCATGAATAATAACAGGGAAGGAATACTGAAAGGTATCAACTGATTACTACTAATGTCATTGTTAATGGTTCATTGCGGTATTTGCTCAATAGCTCCAACAACTCTTGAAGAAGGTACATTGTACTCACACGTAATTTTGCAACACCCCGATTCTCTCACGATTTGGAGAGTTACAGTCCAGCACAATAACTTTAGTCAGCCTTAGTAAAAATGTCTGGGAAGCTTTCCGCTTCCCAGACTGCACTAAAACAAATGGTGTTTGAACAACCTCTCTGGCCCAGACCAGGTTGAATACCTTACCTTTGGCAAGAACTCCCCTATGCACACTTTTTGATTTGGAAAGATCTGAGTGGATAAAAGATTAGGTGCACTTTCACCTGTGGTTCCCAAATTTTAGTCCTCTGGATGTTTGGAACTTCAACTCCCAGAAGTCTCTTCTGGTTTGACCAACAATCAGAAATTCTGGGAGATGAAATCCAAAACATCTGGAAGACCAAAGTTTGGGAGCCACTGTTTCAGATGGCTCCTTTATTGGTGCTACAGATAACTGCTTGGGTTGCTTTTGCTCTCAGGCTGAAATAGCAATGCCATGCCTGGAAGAAAGAGACCTGTAGCACTTTAAAGACTAACAAATTGATCATGACATATAGATTTTGGTGCACTAAAGCCATCTTCTGCCCTAATAAATTTGACTGTCTTTAAAGTGTGACTGGGCTTTGTTGTTATTTTTGCAGCTATCCCTTTGGAATTTGCAGAGGTGAGGTGAAGGTTATTGCGGTTTATTGTGAGCAGGTCCAGAAGGAGATGGTCTTGCGGATCCCATTTGGGATGACATTTCCAGAGACATGGGAGCACTGCATATGTTCAGAACGCTTGCTTTTGGGTAGGGAAGGTTGCAAATTGCACTTTTCCTCCTGGTTGGTGACGACATTTGAGCCATGCTCCCAAACAGGAGGCTTTTACAAAACCCAAACAAACGGGACATGAAGGCTTTTTTGTTGAGGCTGCAGTCTAAAAAGCCTGTGCATCGTTTTTAATTATTCAAACTGGAGTGGGAAAATAGGTCATTCGTGCCTAATGACCACTGCAGTCCAGTTCCCCCCAAACTTCTTGGAGCATGCTTCTTCTCAAAGTCAAAAGAAGATTAAAATATGTGTTCCAAAATAAGTTTTGAAATGGTTAAAATGTGCATTCTGTAAAAGTGGATAGCATCTCACAAAGGGTGCCTTCTTGAAGGTTCTTATTTGTAAGTGTGATGTAGTGTTGGACTGGGACTACTGGGTTCAAATTCTCTCTGCGCCATAAAACTCACTGGTTGACTATGGGACAATGTCTCTCCTCCTCGCTCTGCACATCTAACAATCCTTAACTGTCATGGGTCCGTCCTGTGGAATTCTGGGATTTGTGGTTTGGTAAGGTATTCAACCTGGTCTGGGCCAGAGAGGTTGTTCAAACACCATTTGTTTTAGTGCAGTTAAGCAAATAATCTCACTCACACATTCTGGTTTTGTTGTTCACACTGTTTTTCTAATCGGAACCACATCTGTGCACATCTCTGTGAGTTCTGTTGCTCAGCACTGCGAATACAGATGGAGTCAATGATGTACATGTATTTGAAATGCATTCAAGGCATGCAGAGTTTTATCCCGGTTTAACCTGGGCCTGGTCTCATCAGTTATTTGCACTGCTGACAATGCAAAACTTGGGGGGGGGGGGGAAGATGAGATCGATTATCCCGGGTTAAGTGGGGTTTTTTGGAAGCCAGCACTCCACCCCAAACTTACTTGAGTGCATTCAAAATGCATGTGAACAATAAAGATTCGGTCTGCATTCTACCAGGATTATTTTCACTGTCTGAATTAAACCCAGAGAGATCTGGTGCCTTGAGATCTAGCAATCCTATGGCTAACTTTCTCTGTAAACCACCAAATGTTGCTGCTCAGCTTCCAGCAATAACTGGAATAACTGGGGAAGGCAATGTTATTTGAAAGAGGACTGCTTTGGCCATCACTGGCTCCATTCAAAACGCCTTAAACTACATCATCCACCACCAACATCCACTGGGGCCATGCTGGCTGTGGATGATGGGAAGTTGTAATCCCACAGATCTGGAGCACATGGAGTTGGCTAGGGTCTAGAAGTACCTTATATATCCTTCTGCAAACATGGTATCAATATCTGGAGAGGTGGGTCTTTAGTAGGGAGAATAATCAGCAAGAGAGTTCCTTATCCAAGTTATAGGAACCCAAGTTGTAGTTGGGTGGAGGATGTCTCCTGCAGTCGCTGTGGCAGGCTGTTTAGGGCAGATTAAGACTTGGCTGGGTTTCTGGAGGGCTTAAGTTTTTAGCCAAAGTTTAAGCCATTCATGACATGGAAATATTTTAAAAATAATCCAAAAAGCAAATCTTGATTTTGCTGTTTTATACAAGGGGCATCCATTATGTATAATGGGACTTAAGCATCCACGGAACCAAACCCCAACAGATAACCAAGGTCCTATTGTATCTCACAAAACTATGAATACCAGGATTCCATAGCACTGACCAACGGTAGTTAAAGCATTGTCAAACTGCATTCATTCTGGAATAGAGATGCAACCTGAGTTACTAGTGCATCCCTCTCAGTGCCTCTGTTTAGGGATCTTTCCCCATTTTCTCAGCTTTCTATTAATGATGATGCTTTGAACGCACCCAGATGGGCAACTGTCCTTCCCCTCACAAAAGCTGGACTATGAACTTGCTTCTGTGACCAAGCAAACTCCAGTCCACTGCATTGGCTCTGCCTTTATGGGAGACTTCATTGCTACAAATACAAGACCATATGGCAGGAGACCATAGGTCTGTAGGATGAACAGAGAGTCCCTTTATATGGCTGGTTGTGGGGCTTGCTGCCCTGCCCTGCAATTACACTGCCCTTAACCCGCCGCGAGTCCAGCTGCTGCTTCTTTTTCAAATCCCAGAATATTGTCCTTTAGGAGCTTGGCTATTTTTAAAGCTCATCTTCCCCACTTTGCTGCCTGAACTGCTTCTGTATTTGTGTCAAACTGCAGCAAGGGAATTGGTGTTTCTGGAAACGGTTCTCCCTGTGCCATCATCCGGCCTCCATGCCAGTGGCTGCCGCCTGGATCATTTAAAAATTCATTTTTTCCTATTAAAGCTGCAAAAAGTAGGAGCTCTCCAGCTGAAGATGAAAAGGCCAGATACAAATATGTCAAGAGGCTTTGGCTGGCAGGAGAGGAGGAGGAGGCAGAAAGGGAGCTGGGGAGAATTGTTACACTTGCCTTCCCTTCTTTCTGAGAGCCATTTATAAGCTTCTTGGGGCAGAGCATCCATACATCTAGCTGCATGTCTATAGCTCCTCCTGTCTGCTTCTGGTCAGCTTTACTTCTGTACATTTGCTCCTCTGCAAATTGCTAAAATGCACTAGTATTCGTTTGTCAGATTTAACACTAGGTTTCTTCCTTCCCCCCAAAACACCCTTCAAATAAGAAGTAAACAGCAGTAACTGGGGGACGCTTGCAGGGTAACCTGGGCAGAGAGGAGAGGAAATGACAGCATTAATTTAAGGGAGACCTCCAGGAAAGAGCCTGCAGAGCAGGAAGATGTAAAATGTTGGCCGAGGATGGGATGGCTCATTGCAATGCGACATAAGAAGAATTCAGGCCTGAGCTGCTGCTGCAGAGACACTGTTTTGCCGTTAGAGGGAAGTGTTGGATTTTCCTGGTCTTAAAAGAAAAATAATTAAATGGATCCGGAATTGAAAAACTGACGTTGGGACCCACTTCTGTACAGAAATGAACAGAAATGGAAACAGAAATGAGGCACATCACTTCTTTGGACTACAAATCCCCACCGCCACGCCATTGCCGTGGCCAAAAAAGTCATTTTATCCAAACTCTGGATGGATAAAAGACCTGGGAACTACAATTCATGGTTTTCTTCTCTCTGCATAGAAAACAGTATTGAGACTGTATACATATCTTGACTTTTGCTGGGCAGGATCTGAACAACTTTCAGAGAGAAAGATATTAGAAGAAGCTTTAGGTCCTACGTGGTGCGATGGTTGCTTCAAAAACAGCAGATTTTGGGTGTTGTGTAGCTACTGATAATTATTTAATTGTTGTTATTATATTTTTACTGCCAAGGATTTGGGGAATCACTTGTGGGATTTTCCGTCAAACATCTTGACTTGGGGAAAACTTCTCTGCTGTCCAAAATTTTGGGACTAACTAACAAAAAGACAGTGATATTTGGACATGGTTTTAACCGCTAAGGGTTGTGTCGATGGGCACAATGTGTGGCAAGCCTTTTTAGATGGTAAAGCAAGGGCTGAACAGGACACGATGCCTTGTGCCTATTCATACATCACAGTAAATCATCATTGGCATTAACCCTGGTTTGTGGCTTAAGCTACAATGTGGATGGCTAAACCATACTTGAATGGTCTTTCTCATTTATATAATTTCCCCCCAGTTCTGTTTCAAAGTGGGCAGCTGAGGAAGCAAGCCATGGACAAGCTGTGGTTGCAAGTTGCAACATCACAACAAACCACGATTTAAATACACTAGAATTTGTAAACCAGCAGCAAAGCACATATGTTCTGATAGTGGTTTGTGGCTGATTAACAAACCATGGTTTGTTAGCACAGGTAGATTCACCCATCACAAACAAAACCAAACAAGGGGTTTCCACCACACACACCATGGCTTGTGTCAAGTGTAAGCGCACTCTTTTATTAGCTCCCTCCTTGCATCACCTTGCACAATGTTACACATGTGTCGTTATGCTATGATGTGACATGTTTCTGTGCTCCTCTCCCTATCCATGCTAGTTTCTATGGCATTCCTGTCCTGTTTGTGTCTTCCTGTAGGTCTCTGGTTGGCTGACTGCTATGGGAACAGAACAGTGGACTAGAGAGGTACCAAGTCCAATTCAGCATGGCTCTTTCTTGTTGTTGTGTCACTGGTTGTTACTGACAAGAGCTGGGAAAAGCGGGGCCAAATCAGCAAGCAGGGCCCGGACTCATCTCTTTTGTAGTCATCCATTGTTGTTATTGCGTGCCTTCAAGTTGTTTCTGACTTATGGCAACCCTAAAGCATTTGCCTGTCATTGGAGTTTCTTGGCAAATTTTTTCAGAGGGGGTTTGCCATGGCATCCTCTGAGTCTGAGAGTGTGTGACTTGCCGAAGGTCACCCAACAGGTTTCCATAGCCGAGCCGGGATTCGAACCCTGGTCTCCCAGTTTCCAAGTCCAACGGTCAAGCCACTGCACCATGCTGGCTCTCTAGTCAAAGCATAGAGTAAATGGGTGCGCAGTCTAAAATGCTCCAACCATTGCTGGACTACAGCTCCCATGAGTGGTAGCTGGCATACCCAATGATGATGGGACGATAGGATATGCATTCTGCAGTTTGTTCCTTGATCAGGGCCGACTCTGCCATTAGACAGAGTGATGCAGCTTAGGTTTGGTTCCAGGACCCCCTGGACCCCCCCCCTTGGATGCCAAAATCCCTGGATGCTCAAGTCCCATTATATACAACGGGGTAGTAAAATGGTGGGTGTTTAAAAATAAAATGGCAAAATCAAGATATATATATATATATATATATATATATATATATATATATATATATATTCGAGCCCTGCATGACTCCATGGATGCAAATTTAGGGACCTTCACTTGGGGGTCGGTGACTGGGTAACATTTGCAGCTTTGCCTCGGGCAGCAAAACGTCTTAGGTCAGCCTTTCTATACCTTGCTTTGGGGTCTTAATTGTCTTTGAACTCATTGGCTGTCTCTGTGCGAACACCTCAGTCTCTGCTGCAATTCAAAACAGGGGAGGTGGCGTGCGTTGTGAGCGCCGTACCAAAAAGCATGCTCTGGCTGATAAATGTGTCTGCTTCGAAAAAAAGGGCCGAATTCTCCAGAACCATCCTTTATCATCCAAGCGCAGAGCTTGTTAGGGCTGGGTGGCGTGAAGATGTTAAGGGGATGGCATCAGACGGAGCGAAAGAGGAAGTGGGCATGTTGCAAGTCCCTTAATATTTGCAACACGTACAAGTGCTGATAATCCGGTGTCACTGTGGGCCTTTATTGCCTTCCTTATTTTGAAGGTTAGAGCATCATAAGAGGCATTCTCTACTACAAGTCGATTTGGACAGTTTTAATGGGGGATTTGACAAATGAATAGAGAGGAAAGCTATCAGTGGCTTTTGTCATGATGGCTGTATATCTTTCCTCCTGTGTTGGAGCCTGTTTGCTTCTCTATACCAGGTGTTGTTCCCTTTATCTCCTGGAGGGCTGCATCCGCACTGCAGAAATAATCCACGTTGACACTGTTTTTATGGCCGTGGCTCAATGCTATGGAAGCCTGGGATTTGTAGTTTTGTGAGACATTTGGACTTCTCTGTCGGAGAGCTCTGGTGCCACAACAAACTACAGTTTGAAGACTTCTGAGCCATGGCGGTTAAAGTGGTATCAGACTGCATTAATTCTGCAGTGCGGATGCAGTCTTAGTGGGCTTCACATTATTACTGTGTTCATCACTGTGCAAACAGAGTGCTGGATGAGATGGGCCTTTGGATGTGGCATACCTATGGAACGGGTCACGATGAGGACATTGCCCCCCAATGATAAGTCTTCCTTCGTTCCAAAAATGTCTAGCATTACAGATATTGAGATACTGAAAGATGTTGACACCTAAGCTCCTCTGTTTGTTGTGCTCGCATTCGATTTATAACATTGCTTGCTCCTTTTCTTTGCGTGCCTGAACTGTATTTCCGAACACTCAAATGTAGTTTCAGGTTATTGCAAATGCAACGCTAGAAATTTAGGGACAGAAGGACAATTTCATGGGGCAGTTTTAAAATCCTTTTGGAGGGGAACACCTTCATTTTGCACCCCTTCTGGTTCCTACAGAGAGCCAGCCTGGCAGAGTGGTTTGAGCTCCTGCTGAGCCATGAAACCCACTTGGTGGCCATGAGCAAGTCACACTCTCTCAGCCTCAGGGGAAGGCAATGGCAAACCTCTGCCACAAATATTGCCAAGAAAACCCTATGATCGGTTTGCCTGAGTGTCGCTGTAAGTCGGAAATGATTTGAAGGCACACAATATATATAGACTGGTTCTTATACCCCTGTCCTTTGGTTTGATCCTGGATGGGTGCTATTAAAAATATTATTTATAACATTACCTTCATGCTATGTGTATATGAAACATAAATGAATTTTGTATTTGGACTTGACTCCCATCTCCAAGATATCTCATTAAGTATATGCACATATTCTAAAATCTGAAAAAATCCAAAATTCAAAGCACTTCTGGTCCTACAATTTTTGGATAAGGAAGGCTTAACCTTTATATCTTTCCAATTAATGTTACAGTTAGGTTTTTATGGGAAAGGGAGAAAGATATAGGGGGGGGGAAGAGGGGGAAGGTTAAAAAAGAAGGAGAAGAACAAATAGGAATAGAAAGGTGAGGTTCTTTGTCTTGTGCCATATGATACCTTCCATTTGTTGGTGATATATTGCTTTATTTCCATATATAGTTCATGGAAGTTTATGCCAAATTGCCCGAAACTTGTCCTCTCTTGTAGTTTAATATAGACCATCTTGTCATGGGTTGCCAGTATGAGAAAGCCCTAGATCCAAGTGTCAATACTTGAAGTGGTCTTGGATTTCAGTGTTACGGGTTTCCTTTGGTGTTGCTTCAGTTGCAGCTCCTGAAGGTTTAATGATTTTTCTGCTGCAGCTTGCAGCTTGGGATGTCTGCACAGGGGAAGAATAGGGGCATTGGTGGTATATCTTTTGACCCCACAAACACGCATGCAAACACACAAAGTCCTTCTGGGTCTTAAGGAACAGGGGTGGTATTTGGTTACACCAGGCACTGTAGTCTGGCACTAAACAATTATACCACTAAGATTTCACTGTAACTGCCTGTGGATTCCTGGGGTTTGAAGTTTGAGGAGGTACTAAAACTCTCTAGCTGAGAATTGTGCATGCCTTTCCTCAGGGACGTAGCCAGGATTTTAGGAAGAGGGAGGGTGTCCAGACTAAGTGCCACCATTATAATGGGGCTTTGGCGCGGCGGCGCAGCAGCACGCACCATTCATTTTCTAATGGAAGGGGGGGGTCCGGACCCCAAGAACCCCCCCCCCCGGCTACGTCCCTGCTTTCCTTAAACTGCAAATCCCAGGATCTCATAGGCTGCACTACAACTGTGTAGAAGATACACAGGAGAAGCAGGTGGCCAAGGAGTCGCCAGAAGTCAGAAACAACATGAAGATGCACAACAACAACAACGACATCTATTATTTGCTGTATGCAGTGAAGTACTGTTCAAGTCTAATATGAAAAGCTAGTAAATTTCACATGTTTCCAGGCCTCAGTCCATATCCTGCAATTGCATCAAATAATACTTTGTCTTCCCACTTTTTCAGCTGCTTTTAAAATGTCCCAGTTTCTCTCTCTTCCTTCTACTTTCCACCTTGGTCCACAGTTAAAGTAATTTGCACTCAATTAAATGAAAATCTCTGAGCTTTTGTGTTCATCTTCATTAATAACTTTGGCGATCTTGACCACAGTCTGATGTTCTTTGGCAATACATGTCCCAGTTCCCATCTGTACATTGCTTGAGCGACCATCAGCTACCTCTCTGTAGTTCTCATATGCGTTTGAAAATTAATGTTTCCAGACAACTGAAGAGATATTAAATATAAAATTTAGAAAGACATCAGAACTATATTTATGACATGCTTTATGAAATATGAAAGACTAGGGGAATTTGTTCAAAGTCGGAAGCAGGTTGTAGCGCATATAAGTAAATGCTGGGGCATAATGAAAATGTGGGGAATTAAGGATTAATAAAATAATAATGGTAATTATAATCTTTGGTTGTGGTTAGCTGGGTGGTATTAATCTGAGAATCTAGGATGGGATTTGTATAAACGATAAGTTTGAGGAAATTTGGTAAACACTAAGCGTTTACCAGTTTGGGGAGGTGAGCATGGAAAAAGCAAATGACTGATCAGGACAGAAGAAGAAATGTTAATAGTAGAATACGTATGTTGTGTGCTAATTGTTTTTCTTTGTATTTTAAACAATAAAAAAGAATATTAGTCCTTCCTTCCTTCCTTCCTTCCTTCCTTCCTTCCTTGGAACTTAAAGCAGAGTAGATGGTCCGCTCAGGCCCAGCTTTATTCTCACAACAATCCTGTGATGTTGGCTAGGCTGAAAGGGTCATATGTATGTCCCAGGGACACACAATAAGCTTTGTGGTTGACGGCAAGTTTGGATAAAATAGGGCCCAGACTCTGCCTTTGACCTTCCCAATTCCTTCAGCATCTCTTCACCCTCAGCCCATCTTACATCAGACCCTTCATTGGTGCCAGAACCTGGACCTATAATTTTCAAAATGAATTTTGGCACCTGTGCGTGGCCAGAAAGCTTCCCATACTATAATTTCCAGCGTACTCAGGGACATAAAATGCTCAAGTGCCTCCATTATAGGTTCCCTGGGGTTTACTAATCTTCCTCTTTAGGGAGTCCACTGTTGAAAGTGGCATGGCTGTGGCAGACTCCTCTTACATGTCTCAGGCTCCAAATTGCCTTGGACCGGCCCTGTTGGCTGGTGGTGCGATTGCCAAGCCCTTCTCTGGCCTTGCCGTTCCCCGTGTGGCGCTGGCACCTGCAGCTTTTCCGACCCACAGTCCCCATGGGTTGGCAGCTGGCAGCATGTTGCTGGGAGGCGAGCAGCTATTAAATATCACTGCCTGACATAATGATGGGGAGAGAGGAGGGCTAAAAAGAACATATTCCATTAGCATCTGGCTCGCCCTGCAGTGGCTGCACCGGCGGAGGAAGAGAGCCTGTATTTTTAGACAAGATGCAGCGTAACTTTCTGGCTCACCTAAAGGTGGGGAATAGCTAAGGAAGGGTCGAGAGGGAGAGATTGGACTCAGGTTTCGGCTCAAGCGTGGGACTATGGCAGGGCGACAGGGCAGGTCTGGCCCAGCCACCGCTGTGAGTATATGGCACCACTCTTCCCCTTCCTGCAAAATAGTCAGCCCTCTCCACTTTTCCCTTCTGCTTTTGAACCTCCCCTCCTGCCTCTCCTGACAGCTTGGCAGGCCCTTTACGTGGCCCAAATTGGGCAGCGGTGGCATTTCAGTTGCAGCGTTGGAGTGTGCCTGTGTTGGTGCGCATGTGTTTTTTGCGTCTCTTATGGGCACGGGGAGCTCACTGGGCCGGCTGCCGGTGTGATTTGTGAGTATGTGTTCCAGCACTTGACAGGCTGTGCAGTGCCTTCTCTGATTTTTGACTTGGCAAACAGGCTCCTAAACTGTGGAAGTCCCTTTTGGGGAGCCCTAGTTGTGGAACCGCAGAGGTCAAGGCCAAGAGGAGTCCAGTCCTGGAAAGATGAGTGAGTGAACGCCTGGAAGACCTTGCACATTGCTTGTTTGTGTGCCCTCGGTTTCCTTTTGCATAAGAAATCCACAGCTGTTCCTCCCCCACTCCTATCACAAGTGCATTTTCACCCAACTCATCCTTCATTTTCTCTGCCGTCGCATGCTGGAGCCTATGGGTGGCCCTATAGTTCATGAGAATTATCATTTGATTGTAGCGCACTGCATGAATTGGGGATCCCCAGGTGGGCCAAGCCTGAACCCTCTTTTTCTAGTTGAGCTTCAATGGCATCCTGTTGTTGCACAAAATGGGAGACATTTCATTCATTGGCTTCACAATTTTCAGGCATCACAGAGAGGCTGAAGGATGACTATGTGGATGTGTCTCCTGTTTTTGTGTTGTGTAGGAGATATTGAGCTGATCTCCTAAGAGCTGGCCGGGAGAAGGACATTCCTAAATGTTGGGCTTTCCTCGGGAGTCTGTGTGACAAGGGTCCCTTTTCTTTGGGAAAAAGCAATTGGCCCCTTCTTCAGTTTGACCTACCTCACAGGGTTGTTGTGAGGATCAGGTGGGAAGGAAGAAGCCCAGGGCGCCACCTTGAGCTCTTTGAAGGAAGAAGGATATAAATCTAACTAATGAAATGTTATTGATCGGGGTGATTGATGAAGTGATAGCTAATACTGTCTAAGGAGGCAGGAGGAAAATGTAAGAAATGTATATTGGACTGGATGGCCGTTGTGGTCTCTTCCAACTCCATGATTCTATATGTAGAGTTGTTGTTATGTGCCTTCAAGTCATTTCCGACTTATGGCAACCCTAAGGCACCTATCATGAGTTTTTCTTGGCAAGTTTCTTCAGAAGGGGGTTGTCATTATCATTGAATTGAGAGTGTAAAAACAGTTTGCACTCGGAAGTCCTGCCTTTCCTAGTAAGCTCAGCAAACCTCTGCAGCTTTTCCTGACTAGTATATCCTTCCTCACTTCATAACTTTTACCATCTTGGTTGCACTCTGATGTTTTTTGCCCACATGCGTCCAGGTTTCCATCTGTGCAATGTTAGAGGGCATGGGATGTCAGACAGGGAAAGATCTCAAAAAGGTAGAGGAAGATTGGCTTCCGCTCATATAATTTTGTAAATAAAGATGGCAATGAATTTGTGGGCATAAGAGATGCAGGATAATATGTTTAGGATTGAGTACTGTGCAATTATATTATTAGCTGGTAGAGAGTTTTTGAGATCTGTCGAGGAAAACAGTTAAAACCAGGTGAAAAAGTACACGTAAATGATAGAAGGGGCTCAAAACCAGAGGAATTTGGGAAGTGTAGTGGTATATTTTATTCAAAGATGTAGTGTAAGAATTCAAAGATATAGCCATCTTAGTCTGTAGCATCAGTTTGTGGAGAGATCTTGTAGCACTTTTGAGACTCACTGAAAGAAAGAAGTTGGCAGCATGAGCTTTGGCAGACTTCAGTCTTACTTCGTCAGATGCATTTGGTGGAGCGGAAGAACAATATTTTATTGTTCTATTAAAATAGGTTGAAATGACCGGATGGAATTTTGGATACAAGAAGCTGGAAAAATAAAAATTAAAAATGAAAGGAAATGTTAGAGGGCCTGGGATGTCAGACAGGTTGACCTGGGGATGTAAGGAATTGAACCTGGGATCTTCTGTTTGCAAAGCAGAGGCTCAGCCACTGAACTGTGACATCTCCTCCCCAGCTCGGAATTGGCACCGGGGCAGTTTTGGAAACAGTTTGGGCAGCATTGAGGTTACACCAGGTCCCCTTCCATTCACAAGTATCCCTCTGCTCCGGTGTGTTGCCAGCTTGTTTTCCTTGAGCCTCCTCTCCCTTCTCCTGGACCCAGGGGCCTCCTCCTCTTATCCCAGCCGAGGGTCCTCCTTGCGCAGGAAGTGCAGAGTTATTTATAACCAGAGCGTCTCTTCTTAGGCACCTGCCTGCTCCACTTTCATTTTGAAAAGTGTATCTGGGGAGGCGGATTTGGGAAAGAGTTGAAGGAGGGGGGTTTCCATTCCTGAAGGCTTATGCAAGACTCCCGATCTGGTCTGTTTGGCTTGGGCCAGAGACCTGACCCAAGTCAGTTTCCAAAGCTAAATACTGTACCAGCTGTCCTGGACCACGAGGTCCTTGCCCATGACTGGAGGCACTGGGAAAGAGTTGGTTGTATGATGTTTTAGACAAAGAAGACCGTGGAGCTTCAAAAGTTTGCAACATGTATTTTGGGCATTTTGGCTGGCAAGAAAAGTATTGCTGTTTTGCGGACTTTTTTAGTTGAAAGATGTTAGAAAAGGGGCATCATCCCTCTCTTTGGCTTGTGCATCTGTTTGTTTTGTCCCAGTGATGCCTCCTGTCAAACGTTGCAACACAATAAAGGAGGTAAAAAACATGGAGTGCAAGACAACCCTTCTTTTAAATCCTATTCTGAGGAATAGTCTCTGTGTTTGTGTATCTTTAAGTCACCTGTCCATGAATTTCCTAGGATTTTCCTAGGTGGAGAATACTCAGAGGTGATTTTTGCCAGTTTCTTCCTCTGAAATACAGCCTTACAACACCAGGTATTATTTGGTGGTCTCTTATCCAAGTCCTAACCAAGGCTGACCCTGCTTAGCTTCCATAATCAGATGGTTGCTGGTGCCTTTAGGGTATTTAGGAAGGCTGGAATAATCAATCCCTTCCTTAAAATGTGACATGTGCAACAAAACATCTTTTAAAGTCCATTGTGAGGAATAACTATTGCCTGTTTAGAATAAGTGGGCGATTCAACAGATTGCCATGTGCAAATGAGCAGGCAAAGCTGTCTTAGTTGTTTTGCTGTCTTGAGTCAAAAGGCAAGCTCATTCCCCCTCCTCACTACAGTTCATATATATATATATATATATATATATATATATATATATATATATACACAGACACACATGTGATTGGGATGGCTATTTATCTGATTTCAACAGTGTCAGTGGAATAGGGTCCCCCTCACCACCTGAAATGGCGGTTTCATTTAGGGAGGGCAATAATGCAAGGAAAGCAATAATGGATAAAGTTGATTGAAATATTGCAGTTTGCATGTTGATGTCAGAACCCAAGCTTGACATTTTCCGTTTAGCGTTTGCAGTCAAAACTTGACACTGGGAATTGGCTAATGCTGGAGTCCTGTCACTTGTTGGAGAGGATGTTTTTCCTGATCAGTTGACTGAATGCATGAAATACATTTTGAGAAATGCACCAGATGCTGCCTTTGCGACGACTATCAAATGCAGGGGCCATTTGGCAGGGTGAGGCGGCCGCCTCAGGCAGCTGATTTGGGACATTCCAAAAGAGTGGCAGTTATTTAATTTATTACGATTGGATTTTTTGCTGTCTGGTAGAAGGAGAGGAAGTTGTGTGATTTTCTGTCTTGGGTGCCAAAGTGGCATTGTACCTTTACACCTTGGCTTTGCAACATGGGGAAACACCATTTGCTGCTCTATCTCAGGCAGCAAAGTTTGGAGACAGCCCCAATTGAATGCTGATCGTCACCACAAAATGGTCTAATCTAATGCTTAATGCTGATGTTGAAAATTCACATTCTTAGAATACTTTGTAAATATTCACCACCAGTTTTTCTGTAAAACCTTGAAAAGCCCACAGACCACCCTAAACACACTCAGACTTGTCTGGTTTCAGAACCTAAGAAGGGTCAGAAGTGGTTTGTACTGAGATGGAAGACCATCACGAAACACCAAAGCTCTCCAGGTAGCATTAGGAAAGACTTCTGCCTAAAACCCTAAAGAGATGCTGCTGCCAGTCAACATTCACAGTACCAGGTTACCCTGCATTAATAGACCCATACTTTCCAAGACAAGGGAAGTAATAGCCCCACTATATTCTGCACTAGTCATTTGGAGCACTGTGTTCAGTTCTGCCTGCCTTGTTTTAAGAAGGATATATGGTGTAGTGGTTTGAGTGTTGGACTAGGACTCTGAGGACCAGGGTTCGAATTCTGGCTCAGACATGTCAACCCACTGGGTGACTTTGGGCAAATCGCACTCTCTCAGCCTCAGAGGATGGCAGTGGAAAACCTCTGAACAAATCTTGCCAAGTAAACCCCATGATAGCTTCGCCTTAGGATCGCCATAAACTGGAAATGACTTGAAGGCACAAAACAGCAACAATAACATATACAAACTGGAGCAGGTTCAGAGAAGGGCAACAAGGATGACCAGAGGTATGGAGAACACTGTTCTCCTTTAGAGCGAGGCATTCTTTTGGGGGAGGGATGTGCGGTTTGTGTAGTTTTCTACTTTTCAACTACCAAAATTCATAAAGGAATGGCAGTAGGGTGCAGCATGAAACATGAAGCATTACAAAAGGAAATAATGGACTCCTGGAACTGTTGAATTTGCCCACAGATAATCTAGAGAGATCTAGAAAAATCATGCATGGGTGTACATGTGATTAAAGAATCATTTCTAGACATTCTTTAATCACATGTACATTCATGCATGCAAACTCAAGACACCCCACTCTTCCTTCCCCACTTTCATGACATGAGTTAGCAGGTAATACTACCTGTCTCTCTGGCAGCCTGTAGTCAAGAAGTATTGAGCTGCGAAGCCCCAGTGGACATTATAATGCTTTATTCTTTCCATCAACTGCAGAAATAGTACAATAGAAAGGAAAACAGAAGGTTAGGTAGATGGGTCAATCGATATTTTGTAAGTGAATATAGTAAGCAAATTCTCTGCTTTTGAGGCTGCATCCCTGCAAATGTGGAGGACTGTGGAGGGCCAGCCCTAGAATTAGGAAGGGATGCTAACTTCAGAAAGCAAGTTTTGGATGGCATGAAAGTGGACCAAATCATTACAGTTACTGAACTGGGGATTATTGTATAATGGGCAAATTCATATTGGTGCAAGGGATCCCACAGTTGGACCCCCAAATGCAGTGTCAATCGGTCTAGTGGGTACAGAACCAATGTTGCAGTAAAAGCTTCCAGGTTGGCTTTAATGTCTTGAATTGTCTTTAAACTGGGACATTTTAAAAGCAGCTGAAAAAGTGGGATGACAGAGGATTAATTGGGACTGTCCCAGACAAATTGGGACAGTTAGCGGTTATACATGTGTGGTGGGTAGTAATTCTATGTAAGGAGTAAAGACACGCAATGGCTAAAGAAACAAACTAAGGCTTTAGTGTAAGAATTCTGTTAAAGATAGGAGGGCTCTGTAAGGATGCTAAACTAACACAGAACTAAGCTAGTTTAGTTGAAGTGAGAGAATAAGGGGATGGGAAGAGAGGAGGTGGAAGGGTCTCTGGGGGCATCAGTTTACTCCCAAAAAGCATATCCAGGGGAAATGTAGCAAAGTACAATAACATCCCAAATCCACAAAACAATGATCCATTTATTGTCCAACCAAAATGCACAAAATACCTGTTTCAAGCTTTCAAAGCTCCATTGGCTTCTTCATCAGGCAAAGGTGTTAAAAATCATACAGGAGGGAACAGAAATTATGACGATGTTAGTCACAAGCCAGCATTGAGATGTTGCTGCTCTCAGTTCAGGTGTCCAGGAAGCTTGGGAGGAGGCTTTGGGCCGTTGGAAACCACTTGGTTGTATCAGTGCTGTTTTCTCTAGGATGCCTTTAACTTTTTAAGGTTCTGAGTGCTCTTGCTTTTCCAAGAAGAACTAGATAAGGATTGCATGATCCAATTGTTGATCCTTTTTGCTTCTCTCTCCAAGGCCGATGCCGCAACAAGTTTCCTTCGGGCAGCGCGATCTGGGAACCTGGACAAGGCTCTGGACCACTTGAGGAATGGAGTGGATATTAACACCTGCAACCAGGTAGGCTCTTGAACTCTTTACTAGTGCCCCCGCATTCTCCATTCGACAATTTTTGGGATGATCTGGATTGAGCCGTTCACAGATCTTCATCTGCTCCTGAAATGCAATTAGGTTCGACACTTGGAACTAGATGCTTCTCCAGCTGATGTGTTCCGAGATGGTGAAGGGGCACCCAGTACTAGAGCACACACCCCTCTCTCTTTTGGTCTCCTAGGATTTCTTCCTTGGTGTGTTTAGAACATGATAGGAGTCCTTCCACCAGGTGGAATCTTTTTGGTTTTGGTATACATTTGTGAAGGGGAAAAAATCGGTATATACTGTGGTCTAGTGGTCTAAAGTGTTGGACTAGGACTTTGAGAGACCAAGGTTTGAATCCCCATTCAGCCATGGAACCCTTCTAGCTGACCTTGCACAAGTCATATCCTCTCAGCCTTAGAGGAAAGCCATGGCAAAACTCCTCTATTGGCAGGAATACTGGGCTACTTGGAGTGTTGTTCTTGTCCAGCAGGGCTATTCTTCTGAACCAACACAATCCATTGGCAGAGCATCTCATTCTCAGTGATGGAGTGGTAAATTCTGAAGTGCAAACACTTATCGTGTGTAGCCACAGAAAGGCAGACAATTGCGTTGGTGTGTTCAATCTGAATTTTTTTTGGGGGGGGGGGAGTTCTAAAAGTTTTCCTCTTTACTAGAAGCAGGTCTTTAGGGAATAAATGGGTCCACTCCAACATACTCTCCATTAAACAGAGGAACTCATGTCAGTATATTGGTGTTGCTGAGAATATTAATCTCTGACCGTTACTCTGAGGATTTAAGCTAAGCTGAAAATGAATGGGTGTCTGTGCTGGGTGGCACAGGCCACTATCATCCCATTTAATAAGAAAGTCCTAATTCTTCACACTGCAAGACCTTAGCTTACACTTTGTAAACTGCTTAGGGAGTGCTTAAGTGCACCGATAAGTGGTATAGAAATATACTTGCTATTGCTATTGCTGGCTCTGTTACACCTCTGTTTATTTCTCCCACAACTGCTGTGACGTTGTGTCCTCCAAAGCAACTTTTCCAGGGTCTATTGAGAGTTTTTCCTTTGCATGTCATGCCTCTGCAAGGTTCAGCTGTCAATTTGTGGATAAGCTGTCAGTTTGTGGATGTGCTGCTAGCTCTTGTTGCTTATATTGTGCTGCTCTGTGTTCATGTTCTCTTAAAAATGAGAGAACAGAACCCTGCCCCAAGGTGGTCTGCAATCTAAAAAAGACTTCAGTATTAAACATTAGTGGGGGTACAACTTCAGGGAAGTTACTTTTTTTATTGCAACCCTCAGAAGATGCATGACTATGCATGGCTGAGGCCTTCTGGGGGGTGTATTACAAAAAAGTAACCTCCCAAGTAAATCTCTTATTCGACTCCAGAGACACCTCTCCCCTGCACTGTCTTTCTCTCAAGCTTAAAATATTCTGCACGAGGTTTTTCCTCTGGCCAGCCAAACTGGAGTCCCTCCTTGAAGGATGAAAACAGGACAGAGCCAGTGTCCTTGTGAAATCCATTTGGTATTCACTGCTTGCGCTCCAAGGCAAGGAGGGGAAATGCCTGCAGCTGTCTGACAGTGACTCACCTGGCTCATCCGGATGCACTCCCATGGCAGCACCGAACAATGGAGCCACTCCATCGGTCTGCTTAGATCTGCAGAAGAAAGGGTTTGCATGGAGAGTGGCTCCCTGGCATTCCCTCCCTGTCCTCACCCAGGTGACTTGTCTGGTGAACTCTCAGATCTTGGAACAGGCCTCTTGGCACTCACTTCCAGGGGTTCAGAAGCACAGTTCTGAGATCGTAACCAGAATTCACAATTGCAGTTTTGCATGACGAACCCAGAGTTATGCATTCTTGACTGCTTGGCATACGTGATCCCTAGGTACAGTGGGCCCTTGGTATCTGCTGGGGTTTATACCAGAATCCATGGATGCTCAAGTCCCATTATATACAATGGTATAGTTAAGTGGTGTCCCTTGTGAAAAATGGCAAAGTCAAGATTTGCTTTTTGGAATTTATATGTTTTTTAAATATTTTCAATCTGTAGATGCTTGAATTGGTGGATTAAAAATCTATGGATATGACGGGTTGACTCTATTTTCAACCCGTGGATGGTTGGATGCATGGATAAAGAAAACTGACTGTATTTGCTAGTATAGGAAATATATAGGGACAGTGAAAGTTCCCCAGTCTTGCTTTACCAGGCATCAACCATTGCAAGCAACAAGACTCTGTTCTCCTGTCAATCAGGATGCAGCTGAAAGACTTTCCCACCCTTCTGCAAGTGATCTAGTATGAAGGTGAAACGTGTCAGGGATCTTGCTTTTGACTGTTGCATGGAGATTGCTTGGAGTAGAGAAGGTGGAAGCATATGTCTGCTACATAGATGTCAACAGGAGAACAGACTCCTGTTGCTCACAGCTGCTGCTGCCCAGTAAATGTAGACTGGGGGCAGTTAGGCTGGGAGACACTAACTAGGTAGTAGATGATCTAGACCTTTAGGTATCATTTTTGGACAAGAACTGCCCACTGTATGGTTGCCAGGTTTCCTACAGAGCAGTACAGGATGGACTCCTCTTGCTTGCCAGACCAGCTCAAGACACGGCACACGGGGCAGGCCTATGGAAGCAGACCCTCCAACATTTTACTGGTGAAAACTAAAACAAGCAACATCAGTGCATGGTCAAGATCAAGAAACTGGCATAATGCTTCTGAATTTTGTTAATTTAAGAACATATCAAGGCCACAGACCGAGACTGGTTTCATTGGGAAGTGAGACTGGAATGATGGAATTCATAGTTTGTTGTAGCATGAGCTCTCTGACAAACCCCAGAATTCCATAGGAATGAGCCATGGCAGTTAAAGTGGTGTCAAACCTTGACTTAGGTGGAGAGGTTTGCTCTTTTGACTCAGGCAGCAAAATATCTTGAGTCATCCTTACCCACAATGCTGCCTGAAGCAGGTTATTTCAGGATGCCTGGGAAAACATGACCCTGGTCAAAAATTATGGCAAGCGACAGTCCTGTCTGCATCTGTTTTCAGGATCAAACCTCTTTGGACAGCTGTGTCCCCAAGTGCCTTTTGGGAGGAAAAAAAATTTGCAAACTTCATCTAGGTTCCAGCTAGTTCACAAAGACATTTTCTTACAGAGAAGGAGAAATAAAATGTGTCCTCCCCAAAACGGATGACATTTGGTTAGGAACAGCTCCTGTGTCACCAAAGGAGCCCAAGGTCCCAGAGATAAGGTCAAGGAGAATGGTAAAACCTACGGAGGTCAGAAGCAGGTTAATCAAATATCAGCCGTGTGAATTTCTAACAGTCTCCCAAGCAGATTCACAGAAGCAGTGATCCTTCAAGGATCCTTTACTCTCCAGTATTTCACAGATGAAAACTGGGAAATGGGTGGCCAAGCAACACCAGAATGTGGCCAAAATGGCAAAGGTTATGAATGAAGAAGAACGCACAAGCTAGGCGAGGCTACAGCAGTTTGCATTTGCCTGAGCCTATTGGGAAGGGTGAAATTCTTCTCTTCCTCCCACTGATGCATTAATTGAATGCAAACTACTTTTGCAGCCTTAACTCTCAGCTTTATCACATTATTAAACATACCCAGCAGGCAAAGACACATGCTGTTTTTTCCCCCTTATCCTTCCGCATGACTCTCATTCTCTTGAGGTTGTAAAATCGTGGGAGAGCATTGTCAGAGTGTCATTTTGGCCAAACAGATTATTTCAGCTTGGCAAATGGGACACTTCTAAGACCCTCTCTCATGGTTTTACAACCGTAAGATGGAGGGAGAAAAAACAAACAGCTCACACCTTTTCAATTGACTGCCTGGTTTGCTTAATAAAGCTCTAAGGCTTTCTGTGTGCAGCAACTGAGGACCAAAGAGGGAAGCGGGATGTGAACAGAGAAACCAGGACGTTTTAAAAGCTGTTGGGAAAATGGGATGAAAGAGGAATAATCCAGACTCTCCCTGCCAAATCTGGACAGTTGGAGCGTATGAGATCCGGCCCTTGGTTTGGGAGGCAGCTGCTTCTCCTTCTTAATTGGGAAATGTTGCTCATTATAGGAAAGCGCTGGCCTCATCCATGCTCCCTCTCTCAGTCCGCTGCCCCCAAAAGCAAAGGAAGAAGAGACCTTGTGGCAATGGAGCAACAGCAGCAGTCCTCCAGCTCCTGGGCGCATTTCCTTCCCCCTGACTGATCAGAAATAAATAGTTATCCAAGGTGCCCCGCTTTCTGGTCTCTCATAGCTCAATGGGACAGAAGAAAGACAGTGCAGAGGGGAGAGATTTAATTGGGTTGCATTTCTCTCTGGTGCACTTTGAGATGCGGACATCGTCTCAGCTGTATGTCATCTGACAGGCCTTACATGCTTCCTTTCCCATTGAGTTTTTGTATGCCATTCACCGTAGGTGAGAAAGAGCAGAGAGAGAGGAGGGAATAAAGGTTGCTTTGCTTTGAAAGCGCTGCTGGCGTGATACCTTTCTCAGGCTGAAATGTCTCTGCGTGAAAAGAAGACACAACACAGAGAATTGACTGAATGGGAGCTTTTGCAAGGGGAGCTGGGTTAATCTTCATTACTGAACTTATTAAAGCAAATACAGTTGCACTTTAAAAAAAAGGCTCGCTGGAACGCCTTTGAAAGAAAGAGCATGAGCTTTCAAAGTAGTTAATTGCCTCCCTAATTGGAAAATTACAATTCCAGAAGCAGCAGCAGCAGCAGTTATAGAGAAGCACTCGCATTTCAGCAAAGTGCTTGGGTATGTCAGTGCAATCCTAGTTTGTTTGGTTTTTTGGGGGGTGGATTGGAGAAGCCCTGCTTAACCATGGATGAATATGGTTTAAATAGATGCAGTGGGAGGGAATGCACCAACCACAGCTTTTTTGTTCCCCATTTTATCAGCTTCTATGTGTGGAGGATGGCTTCTCTGAAGATGCCACTGCCACAGATGCTGGCAAAACATCAGGAATAAATTCTTCTAGAACATGGCCACATAGCCCGAAAATCCCACAAAAAACTAAGCACTACTATTTGTTCAAAACACCACAGAGGCCAGCCATGCATATATTTTAAAACATCCAGAGGTAGCCATGTTGGCCATATAACAAATCCAGTTTAGTTATATGGTTCCTTTTAGTTTGGAAGTGTTATCTTTTTTGGAGTAGGGCTTCCTAAACCTCCCTGGTCAACCTATAGAGGATTGGGATAGTTGTGGTCCAAAAACAGTTACCATACTTCTCCAAACTCCTAGAGTTTTCCCTTGGCATGCCCTGCCTCTGCAAGGTGTTGGTTTGTGGGTTTGCTTTGTTTATACAATACCACTTGGGTACAAGGGCCTTTGTTACAAAATCAAAACAACAGATCCCTGCCCTAAGGCATTTACAATCTAAAATGGCACATAAGGGAAAGAACACTGGAAGAAGGAGAATAATAAACAAGGAGAGACTTATTTTTGTAGTAGTAAAACTATCAGACCTAGGTTTCACAGGAAAGGGTATGCCTGAGCCCCCAGAACATAGGGATGTTGGGGTCTCTACTCCGAAATCTCACATGTTTTAGCTTCAGTGACTCGCTTTGGTTCTGGGATATGAAATTGCTTTAATTTCTAAGGGTTATGATGGGTCTGAACACAGCTTCTTTCCAAGAGGGAGCCAAAGGGAGTTGTCATAGCTTGCTCAGCACAGCAACGGAGAGCTAGCAAAAGCCCTGTAGGTTTCAATTGATCGATCTGTTCCCGTACGCAGCCTGCGGCTTTCCAGTTGCATTAGGCGCTCTTCCAGAATATTTCATTTGCTCCTTGGCTTGAAAGGACGGTGGTTGCTCCACCTAATAGGGCCAGGCCCCCGTGTCCTTATTGCGCCTATGTTCAGCACATCATCACGGTAAGCTTCACATTAATGTCTTCTGAGGCCCTCTTAGGAGATGGATTGTTTACTTGCCTCTCGATAATGAGCTTGGAGCTAAAGTAGCAACCCAGATCTTTGCAAGCGAAAACTCCACTTGCTCTCTAGAAAAAAGAAAGTGGCTTCCTAAGCTTTCTTAGATCAGGTCAGTCTGGTTTAGTACTGGCGTGAGGTTGGGGATATGGAGAGGAGAGGATTAACTGAGCCAGAAAGGTTGCTTGGGATGCCCTTTATTGTAGTGGCAAAGCAAACCATGTGTATATTTTAAAGCATCCAGAGGTAGCCATATAACAAATCCAGTAACACCAAAAAATCTACCAAGCAGTGATACTTTTATTGGGCCAACCAAAATGCACAATATACATGTTGCAAACTTTTGAAGACTATTTCAAGACTATTTCTAGTCATGTTGTCTGAGTCCTATAAAAAACTCGCCTAGCAGCCATTCTTGCGGGTGACGTTTCATTTGTATTTTTGCAATTGTAAGGGCTAGAAAACAAGAACAACAAATAAAAAAGCTGCTGTTCTCAGAAGTCAGAATTGGATAAGACTTTTATTGGGATTGCTAAAATATTACACAAGTGTCACAAGCTTTGAGTCCTCAAAACTCTTGATAGCTAGATAGTACAACAGTTACAAAGAACACTCAGATGGAGTAGCATTGAACTAAGGGTGCATCTACACTGTACAAATAATGCAGTTTGATGCTGCTTTCAGTGCTGTAGTACCATCCTGTGGAATCCTGGGATTTGTCATTTTACAAGGTCTTTAGCCTTCTCTCCCAAAGAGTGCAAGTGTCTTGTCTCACCAGACTGCAAATCCCAGGATTCTGCAGGACAAGCTGCATTATTTCTCCAGTGTAGAAGCACCCTAAGATTCTGGGAGTCTGAGGTTCATATCCGTGTTCAGCCATGTTGACCCACCTTGCACAAGTCACACTCTCTCAGCTTTAGAGGAAGGCAATAGCAAACCTCCCCTGAGGAAATCTTGCCAAGAGAACCCTATGATAGAGTTGTCATACGTCGGAGCTGGCTTGAAGGCACATGACATTGGCAAACGGTTGTATGGGGATGGGAGAAGCAGCAAAGAGTGAAAACATAGGACTTTGTGTAATGGCTATTGTGTGTCTGCATCTGGAGTAATTGAATTCAGCAGCATACACACAACCCTGTTTTATGTAGATTGTAGATGAGTTCTGAAAGTTGTTGACAATGACTTCTGGAATGAGAGATGCTTGTGCTGAAGAGGAGACAATAAAGGAAAAGTTATGCAAGGTTTGGGGCTGGAGGTATGGTTTGTGTTTACATCAGATTGTGCATCATACCCTGCAACCTGCATGAGACTGACCACCTACCAAATTCTGGAATTTGCTCTGTGAAGACCTGGTTGCCTTTGTATCATCCTCCCATGATTACATCTTTGTCTTTTCCATCCTGGGGAATATCACACTTGTGGTCAAGGTCCAACCTCACGTGTCCTGTATGAGATAAAAGAGGGATGCGTGTGGTCAGACCTGGCCCACAAGCCCTGTATTCTCACACACAGTCGATCGAGGCCTCTTGCATACCATCCGGTCATCACTGTCGCCATCTCCACCAACTTTGGTTCCATCCATCTCCTCTTCCTCTTCCTCACCACCGTCAGAGATCACGCATTTGCATCTTCCATCAGCCATACACCACTTCAGATGCTCGACGATAAAGAAAAACCTGCAATTACTTTTGGATGCCTGAGTCCAGCTGAAAGGAAACAAGAAATGTTTGTGTGTGAATAAGAATATAGAGCGCTTGTGGTTGCTTTCTGGAGGTGGGGGGACTTGGCTTCAATGCTGTAAGATTGCATAGGTGTTTGGGGATCAGTTGGGACAAATAGACATGTAGGCAAAGTTGTTTGAAACTGATATGAACATTATTAACTCTGCTCTGCAACTATGGTTCATATTTGCTGCTGTTATGTGCCATCCATTCAGCTTTGAATTATGGCAACCCTATGGATGAGAAGTCTCCAAAATCTCCAGCCATCAACATGCCTTGCGCTCCCAGGATTGTGGCTAGAGTTTTTAGATATTAGTGAGAGTTCAGGCTTGATCCACAGCAATGCTTGGTCATTGGATTTTGTTACTGTATGCCTTCAAGTCAATTCTGAATACTGTAGAAAATCATTTATGAATCTTAGTGTATGGGATATTTGCTTTTCTTTCTTCTAGATTACTGTACCAAGTCATGGATGGTTCTTTGCACTAAACTCAGCCACAGCATTCCCCATCTGTAAAATGGGCAATTGTGCCTGTATTATTGTCACATTCCTTCAAGTCGTTTCTGACTTATGGCAATTTTCTTGGCAATATTTATTTGGGGTGTGTGTGCTTTTGCCTTCCTCTGAGGGTGAGAGAGTGTGACTTTCCCCAAGGTGGGTTTCCATGGCTGGCATCTTCAGAGAATGCAGGCATGAAAGAGAGTTGTGTGCGTGCGTGCGCACGCACACACACACACTGTAGGTTGAGAGGAGGTGATTTGCATGTTAATCTGTGTATAGTTCTGTGGCTGAATGGCAAGGCCCATAGGTTGTCATGTTAAAATATATTTCTAAATTGTATTGAAAATGTTCAGATGTGTCAATGGTTAACTAAGGTTTAAAATGGTTCCTGTTGAAGGCCAGAAAGTCTAGGCCTGGAAGAGCAAGTCTTCAAGGACATGTGCTGAGACATAATATCAACAAATGTATTATTGTTATGGTCTTGTGTTATATGGTGACTTCATGGGAAAGAGGTGTGTCCACTTGGTGGGAAGGCTGATCTTTTGAGAGAACAAAGACTGATGTCACATTCAAGCTTTTAGCATGGACTCTGAAAGAGTATAGATGTATAGTAGCCTGCTGTAAAGTGTAAATAGCAACAAAGTCAATAAACCCTCATTTGAGTGAAAATCTGTGTGGAAGTTACTTTGATACTGAGTAGCTGAGAAGATAGCATCTGTTCCAGTTGGTACCAGTCCAGAACCATTGGTAACAAGAGACATCAACCATCACAAAGATCTTTTTCTCTAACAGTCCTGTAGTCACTAACCACGATCTAATACATCCTCTCCTTTTTCTAGAATGGCTTAAATGCTTTGCACCTGGCCTCCAAGGAGGGCCATGTCAAGATGGTAGCTGAGCTGCTGCACAAGGAGATTGTCCTGGAGACCACCACGAAGGTAAGAATCCCATGCACCTGAAACAGGAATGCTGTCTTTTTGTTGAACATAAAAAACTGCCAAAAATAACGACCACAGAGAATTTCCACAAATTCAACTTAGACAATGAGGAAATAGGAATAGTAAAAGAATTCTCATACCTGGGGTCAGATATTGATCGAAGCGGGGACTGCAGTCAAGAAATCATAAGAAGACTAAGGCCTGTTACAGACTGCCAAAATAAAGCTGCTTCGGGTCTCTTTGGAGGTATGGTGTTTAAATGATGCCTGGGTCCTAAGAGTCCGGAGGTCGCGCCAAAGCCACACTCCATTCCTAAGCGCCAGAGTACAGCTTTGGTGCAGCTTCCGGATTCTTAGGATGCATGCATCATTTAAACTTCATACCTCCAAAGAGACCCAAAGCAGCTTTATTTTGGCAGTCTGTAACAGGCCTAAGAATGGGGAGGGCGGCTATGAGAGAACTAGAAAATACCCTAAAATGTAAAGTCTTACAACTGAGCACCAATGTTAGAATTGTACAAGCCATTGTATTCCCTATTACTATGTGTGGATGTGCAATCCAGACAGTTAACAAAGGGTATAAGACAAAAATTAATTCATTTGAGATGTGAAGCTGGAGAAGAGTGCTGAGGTTACCATGGACAGCCAAGAAGTCAAATGCATCCAAGAGCAGATCAAACCAGAAATCTTTCTGGAAACCAAGAAGACTAGACCGACTCTGTTGTACTTTGGCCACATCATGAGAAGGCATGACACACTGGAGAAAACAATGATGTTAGGAAAGGTGAAGGGAAGCAGAAAGAGAAGAAGGCCACATACTAGATGGATGGACTCTATTAAGGAGGCCCAGGTATCAATTTGCAGGACCTGAACAGAGCAATGGAGCCTAGGGAGTCTTGGAGATGTCTCATTTCCAGGGTCGCAATGGGTTGAGATTGATTCGAGGGTGGATAACAAGAACAACAAAACCTGATATTGTACCAAGGGAGGGGGGCAAACAGCTGAAACGTAGGACGTGTCCTAGAAAAGAATGGCATTACCAGTAATTGTGACTGCCTTGCTTACAGTCACTATTAAACACTTTTGGTTACTCCTAATTGTGTGGTTTACAAGATATGTTAATAGGAATGGATGAATGAGTGGCTAACCACGGGTGCAGATGGGAATCTTGTTTCCGCCATAAAGCAACACATTTAAAAAAACAAATATTAATCCTTAGAGGCTGAAAGCATATCTGCACTACAGAATTAATGCTTTGTACTTCTCCTTAGGGAACCTTGGGTTCATGCAGTTTGATAGGGAGGTCAATAAAGGCATTTCCAGCACTTAATGTTTCCCAGGGTTTTTCTGTTGGAGAAAATGTTAAAGTGTCATTCATTCATTGTATGTGTTTCTCTTCTGCTGCAAGGCTTATGGAAGTGACCTGTAGCACAGAGGCGTACTTTGAGAACAAATTAGTAGCTGCTGTTCTGAATTTGTAGACCCACAATTTTTCAAAAGACGATGTTTCCCTCCTCCGAACTTACACCACATTTGTTCTTTGTGTCATGTATGAACATTACAGAAAGGGAACACAGCACTGCACATCGCTGCCCTTGCAGGACAAGAAGATGTGGTACGAGAATTGGTGAACTTTGGGGCCAATGTCAATGCACAGTCACAGGTGAGTTGCTCCTCTCCCTGCAGGGCGGGCCATTTATGGCTTCCAGACTGCAGAATAAGAGGCTGGTTAGCTAGGATATTTGAGAGTTGTAGTCCAACCACCCACTAGCTTTTCCAATGCTTTGTAAAGAGATCTTTCCACATCTCCACCAAGGTAGTGTGAAATACATTGGCAAGTGCTGCTGTGCTTTGAGTCACTTAAATGATCTCTAGTTGGTTACTTACTGGTCTTTTAACCAGTTAATCACTCAATTGTATTCACAGACATTTCCAGGGATGCAACAGAAATAACAATAAAGTAGGTTTTTTGTGGGTTTTTCAGGCCATGCGGCCATGTTCTAGAAGAGTTTGTTTCTGATGTTTCGCCAGCATCTGTGGCTGGCATCTTCAGAGGATGCTGGCATGGAAGTGTTGTCGCTGTTTAAAAAGGGGCAAGTTTTGTTTGGCAGAAACCAAGCATGGTTTTGTTTTTGCAGTTATAAAGTTTCCTGTTAGTAAAACTTCTTTCACCTTCACTGACAAGGATCCCAAAGGGTTCAGGGGAAGTCAGAGGCTGGTAACAGCGCCTCTTTCTACTCCCAGTTGCAGTCTCACACTCAAACTGAATTAGGCTATTAAAACATGCTTTTTAAAACCCTTAGCTGTCAGATCTACAAATTAAAATTAGTCCTTGTCAACTAAATCAGCCTTTTAGCAAACATGACAGAAATGTGGATAAGATGTGTATATGAAACGTAAATGAATTTCATGCTTCGACTTCGGTCCCATCTCCAAGGTATCTCACTGTGTATGTGCAAATATTGAAAAAGCTGCAAAAAGCTGAACTCCCAGATGCTTCAGCATTTTGGATAAGGTCGACTCAACCTGTATTTGCTTTTGAGGGAAGCAGTCTTATACAGAGAGCCTTATATATAGCCTTATATAGAGCTTGCACTTGGATTAAATATCCATTAGGCTTCAGTCTAACTGGGTCTCCCCTCAGATTGGGCAAAACCAGCACATTTGAAGGCATTTAAGGTCTTGAGACCCAGCATGGTGTAGTGGTTTGAGCATTGGACTATGACTCTGGAGACTAGGGTTCAAATCCCAGCTTGTTCATGTAAACCCACTGGATGACCCTGGGCAAGTCATATAGTCTCTCAGCGCTAGAGGATGGCAATGGCAACCCCACCTCTGAAGAAACTTGCCAAGGAAACCCCATGATAGGGTTGCCTTAGGGTTGCCACAAGTTGGAAACAGGCACACAACAACGACAACAAAAGATCCAGAGTCCCTTCATTTGCATTGTGTAGATGTTGGCAAGTAGCTCTGGTTCCCCGTTATGTTTGTTAAGATCACTCTCTTTCTGCCAACCATCCGCTCCAGCGGAGCTCTGGGTGTGCGTTTTGCAATTGTGATGGTGGGGAGACACATCCCCAGGAGCTCATCTGTCGCAAGGGGGGCGAGCGTTGCGCTGCCTATTAGAGGCTCTCGGCTCGCTCCAGAGTCCCCTGCTGGCTGTGAGGTTGCACAGCTTGCCTGTGACAGTCTGTTCGCATGTATTTGGGTTATGTAAGTAGGTATCTGAAGGTCAAATAAATGCTGGGGAGACAGAGAGGAATAGGGTAGGGAAGCATTGAGGCAGAGGGGCAGAATGCAGAATGACAAGCCTAGGGAGCCTAGAGGGCAAATGCTCTGTTTTCAGGACTAGACTGGTGTCAGTCATTCTGGTTGAGATCAGCAGGGAAACAGCTCCCTTTCTCTTTTTTGATCCTGTTTGCAGTTTGCACGTTTGAATCCTTTTCTGAAAGGAGGGAGACGGAGTGGGCTTGAGTTGGGCTGCGTAAACATGAAACCAAGTTGATTTTTTTCATTTTGGTGATGGTGGGAGGGCTGTTATTAGGAACGTGCTCCACATAATCTGGAGATACTTTTGCTAAGCAGGTGAGTAAACAGCTGGCGATTTGTTTGAACGTATGCACTCCTGCTTTGCATTAGGTGTGCATATTTAGTCTCCTTCCTTGGTCGTTCCATTCCTCTTTGTTAAGCAGGAATGAATAGATGCTGGAGTGCATCAAAAATGCAGAAAAATCATGTGTACATTTTCTGCATTCATAGCCAGCCTTCCTTTTCCAAATTTTGCCTTGCTTTGGAAATGCTTTCCTTGTCCTAATCCTCTCCCTGACCCAACAATAGTTCCTATCATGTTCTAGATGGTTGCAAGACCACTCAAAGGTTTTGTGATTTTGCTGTATCTGTGTTATAAAAACAAAACGGCACCCCACCTCTCCCTTTTCCTATACTATTAATCCAAGGCATAATCTTCTGTACAGCTGCTCTGCATATAACCCTCGCTGAAATGAAGAGGATATGTTTCACTCATATCCTATTAGGTTCCCTTGCCATTGAAGGCTGGGCCATCTAGAAACACATTTCTTTCCACCCTAACAGTGTCCCCAGAGGTTATGCTTTATATATGGGCCAGAATCCTGTTGCTGCACTATGCCAGCAGTTGCACTTTTTCCCCAGGGTTGCACAGTGTTGGCAGCTGGCAAAATCTGGCAGCCCTGAGAAGCCTCTTTCTCCAATGCTTGGCTTCCATCGCGGCTGCTGCAGCCTTTTCTTTTCTGACATCACTAGAGTCCATCGGCAGGATTCTGATCATTAAGTGCTTGCAAGCCGGAGAGAAGACTACAATGACTACAATCCCCTCATTTTGTCTCATATTCCAGCCATCTTCCCATAAAATCCAACAGCTCTTGATAACACAGCCTGTTCCTACCTTCATAACACATATATGGTATCCGATGTTTACATGGGACTGTGACAAGACAAGAAAGACTCAGAAATAGGGCTTATTTATTATATCTAAAGGGCCATTGCTTCTGTGTAATCTTCACAGATCTCCCCCACCTTCATCACAGCAAAGTGATCCTTTGCATCTTGTATCTCTCCCTGATCTGCTGCAGCTGTGGTTATTTTTGCATGCATTTGGAAATAACAGTGTTGAATCTATGATTGCAGAAAGGCTTCACGCCCCTGTATATGGCAGCACAGGAGAATCACCTGGAAGTTGTCAAGTTCTTACTAGAGAATGGCGCCAACCAAAATGTGGCCACAGAAGTGAGTATTCCCTTCCTCATCTCTATTGCTGGTCCAGTATTCTTGCCCCACTTGCTTTCCGTGTGTTTACTTTGCATGGCACAGATCTGTTTGCTCACATGTTTCTTCTTCCCCAATCTCTGGCAGGATGGCTTCACACCGCTGGCTGTGGCTTTGCAGCAGGGCCATGAAAACGTGGTGGCCCACCTGATCAACTATGGGACAAAGGGCAAAGTGCGCCTCCCGGCCCTGCACATAGCTGCCCGCAACGACGACACGCGTACGGCTGCCGTACTCCTACAGAATGACCCAAATGCTGACGTCCTCTCCAAGGTACACCTAAAGGCCCAGATAGGATGAGAGGTGTTTGTCTACCATTTGAGGGAAATGGCGGGTCTCAGAGGGCCAGTGTGACTGTAGTGGCTAGTGCTGGACAGTGACTTGTGGGTTGTGTGTGTCCACATTTAAATTCCCAAACAGAATGGGCATGAGGAAGAGAAGGACTCTCATCCAAGAGTTTGGTGTTGTTGTAATGGATCACAAATATGGTCTCTCTTCATCCAAGACCAAACTAAATTTGGTTACTAGAGAACCTATGCTATAGGTAGCTTACAGGACCAGTCCTGCTTTGTTTTAGCATTCATGCTAGTGCTCTAATGAAATATATATAATGAAATATATATAATGAAATATATATATATATATATATATATATATATATATATATATATCAGACAGTATTTGATCCATTTTGGATCCCAATTGGCCTGGGACCCTGTTGGAGAGCTCCCTTGACTCATCTCTCTGTTCTCTTCTCTCCCACAGACTGGTTTTACCCCACTGCACATTGCCGCACACTACGAGAACCTCAACGTGGCCCAGTTGTTGCTAAACCGTGGAGCAAGTGTCAACTTTACTCCCCAGGTAGGAGCAGAATCGTTCCTTGATAACCATGGGAGACCCTTTGCCATTGGTCTCTGCTGCCAGACATTGAAAGTCTGCCCTTTGCCCATGCTAAACAGTTTCAGATTGCGAAGGGAATGCAGAATATTCTGAACAAACTGAGTACTAAGTTATGTTTAGCTTTTATGGAGCAGAGCCTGACCCCAAGAACTAAAGATGAACCCTGGTAGTTCAGCAGGCAAAGTGCCAAAGGCATGTGCGAAGAGGAGCCTTTGAGCCACTTTTGGGCTCAAACTCCCATCAGCCTTCCTTCACTATCTCTAGCTGGAGATCCTTCATTGGAATCAACGGAGTCCCTTCCAATTCTATGATTCTAAAGGCTTAGGAATTGAGGGACACAAGCGCCTGACCTCAGAGGTTCCTGAAATCTTATGAATCTTTATTTTGGACTCCTTTAGGGAAAGCCAGCTTTGCTTCAGAAGAGGACTCTAGATTCCTTCTAAAGCAGCCCATTTTGGTGTGGTACCTAAGCTTTGTCTAAATGCATCACAGTTTGTGCGTAGAAGATCTTGTGTCCAGGCCATGATTGGGGGGAAAAAGCCTGAGACTTGGAAAATCTGTTGCCAGCCAGACTTAGACAGTATTAGGTGAGATGGACTGGTGGCCTGTCTAGATATCCGGCAACTTCATCCATTCACCTCTTTTCTCTCTCCATATATGCAGAACGGCATCACCCCGCTGCACATCGCCTCCCGTCGAGGGAACATCATCATGGTACGGCTGCTGCTTGACCGGGGGGGCTCAAATCGAAACCCGCACCAAGGTAAGATCTCCCCCAAGATGGGACTTGTAGGAGGGGATGGGTGAAGGGAAAAGGAAAGCAGCACCAGAGCTAGGAAGAACAATCCTTTTCTTGGGAGTTTATCACACTGGGGTTGATTTTGGTATTAAAGAGAGATTAAAGTGCATTTAAAACATCCCACAAATGAAGCAGAAATTGTGAGTAATTGCACAAATGATTATCATGTGCAATTGCACAAATAAAGCGACATCAGAAATGCATTGCTTCTTTGTGACTATTTTAATGGCAGATTTTGTGAAATATTGTATGAAATTGTTACGTGTAATTATCCGATTTCTCTGGGATATTCATGGGATAAAATCCCGATCTCTTCCGTGTGATAAGTACCTTGGATTGCAACTTCCAGAATCCCAATGCTGGTTGGGACCTTTTGGAAGTTGCAGTGAAAAAAAGGCATTTTGTCAAGTTCTGGGCAGCATCAGTCTTCCAACTCCAAAGAACACTGAGTCTCAAAAGCTGTCAAATAAAACGGCTTGTTTATTTCCAAAAGCACTCCAAGTACCTCCTCTGTGAGAAGTTTCTTTATCTCTTTAGAGAGCTCTCCAGCATAATATGATCAAAGTGTGTCAGGCAAGACAGCAGTAACAAAAGAGCAATTTCCTCAAGCACAATTTGAGCTTTACCTTCCCTTTCGTGGCTTGTACGGAGGGAGGGATTTGCAGGATAGATCTCACCAAAAGCAGACTGGGGTTACACCAGGGGAAGCCGTGGGCAGCCGCAAGAAGTGTGTCAGTGAGGTGAGCAAGTAGGAGTTACCCCAAATGGTGCCGTCACTTAGGCAGGATAGAGCTGGTAACAAGTGTGATGCCAACAAATAGGAGAGAAAGAAAGATCCTTTCCCTTCTTCATAGATCACTCATAAAGAAGAGGCTCTCCCATTCTCACTAAAGCAATGGTGGAAACAGATTTGTTGGCATACCTAGTATATTTGGCACCCAGTGTGGGTCATTTTTTAATACCTCCCTCCTCTTTTCAATAGCCTTTTCTAGGTCATCTGCTATTTGTACAGGTATATCTCCATTAATGAAGAAGATTTGTTCCTGGGCATTACTTTGTTAACAGAAAATTGAGTTGTCTTCCTTTGCTGCTGGGTGAGTGGCAAAGGGAGGCAACTTACCTTCTCATTTGGCCAGCAGAGAGGCCAGATCTGGAAGGCAGCCCAGTCCCACCAGTGAGAGAAGGAAGAAACACACTTTCCTACCTGGCCAGCACCAGATGACACTCCATCTAAGGTGTCACCCAGTGTGTCCTGTACTCTGCACACTCCCCTAGTGATGCCACTGGGGCCTTCCTTCACTATACATGAGAACAGCAGGTACAAGCAAAGACACCACTTAACAAGTAGAAGCAGCATTGTTGATTTGGGCATTCTAGGCAACTGAAGTCCACAAAGTAACTTTTCACAGCTTTGACTGGCACCCGCTATTTTAATTTTCCAACTCTGCATCAATACCTCCATTTCATAAAAACTTTACACCAGAGGCCAGACCTGGTTTTTTTCAGCTATGGTGCAGTTCAGAGCCAAAGCTTTTGTAAGAATGAAGTAGCCCTGTTTCTTCTTAGTTCTTGGCCCCAATCCAGGCTGGTGTTGGTGTGTGTGCATGTGTGTGCTTCATGCAGAAGAGAGTGTTCTGAGGGTGGTAATTAATATGTTACTGTGTTAGTGCAATTCATTGTAATACTATATTTGTTTCGCCATCTGTTTCTGCAAGGTGGGTTGTGGCCAAAGTAGGCAAGGGACATGTTAATAGCAACTCTTGGAGTTAATGGAGGAAAGGTGGGGTTACAAGACCAAGTCACATTCATTGCTGCAAGAGAATTCTTCCTTCCTCCTTCTGCTTTCCTACTTGCTCTGATGACTTTCCTACTGTTGATGTTCCTGCAGGATGAGCTGACGCCCTTGCACTGTGCTTCCAGAAATGGGCATGTGCGGATTGCTGAAATCCTACTGGACCATGGTGCTCCCATCCAAGCAAAGACCAAGGTGACATGCAGTGAAGGAGTAGCGGAGCTGGAGAAAGTTGCTTTTTTAGGCATATGACTCATGGGAGATCATGGGAAAGTAATTTTTTTTGGAGTGGGACTATGCTGGGATCTAGTTACCAGCATAGGTTAGGGAAGGCTGCAATAGAGAATGAAGGAAGGTGTGCAGAGGATTATTGATGGCATGTGATCTTCATGGAAAGGTAACTACGTAGCTGGAGCTGGAAAGTAGAGGGAAAAGTGATACCACATGCACCCTCCATATCCACAGCAGTAAGGTCCCAAGACTTCTGTGGATACCTGAAACCATGGATAAGAGGGAACCCTATTATGTTCAATGTAAGGAATGACTTCTGACTTAAGTAAGCCATAGAATCACATTGGAGAACCAAGAAATGCCTAGAGAGAACAATCCTTCTAGGTGTGATTCGATGGTATGCTAGAACAGGAAGTTGTCCATAGAATTGCACTGGAAGACCTAGAAATGCCTAGAGTCAACATCTTTTTTAACATGGATAAGTGAAATTGGAGATACCAAATCTGTGAATATGGGGGTCATAGTGTGGGTTCAAATTAGGCTTACAGTAGCTAAGTCCCAACATGGGGCCTAAATACCCTGAAGGCACCAAATCTGCCTGATACTACACAGGGTCAACTACCGTTTGTACTTGGATGGAAGACCACCAAGAACCCATTAGGCTATATTCCAGGGGAAGCTAGTGATAAACCACTTCTGAGTATACCCTGCCTCAGAAAATGTCATGAAATTTATTGGGTTGCCATAAGTCAATAGGCAACTTGAAGGCACATAGACATACAAGTCCTATCACACATGACCAACAGCTCTGGTTTGATGCTGCCCTTGCGCAGTGTTCCATTCAGCAGCATCTGTTTGACTATCTTGTGCTTAAAAAGCTTTAGGAGAGATAAGGCTCTCAAAATGTCTTTCTTTGCCACAGAATGGCCTGTCCCCCATCCACATGGCCTCCCAGGGGGACCACCTGGATTGTGTGCGGCTTCTGCTGCAGTACAATGCTGACATTGACGACATCACGTTGGACCACCTGACGCCGCTGCATGTGGCTGCCCACTGTGGCCACCATCGGGTTGCCAAGGTCCTGCTAGACAAGGGCGCAAAACCTAATGCACGGGCCCTGGTGAGCAGAAGAGGCAACAGCGGGAGGGCCACATCAAGACATGCATACCTGCCATGGCACTGACAAGCCTTTCTCTCCTTTGTCTTTTCCTATGGCTGCAGAATGGCTTCACCCCTCTGCACATCGCTTGCAAGAAGAACCACATTCGGGTGATGGAGCTTCTCCTGAAGACAGGGGCCTCCATTGATGCCGTCACTGAGGTATGCAGAGCTACACGTTTGCGAGACAGGAAAGTGTATGGCCCATTGACATAATCGTGACCACACAGATGTTTTGGCTTTTCTGGATTGTATCAAGGACAGCCTCCCCTAAAATTGGCAAGCCTTCAGTTGTCCTTGATTACAGGTCCCACTATCATTATGGCTGATGATGGGAATTGTAGTCCAGCACATTTTGGGGGGCACTGGATGTGAAAGACAGCAGAGTTGTTGCTATTCACTAAGGTGCACATGGTTTTTATAGGGGGAAAATGGATACTTAGATTATGACTCTGCTGAAGCAAAGGCAACCTGTAGCCCATCAGGATCACAACCTTTACCTATCAAGACAAGGATATAGCCATGTTGGTCTGTAGAATCAGTATATAGAGAGATCTTGTAGCACCTTTGTGACTAAGAATGAAGTTGACAGTATCAGCTTTTGTAGACTTAAGCCTACTTCCTCAGATGTATTTGGTGGAATGGAAAGCCAGGGACAGACCTCCCCATGTCTTCTATAATAGCCATTCCCAGTTGCTCCAAGGCCCTCTCTTCTTCCCTTTACTGTATTTACTGGTATGATAAGAAGTTAATGGCAACAACAGTGACTCTTTAGTTGCAGTGAGAAGGAGTGTTTCTTCTCCTACTTCTAGGCTAATGCTTGGAGATGGCTTTCTGTACAGTTTCCAGTGGTCCTTGGGAGATATAGCTTAGGGTATAGTCCTTTGGGAAATATTGTTTTCTCATTGCCGGTTTCTCTCTGATGACGGCTGCAAGCTATCAGAGTTTCTATCCAGGCTCGACTGGCATCTAATGTCCAGCAGCTGGCAGAGCAAGTGGCATGGATTATTCTCTATTTGATTTAGAGATGGAGCAGGCCTGGTTTCGATACTAACATATTTAGTGTTTAATGTGTGAAAAATCTCATTAATAAACTTGCGCCAGCAAGGAAGCGCACAGATTTTAACACCTAGAAGGCACCTCTCCACAATTAATCTGAACCACAATTAAATCACTGTTTGGAATGGCTCAGAGGATTTTCTTGGTCACATTCCTGTTTTGGTTGATCACTAGCTAGAACACAAGAAGGAATTTTTGCCCAAATCATGCCCGCGCGAGTGGGAGCGCAGGAACCTTGCACATGTTTTCTCCAGCATCTGACTCACAGCTTGGCTCCTGATGAAGCAAAGCCTTTTGGCACACTAGCCTTAGGGAGAATTTAGTCATTTTAAGGCTTTTGACTGATTGCAGAATGTTGGGTTGTTAATTGTCTTCCCTTGAAGTGAAGCAACGATATTTGAAAACCTATTTTCTCTTGGCTTTTAGAAACCATTCCAAAACTTTCTTTGCATGATGGACATAAGGAAGTGAGGAGAGCTTCTAGAGCTTAAAAAAGTTCCTTTTTAGACTATGACTCCCAGGACGGCCATGTTGGCAAGGTGGCATTCTGAGAGTTGTGGTCCAAAAAAGTAACTTTCCCAATAATCCAGGATCCTGGCTTCTGATTGTGACCAAACAGGCGCATGAAGGCCACGGCCCATGTCTGTTGTCTTTCTATTGGTAGTAAAAGATACACTGCGTCTGAAGAAGAAAGTTCCATTTAGTTAGCCTGACTAATTCCAAGGGTTAAACCTCTCTTCTTCATTCTGAAGTGGCATCATAACATAATGCAAGGGTTGGAGTCATTCAGTTATCCAGATGCTGATGAATTCTCATCATCTCTTATCAGTTTCTAGGCTGATGGGAAAAAGTTGAACAACATCTGGAAGGCTGCAGATTTTCCCATCCTGCATTAAGGCCTGAATGGTAACTTTTGGGGTACTATCTCAGTACCACTGTTTTGTGTAGCATCGAAATGATTTACTAAACAAAGCCCTGCCGCTCACTCTTGTCCTCCTTTAAGATTTCCACTTAGCTTCCTTGCTTACATTAACGCACCAACACCCAAAGTGCTTGTGACCATAAACACTTGTGACGTTGGCTCTTACCACTTCAGTTTACTCAAAGAAATCTTTAGTCAATCCATCTGCAAGTTTAAAAATTTCCAACACCAATTGAGGTATTTGTTTGGACTGTTACCCGAAAGTGCTAGCTGTGTGAAAATAGATTTAGTGGGAAGAGATGTCTCTTTCTCTAAGCGACAATTTCCAGCCGCAAGGAAGAATCCGCACCTATTGTGTGTGCATGTTTGTTTCTTCATTCCCTCTGTCTTGTCCACAGTCCGGCCTCACCCCGCTTCATGTGGCCTCTTTCATGGGCAATCTTCCCATTGTCAAGATCCTGCTACAGCGTGGAGCATCTCCCAATGTTTCCAATGTGGTGAGCGTCAATATTTTAAAGGCATGCGGGGTGGAGGTGGTGCTGATACCCCATCCTCCCTTGGGATGTTTGTTTTGTTTTGCTTGGAGGGAGAACAGAGATTTTGGAAAGGAAGTAGAGTGATGCATATGCAACATGCACTTTATTAGAAAAGCTAAACTTGTTTTATTGCTTTAATATTATTTGTCAATTAAAATCTATAACCAATTTTACTGTCTAGGTTGTTCCTAAAATTTACAGATCAAGCCCGTACTGTTGGCCCTCCACATTTGCAGCTTTGACTGTTGTGGATTTGGCCATTTGTGGTTTTGATTAATATGTTCTCTCTAGGAATCTCTAGTCCTCCAGTGCAACTTTGCCAGAAGTTGGCCATAGAGTTGTGCTGGAGAACCTAGAAGTTCCTAGAGTAAACACTTCTCTAGGCATTTGTAGGCCCTCCAGCATGATTCTATGATCAACCTCTGGCAAATGTTGACCATTGAGTTGCACTGGAGGACCTGGAGATTCCTAGAGAGGCATTTGGGGAGGGATATTTTACATGGAATTCTTCAAGTTTCATCTCATTTACTTCTCAGTCATACAGGCTTTTTAATACAGAAGTAATGAGTAACTCAACATTGCTATTTTTATTACAACACTAAAGGCAGTTACTTATTTTTGAGGCAGGATTAAGTATACAATGAGTCAAATAATTAATTTATGTAAGAAATGATTTTTCCAAGCTTTGATGGTGACACAAAGGAAAAGTTTTAGGACAGGACTTTGGTCATACTGCTGGATGCAAGATGCTCCCACTGTTTCATGGACACTGATGCGTTCTCCTTTTTCCCCTCCATTTTGCAGAAAGTAGAAACTCCGTTGCACATGGCAGCCCGGGCTGGGCACACTGAGGTGGCTAAATACCTTCTCCAGAACAAGGCCAAAGTCAATGCCAAAGCTAAGGTAAGTGGTGCTTGCTGGAGTTTTTGGGCCAACAAGAGGCCCATGCCTGGGTGCATTCATGCTGCAGAAATCACACAGTTTGACTCCACTTTAAGTTCTGTAACTCCCTCCTATGGAGTCCTAATTTGACAAGGGAGATTTTCACATGGGCAAAAGTGATGGGAACATAGCGGGATGCTTCCGTCACTATTGCACTATTGCACAAAGCCTTCCTCCTACAAAGAACATATTTCTAGTCCTCAAGGCTTCTTCTGTCATTGTGATTGTGATGCTTGTACTATTTATGAGCTTGTGACAAGGGGTGCGGTGGATGAGAGTCTCTCTTCCCCATTGCAGGACGACCAGACGCCGCTACACTGTGCTGCCCGCCTTGGCCACTGCACCATGGTGAAACTCCTCCTAGAAAGTGGTGCCGACCCCAACCTGTCTACGACAGCGGGGCACACTCCCTTGCACATCACGGCCCGCGAGGGCCACCTGGACTGTGCTTGTGCCCTCCTTGACAAGGGGGCTTCACAGACAGTCATGACCAAGGTAGGGAAACAGGGACGCTGGCTCATTTTTCCTTCTGCCTTCCTGATTTCTGGATCTCTCTCACATTGGAGTCACCTCTAGGTGTGCTGAACAGCATCTTTGACAGTTGGCACTCCTGTCTTAATTTTGCTTTGTAGTAAACTGAGATATTTCATTCTGGTCTGGTTATATTTGCATTCTAGTATAGCCGTTCTGGCATTCTGGTTAGATTAAGAGTACATTGCTGCTCCCTAGTTCACAGTTTTAGAGTTGCTTGATGGTTAATATGTGTATTTTAAAATTTTATGCTTTGTGATTTTAGAGTGAAGGCCACTGGCAGGACTTACTGGTATTTTATTTTTGCCTTCTTTGTATGATCATGTAAAGCTCCGTGTGAATCGTACAGCACTATATAAATAAACTTTAATAATAATAATAATAATAATAATAATAATAATAATAATAATAAGTGTAGTTTTCTTCTCCAGCTGACGCCAGGCACTGATGCTCTCTGTTTCTCCCCAGAAAGGATTTACCCCTCTGCACGTTGCATCCAAATATGGGAAAGTGGATGTGGCTGAGGTGCTGCTGGAGCATAATGCCCAGCCCAGTGCGGCTGGGAAGGTGTGTACATTGTGCCATATACTTTGTGTATGGGAGTGGGGGAGAAGGCAAATTCAGGAGCCTTTTGGACATTGCTTTCTAACATACTGCTGTACCATCAAACATGGTGATTGGTGATGGTCAGCCATAAAAGCTAGTAGGGGAGTCTACACTTGTTGCCTACACTGTGCCATAGGGCAGCATTGGGCAAAAGTGCTCCACTTCTGCCAGCTGATTCCCTTCTCTTATGCCTCTTTCTTTGCAGAATGGCCTCACGCCTCTCCATGTAGCTGTGCATCACAACAACTTGGACATTGTGAAAGTGCTGCTGCCCAAGGGAGCCTCCCCACACAGTGTGGCCTGGGTAAGGCTCAGTTGATACCACCCCAAAACCCACTTTGTACGTGGAGCATAAGAGTCTGGGTTTCAGTTTGAAATGGATATTACTCTGGGTAGAAAGGTGTTGAACCTGGTTGTATCAAGCCCTTGGACCAAGAGCTCCAAGCAAGGAATATAAGTAGGCTGTGCACATACTCCTTGCCTCTTGACAGAAGGTCAGAAGGGAGAAGACCAGCTTAGTCTCCTTGGTAGACTATAGAACTCGCTGCCAAGGGAGACCAGTCAGTTCCTTTCCTCTTCACCTTCTGCCAACAAGCAAGGACTTTTTTGTTTTATTTAGGCAGACCTGTGACAATGAATCTGGATACTAAGGGAAACATTTTTAAATAGATGGGTACTATTCTTTCTTCTATTGTTGTGTTTTTAATTATGCTTTTAATCTGCCCTACATTCTGCTGGTTTGGTTTGATTTGATTTTATCACTGTTAATTGTCTCAGATGCCATCTGTGAAAGAAAGGCAGGGAATCCAGTTAAGAGCGAAGATAAAGGGATAAGACTGAGCACTCCCAGAAGTGAGGCTGATGATGGTTAGAGACAGGCAGAAGTACATGCTGTACCCTGATGCGATACCAGAACCAGGGTTGCAAGAACTGGGAGCATAGTGCAGAAAGCAATAACCAGCAGGCAGCTGTGAAACAGTCGGAGATATGGACAGGAATCTCAGAGGAATTGGATAGTAGCTTGTTTTGCCAATATTGCACAGACTGAGAGAGTGCAGGAGATCTTAGAGCAACATAGCAGGCACGTTCCGGTTGATAGCATCAGCATCCTAGCTTGAAAAGTTCACTGTTCCCTTCTGCAACCAATAATCCAATTTTGCATCTTTGCAAAATTCATACAGTGGTGCAAAAAAGAGAGCGAAGGATTGATTTAGGTCCCACGGCTCCTGACACTTGATAGCTTTGACTTCCTGATTTACGTGACTTCTCTGAGTCTGGTGGTTTCTCCATCACAGAACGGATACACTCCTCTACACATCGCTGCCAGGCAGAACCAAATGGAGGTGGCCAGCAGCCTCCTACAATATGGTGCTTCTGCCAACGCAGAGTCCACACAAGGAGTAACCCCGCTGCATTTGGCAGCCCAGGAAGGCCATGCGGACATGGTGCTGCTCCTGCTCTCCAAGCAAGCAAATGGCAACTTGGGCAACAAGGTGGGCAGGTTTGCTTTCCCTTTGCATACACAGAAGAACAGAGGGATGTTTGGTTTTGTCCCCCCCCCTTTTCTTTTCCCATTTTTCATACATGTTTATACATTTGTAGTTTTTAGTGTACTTGGTAACTTTTTAATAAAAAATTCCTTTAAAAGAAAGAATAGGGCAAAAATATCATATGTTCAAAGGTTACATCTGCACTGTGGAAATAATGCAGTTTGATACCACTTTAACTGTTGTGGTGCAATGGTATGCAGTTCTGGAATCTGTAGTTTTGCAAGTTTTGCTCTGATGCAACAACAAACTACAGATCCCAGGAATCCATAGGATGGCACCATGACAGAAGAAAATGAGAATATAAGAAGAGCTGTGTTAGATCAAACCAAAGGCCTATTTAATCCTCTGTTCAAGCAATTGCCTACAGGAAAATTCACCAATAAGACCGGAGTGCAGCTGCAGAGGGCATCTTTTTTTTGGTAGGGAAAAGCTTGCAATGAGACAAGGAGATATGATTATCTGTGCCTCCCAAAATCTGTATTTATTTCACCTGCTTCCACCAGTAGCTATTAACCAGGAGCATTAATGGAGCTTCCAGATACAGCAGCAGTACACTTCTCCATATAGAGCAATGGTTCTTAACCCGTGATGTGCTCATAGGGGGTCTGCAAAGGCTTGAAGGCAGTAACATTTTTTAAAAGGCTATTTAGGCATATTCCTAAAGGTGCCTAAATAGCCTGAAGATGCCAGATCCAGTATGATCTGAAAAATGCGGCAGGGTCAGGCTTGGCTTATACTTGGAGGTGAGACTGCCAAGGAATACCAGATGCTGCAGGCTATATTAAGAAGAAGGCCTTAAGAAATTCAATAGATGAAGGTTCCTGTGAACCCAAAATGAACATCCAAAGATGATGCAGTCTTCTTTGATTTCTCTGCATAATGCACTGCTCTGTTACTGCAAACCTCCTCTGAATAAATTTTGCCAAGAAAGCCCTGTGATAGGGTCACCATAAGACTTATCATCTGCTTGGTTTTTGTCTCTGTTAAAGGCCGTTAGGTGGCACTCCTGTCGTGGCAAGATCTGCTTCAAGATAGCTGTTCAACCCTAATTAACAATTAAAATAGTAATTTCCAGACTAAGGACCATGAAATAACCACTTGCAGAGCCTTGAGAAATTGAATAAATGGAGGCTCCTATGGACCGAAAAGGAGCACATAAAAATGGCGCAGTCACTAGCTTCTCCCTGCATAATGCACTGACTGCTATGTTACTTCTTCCTTTACTATGAACCTCTGATGAACAGGGACACAATTTTGCCTGTTGTGCTTTTCAGTTAGATGGGACTGGAAACAGATGTAGGCAGGCTTAGCTCTCCCATTTGGCCAGAATGAGATCCTGGGAATAGCAAAAGCTGTCTCTCAGCTTTGCTTCCTACTCACCTCCTGTTAGAAATAAGGATTTTAGACCCTGAATTGTGAGTTTCTGTTGACAACATTTTGGCCACTGTCTGACCCAACAACAGGGCTCTTCTTGTGTTTTCTTAATCCAGGATGCAATGCACAGATCTGCCTCCATCACACTCCATTTGGCTCTTTTTAGTCTCCTATTTCATTTTTAAAAAGAAGAAGCTATAAACAGCGGAGGCAACAGCTTGTATTGATCCATTCCTGCCACCCTCTCCCAGGGCATTTTTCTTCGCTTACTAACAGCAGCACCTTAAAATGTGCTGCACGGCTAGGAAATAGTTCTCAAAATATATTTTTGGGGCACGTATTCCCAAACACCGATCCCACCAGCCATCTGCTGCTACAGCAACAACAGCAAGGCCTGGAGCACCATCTGGGAAGCTGTGGGGGTATCTTGGCTGAGGCCAGGATAGAGCCCTGGCATGGTGCCACTCTGCTAATTTCATCATAGCCCTTGCCTGGTCTTTGATGGCACTGAGGTTCAAAGCACACTAGAAGCAGAGGTAGAGTGTCACTAGGGCAAGAAAGGGAAGAGTCTTCCCACGCCAGCTTGTTTTCTGCTGTTCCAGTAGCTAGAACATTCAAACAACAAGAAAAGAGATTCCACCTAAACATTAGGGAGAACTTCTTTGCTGTAAGAGCCTTTCGACAGTAGAACAGACTGCCCCGAATGGTGGTGGAGCTTCCATCTTTGGAGGTCTTTAAACAGAGGTTGGATGGACATCTTTCAGATATGCCTTGAGTACACTTGCATGGTAGAGGGTTGGAGTAGATGGCCTTTGCCATCCCTTCTAGCTTTATAATTCTATTCTACAATTCTTCATCAATGTCTAGGTCCTATAGAGCAGAAACTATGGGGACAGATAATTTCAACCTCTGAAAAACTGAATATGTAAATACAGTATGACTTCCATATCCATGGGGGATATATGAATACATTTCTCCCAGTTTCAAATAGGCTGAGAGAGGTAGGGTTTACCTGGTGGTATGGGAGATGCACTGTGGTCAAGCTTGGTTTCCTCCTTTTCTTTTGTCTGTTGTCCATACTAGTGATCTTCAAACTTTGGTCCGCCAGGAGTTTGGACTTCAAGTCCCAGAAGCTTCAACCTGCTTGGCCAGAAGTCTGGGAGCTGAAGTCCAAAACATCTGGAGGACTAAAGTTTGGGAATCACTGGTCTATGCTGGAGCAGCTTTTTAAAAGCCACACAGCCTTGGTTCCTCATAAAGTTGGCAGCCTTCCATTTGCCATGGCTTCCAGTGTGCCTACCCACCAAACACATATCCTTTCTGTGCATAACTTAGCCCCTGCATTTTCTCTCCAGAGCGGCCTCACCCCACTCCATCTGGTGGCTCAGGAAGGACATGTCCAGGTGGCAGATGTCCTCCTCAGACACGGCGTCCGAGTAGATGCAACAACACGGGTGAGTCCTCTTGGCAACTTTATAGTCTACCCCCCCCCCCCAACCTTCAGGAGTTAGTTTCACGAAGGCATGCCCAACTGAGAAAATGCCCAGAACCAACATGATGTTTGTATCTCTTGGTTACCTTTATCAGTGAGCCCTATTATGTGGGTTAATTTGGGGAGTAGATGGACAAGAGAGGGGAGGCTGGCATGCAATGGCTTGACTTGATTTCTTTTCTTTTGGTCCTTTCCTCCTGTCTCTCATCCTGACAATATTAAATACTCTATGGGTTCTTTATGTTTGGGAATATGCAAGGGCAGAAGGATGTCTTCTGAGCCCTCTTAATACCATTGATCCTCCAGATGTTTTGGATGCCAGCTCCCATAATTCCTAACTGTTGGCCAAGTTGGTATCAGTTGTGCACTGGCATTTCTTGTGCTAGAGAAAAAATATGGGTTGCTGTCCAACCAAACCATATTACATGCCTGAAACCAGCCTGCATTACTTTTGATGGAGGAAGTGCACAAATGCATTTAAAACAATGTAAGCCGCTCTGATAGTCTTTTGGTTGAAGAGTGGGGTAATAATAATAATAATAATAATAATAATAATAATAATAATAATAATAATAATAATA
>NC_056527.1:122712944-122758514 GCF_019175285.1 Sceloporus undulatus
TGCTTCAGGTACAGTAGTCCTGAGGGTGACCCTGTTGCCTTTATATCTGCCTTACAGATGGGCTATACACCATTACATGTGGCTTGCCACTATGGCAACATCAAACTGGTGAAGTTTCTGCTGCAGCACCAAGCGGATGTCAATTCTAAGACCAAGGTATGCAAGCAACAACATCTTTCAGTTGTTTTTACTATTTTTAATTCTAAAATTCATGCTATTTTGTTTACAATGATGTTAAACAGCATAAAATATGCATGGCCAATGTGCAGTGGGGCTGAAAAGAACCAGAGTCCAGGAACACCTGGAGAGCCACAGTTTCCTTAACTCTGCTTCGGTTGTTGTCATTCTGTTAAGTGTTTTCCAACCTATATTGACCTTAATATAAACCTATCATAGGGTTTTCTCAGTATGATGTTGACTAAGATTAAGACACAATGCCATATAATCATCCAAGAAGGTTGCAGTGTATGCAAAACCCCCTATATCCTGCAAGTATTCTTTATGGTCTAAAGCTATTCCTGCTGCTTACCTGCTTTCTTTCCCTGACAGCTTGGATACACTCCTCTACACCAAGCTGCCCAGCAGGGCCACACTGACATTGTCACCCTCCTGTTAAAGCATGGAGCCTCACCCAACGAAGTCAGTTCGGTGAGTATGGGATCCCAAAATCCTGAACATCCAAGTAGGAACATCCTCGAGTGGCTTGCATATTCAGCCCAACGTTTTTCACTTGCCTTATGCATGTTGACCCTTTTCACACTGTGACCTGTGCCTGATGCAGACAGATGCAAACCAGTGCAGGCAGGCAGCTGAAATGGATGAACACAATGTGCTAGAAAGGGTTGCGTTTGAAAAGATGTGAGATGAAATGGGAGTTTTGCCTGTGACACTAAAGTGTGACACCTCAGCAGTTTCTTGAGGTGGCAGACATTGATTGATGTGTTCCCATACATAAAAACTGCCCAAAGTGCAGAACGAAAATGGATGCTACTTTTCCTCTTGGTTTAGATGCATTTAATTTTTGTGCCACTGCGTGAGTCCCTCTTGTCCTCAATCTTCTAGAGTTTCTGGTTTAACTCACACAGACATTCTGTGCATGATCAGAGACTTTGAGCAACTTATAGTGAACATGTTGAGGTGTTGAGAAGCTCGCATATAGAGTTAACCCAAGGGCTCTTTTCTCTGACTCTCTGCAGAATGGTGCCACTCCTCTGGCCATTGCCAAGCGTCTGGGCTACATTTCGGTCACTGACGTATTGAAAATTGTCACTGAGGAGACCAGCTTCCTGGTGAGTTTCACAGCCAAGTCTCCAGTGGGTGGGTGAGAGTGTATTTTAGTGCATTGTTTTAGCCCCAAGGGTAAGTAAGGATAGGGAAAATATAGTTGGTGGGTTGCAGAGGGGTTCCAGGCCTGTTCTTGCTGCCCCCAGATGTCTCTCCCAATTTTTTCTGAGACGACAAGAAGGAGTCTAAATCACATTATCACCTAGATCAAGCAGGAAACATGCGAACGAAAACACTTATCTATTATTATTATTATTATTATTATTATTATTATTATTATTATTGGAGTCCAGGTTCCTCCCTAATCCTTTCTCCTGCCCTGCCCAAGTCAACTCTTCCTTCTCAGCTTTATTCGTTTTGCTGATTTTTTCCTCCTCCTCCGCTTCTTGATCCTTAAAAACAAAAACACCTTTAGTGCAGTTTGCCACTCAAGCTGTTAGAGATGATTGATTATTGATTATTTTATTTCATTTTTTAATAACTTCGTCACTTAGTTTACCTTGCTGACTTCTTGCAGCCTCAGACTCCTTGAACAAAGGACTCTTTGGTCCAAAAACTGAGGACGGGAATGGAAGTGACCCAAGGGAAAACCTTAGGCAGGGGTTCTCTAAGCACCAACCATCTCTAGACTCCATAGACTCTTATTCACCCTCCTGACTTGTTGCTTCTTGCAGCCATTGAACGACAAGCACCGCATGAGTTTCCCGGAGACAGTGGACGAGATCCTGGATGTTTCCGAGGATGAAGGTGAGTTCCCAGAGTTTGGCTTCTCCTTTTCTAGGAGGAACTGTGCTGGGAGGTCGGTCACTGAAAGGCATCAGCAGGACTGTCTCACTCTTGTGTCCATGGGAATTTTTCTATTTGTTAGCTGTGTGGGATATATATATATATATATATATATATATATATTTTAAAGGGGTACAAGTGTTCAGTTGAAGGGAAGTAGAGCATTCCCAACCCTTTGTCTTCCTGCTTGATGAAATGCCCCTGTTTCTTCCCTGCCCTGCTCTATTCCTCCTGCCCTCCTGCCAATACCTTACTGACTCCCAATAGGACTGCTGTGAGTGACATCTGTCTTTCAAGGCATCATAAAGAGGATGGGCCCAGGGCGTTTTGCTGCCAGAGGTGGAGCAGCAAATAGTGCCTCCCCCTACATTTAGCCCAGTCAGAATATACATTATTTAAATCTTACCAGATTTATTTTGGTGCAAGAGGCCAGAAATTGTACAGCTGCTTCTCTGCATCTTCACTGCAGAAATAATGCAATTTAACAACACTTTTAATTCCCATGGCTCCGTCTAATGGAATAATGGGATTTGTGGTTTGTTGTGGGCACCAGAGCTCTCTGACAGAAGGCTAAATATCTCACAAAATTACAAATCCCAGTATGCCATAGCATGGAGCCATGGCAGTTAAAGTGGTGTCAAACTGCGTTATTTCTGCAGTGCAGATACAGCCCTTGGTAATAAAATAATCTAATAATAACCTATTAAAGAGTGAAGAATTTGCTGCACCAGAGAGAGAGAGAGAGAGAGAGAGAGAGAGAGAGCAATATGTTAGTGACAGTATCTCTGCTTCTTTAAATTCAGCATAGTGAGTTAAAAGCCATGTTCCATGTTAGCTCTTGCCTTCCTTTAGAGGACCAAAGATAGCTTAAATCTATTCATATACATGAATAATGCATAGTCATCAGTTGCGCATGCACTTCGGTGGTGCTGGAGCACACAAAAAGTGGAGAATGTGGTACTAGGTACAAAAGTTATCCTTTTCAGATAATAAATTGATTCCTTTTTTAAAAAAAGAACAATTTTGTAGTCCCTGTGAAAGTAAATAAAAATTTGGAATTGCTTTTTAAAAAAATAGATAGATAGATAGATAGATAGATGATAGATAGAGCAAATTTATAGCCCAAATATATATTTGGATTTGCTTAGACAATATTTACTGCAGTTTCTAAAGCCAGAGAGAAACTGCAGCAGAGCTTGGAAAAGTTGTTTCTCTGCACTGCAACTCCCAAGAAGATCCTGGGTTGGGAGTTTAGGGAGTTGTACTCTCCTAAAGTTACTTTTGCAACCTGTTGAATGCCCCAGCTTTTCAGTATTGAGGAAGTGAGATTTCCATTGGACATCTCCTATTCTGTTTTAGACATATGGCAAATACCAATCCACCTTGGAGACTCCCTGGCAAGAGTCTGCCTCCAACCGTCTCCCCGATCCCACATGCCCTCTGGCTTTTATCCTGGTTGCATTGGTGCCATTTGCACCCCCTGTTTTGAGCCAATAGTTCAAATCTCCTTTTTCTTTCCCTTGCTTTCCAGGCACGGCTCACGTAACTCTCCTGGGTACGAACTGTGTGTTGTTGCTGTGGGCTTGGCTTCCCTGCCCTCCCCATCTGCCCCATTCCACCCACGTGGGACCTCCTGGGCCTCACGCGTCTCCATCCCATGCCACACTTGGCTTCCTTGTGGGCCAGGTTGCCCACTCGCCTGCCCATTGTGTCTGTGGCCATGTGGATGGCAGGGGAGGTTGGGTGGGGAAGGGTAAGTTGCATGGACAGACACCATCCCATTGCTGCTACGCACCCGCCAGCAAACTGCAAATGAAAGGGACTCAAGGATGTCTGTTTGGGGACTTATTTTGACCAGCCTGGGTTTGTAGCCCTTCTCTTGAGGAGGGTTGATCGTCTTTTGCTGTACCTCCCCTTGGCAAAGCTCTGGCTTCTCACTGCTGCTCCTGAACCTCCCGCTATCTCCCTTGACCCTGCCTTCTCCATTTCCACTTCCGTTCCCACCTTCTCCAAGGATCTCAACCATCCCTGGCTCCCTTCCCCAAAACCTTTCCTTGTAGCACCTGAGGGTGACAACTGCTCAGATGTTGCCTGGGGGAAGTGGCCTCTCCTTCACACTGCTTGGTCAGCACTTAGTGGCTCCCCTCTGCCTTGGACCCTCTGCCTCCTCACTGGGGACCTAGACCGGCCTTTGAATGCCCACAGCTTGGAAGGAGGACCCCCTCCCCAGCCCCGGCCTGGCCACTAGCACTCTTCCACATAAGAACCCGAGGATGTTTTTTCCAGAGAGTTCAAGGTGCTTTGAAAGAGGGGTTACTACTGTGGTGCAACTGCTCACCCATCTTTGCCTCTGCTCAGATGGGCTTGGTAAGCATTTCTGTTTTTAACCCCAAAAGCTGCAAAACGTGTTTGACGAGAGGGGACTGCAGGACCAAAGGCGGATGTTGGTACTCCAGAAATGGGCAGGTTGTAAGCAGCCCTTGCCTGTTTTTGAAGCCACTGGGAACACACAGCCCCCAGTGTGCAGATAGATAGATAGATAGATAGATAGATAGATAGATAGAGACAGACAATAGGACTCCTGGTAGCTTCACATAGAACCACTTCTTTGTTAAAACAAGGATACCCTTATTGGCGTCTTGTTTTGTGATTTTATGAAACTTCAGGGCACTTCTGGCCTTGGGGCAAGATGCTGCCTGTGCCATGTCCCAAGGGCTTGAATTTTCCTACCCCAAGTTATACCATGGGGAGCAAAACCATCCATTCACTGGCCACAGCTGGTGCCCTTATGAGCCATCAGTTGCATTTGGTTACGGTCCTCAAACCGAACTGGAGTAATGGGGGGATCCAGCCCAGCGGAAAGCAACAGCTTTAGGAACTGGGCCCAAAACTGATTTTTTGTCATTGCATTGGACAGGATAGCCAGTGGAGCCCACAGCACCTTTTCTGGCCAGGATTTGAGGCAGCAGAAATGTTTAGGTTCTTCCGCTATCCCTTTGCCGAGAAATACTGAGCCGCTTTGCTTATGTCAGCTTGTTCCACTTGGCCACGGGCCCAATCTGCCCCAATGTCCTGTGTTTTCAACCCCGGTCTCTTTTCAGGAGAGGAATTGCCTGGGCCCAAGTCCCACAAGCGAGAATACCAATATCAGGAAGATGAGAGAGAAATCGTGGAATTTGTTCCCAAACTGGATCATGCGTAAGACATGCTTCTTGGGCCAGTGGATGTGGATGGGGCCGGGTTAGGATTGCGGGGCAGCAAAGAATTGTGTTGGTGTTGCAGAGCAGTTCTAGACCTGGGGTCAACCTAAGACATTTTAACTCCTCAGATCTGACTGGTATCCTTTTTGTCATCATAGTGAATTAATTAATAAAGAACACAATGCACATATCTTGTCGAAATGAATGAGAACTGTTCAAGAACCTTTTTAGCTTATTTGGGGACCATTCTTCATGCACTTATTTTAGCAAGGCTGCATCATAGCAGTCTTCTTTCCAGGAGAGGGATCATTTATATTATGCCAGGCTTTGCACCCTTGTTGCTGAGAAAGAGCAAGATGCTGAGTTCACAGGCAGCAGGATTTGCAAGCAACACTACAGAATCATGGCTTAACTGGATTGTATATCCTTCTCCTCCCACCATTCCTTGTTCTTTGCTTTTTCAGGAGGGAAGAGTCGCCAGCTATCCCTCGAATCCCTTGCGTCACACCTGAGACGGTACTACTCCGGCCTGAGGAGCCAGAGCAGGTGGGGATCTGGCTTAGCAAGATTGGGTTCAAGCAGGCAATGTGAGGAAGTATTCTGGCTTTACAGTTTCAAGAGAACAAACTAGTTTTCTCATATCCATCTGGTGCGGGGAGCCTTTACTTAGGGTTTTTATCACACGAGGGATCCTCTCCTGCTACAATAGCATTGTTTGTAAAAGACACTATTCAATTGGGATTGCTCTCTTTCCTAGTGGATCTTACAACTATTCCAAGATCACGGTATCCATTTTACAGATTTGAGTTTTTTACGGATTGCAAGGAGAAGGGAGCAAGTGGAACACTGAACGCAGAGGGATGGGAAATCTTGTGTATGCATGTGGAGATCGTTGGGGTGAAGAGCCCTGTATCTCTCCATGTATTAGTATGATGTAAAGTCTGTCTTTTTCATGAATGATGTCTGTCTGTTCTATTTAGCCTTCCAAGGAATTTGACGAAGAGTCCCTCATCCCAAGCAGCCCTGCCACAGAAACCTCTGACAATATCAGCCCAGTGGCCAGCCCAGTCCACACAGGGTCAGTGACTCACCCCAAACCATCCTGCGTCCTTTACTGAAGCGCAGTTCCATGTGAAAAAGTGGGGTGTACCCTTCTTGTCCTTCACTGCAAACAGAACAGGTTGTCAATAAATCTTGCCATTCTCTCCCCACCTCTGGCAGATTCCTTGTGAGTTTCATGGTGGACGCCCGTGGAGGATCAATGCGGGGCAGCAGGCACAATGGCCTTCGTGTCATCATCCCGCCCCGGACGTGTGCAGCACCCACGCGGATCACCTGCCGCCTGGTCAAGCCCCAGAAACTGCCAGCACCACCTCCTTTGGCTGAAGAAGAAGGACTGGCCAGCAGGATTATTGCACTTGGCCCTGCTGGACAACAATTCCTCAGGTAAAGGTAGATCCCCCACACTGGAAGGGCTGCAGCAAACATCTTTCTTCCCCTGATAAAGCTGCAGGTGTCACTGAAACCCCTTAGGCACAAAAGTGTTGTCCCAGCAGCAATTCTGGGACTAAAGCAAACAGTCACTATCATGTGGTGGAAGCAAGGTGCATGCAGAAAGCCTCATGTCCTCATCTTACCTACTCTCTTTATCAGGGCCAGCCCTACCATTAGATAAAGTGAGGTGTTTGTCTCAGCAGGCAGCAGTTCCTGGGTGGTGATGGCTGCAATATGTTATAAGAGAGAATGGGTGCCATACACCTTGCCTTATCCCTTCCCCAAGAAATTCTGCTGTCTTCAGGTGTAGCAAGAGATGCTGCCCCATTGTCAATGTTGAAGGAAGATTGAGTTTTGAAGCCAATTAGTTTTTGCACATGTAACAGGTGGGGAGCACCACCATCATCTTTTGTAACCTCAGGCAGAATAGTATCTTGAGCCTTCCCCATTTTTTGTTCTTTTTCCCAAAGAGGATGAAATTAGAAAATTTACCAACACTTTTGAAAATTCCCTTTTTGGACTACAATTCCCTGAATCCTCCTCCAGTCAGCATGGTTGCAGCAGTTAAGGACAGTGGGATGTGCTCAGGGGCTTGTCGGGGTTGCTAGGTTGCCTGCAGCTAGTCTTTTTGCTGCCCACTTTGCTGGGTATGCGCCCCCTGCGTATGACTTCCATGGAGAGCTGTTTATGATTGAGATGGCTATTGGCCTCACACTCTGGCCATGGACTGTTAGACCACTCTTGGACTGTAGTGGTCATCTCCAGAATAGGGGTCACTGGGATTGCCTTGTGGGTTATGCACACCTTCTCTCCTCTAAGGAGCTTTGACTTCATAGCTTATAGGTCATTGCCTCTCCTAAATACTCTAAAGGCACAGATTTCATCTGATCTTGGAAGTTAAGCAAGATCAGTCCTGGTTAGTACTTCAACAAGAGACTACTGATGAAATTTCAGTTAATGTAAGCTGTATTTCAGAGGAAGGAATTGGCAAATTTCCCTTTGACTGTCCCTTACTTCAGACAACCCTAAAAAATTCATGGGGTTCCCGTAAGTCGACAGGCAACTTAAAGGCATGTACACACACACTCCTCACTTTTCCTGTAGATGGGACACAACACAAATGTATGGCAGAGTTGTTGTTTTCTTTAAGGCTGGTTGGGGATGTGTTTCTTCCCAATCTACAACGTAACTATTCTAGCTGACACTTGGTTCTCTTGCAGCCCTGTAATTGTGGAAATCCCTCACTTTGCCTCACATGGGCGCGGCGACCGAGAGTTGGTAATCCTGCGCAGTGAGAACGGGTCTGTGTGGAAGGAACACCGCAGCCGCTACGGAGAGAACCGCTTGGACCAGGTCCTCAATGGGATGGATGAAGGTGTGCCTTAGGGGGTGTCTATGAGGGAAAGAAAAGGACGGGTTTCACAGATGCTGCTCAACCCCCAGTTACCAGGGGCTCACTGTTGCAATGCTGCGTGGCTGTTCACACATGCATCCCAGTGTGCCATCCAGCGCAGCCATTGCTGCAGCAAGTCACTTGCTCTGAAGTCAGAACCCAGCATTGATCATCTGACCTTAGGGTGAGCAACTCGCTGCCGCAGCCACACCAGATAGCATAGCAGGATGCATCGTAAACAACCACCTGCGTTGCAACAGAGGATGCTGGGTCTCTTGGGAAGATCTAGAGTTATTTTCAAACATTTTAAGGGTGTTATACTGAACTGTCTGGATATCATCTGGACTGTTTGTACCAGAAATGAGAATTGAGCCATGTATCATCTGGACTCCCTGCCAAGATGATGGGCGGAGGACATTTTATTTGGCCCATGCAGCTTTTGGCACATCATTGGTCCCTGGAGTCCAGTATTCTAAGCTATTAATTGATTGATTAATTAATATTGATTTGTTTCTTGATGGCATGCTAGCAGTGCTTTCATGGTGCATAGCGTAGAGATGTATCTCTCTTGTATGCTCATAATTTTTCAGAGCTGGAGAGTCTCGAGGATTTGGAAAAGAAGAGGATTTGCCGAATCATCACAACGGACTTCCCTCTCTACTTTGTGGTCATGTCCCGCGTGTGCCAGGACTGTGAGTTGATTGGTCCAGAGGGTGGCTGTCTACAAAGCACATTGGTGCCCATGGTCCAGGCCACGTTCCCAGAAACAGCGGTCACCAAGAAAGTCAAGCTGGCATTGCAGGTACCAGTTTCTTGCTAACGGAGCAGGCTGGAGCTCTCTGACAGAGAAGGCTAAATACCTCACAAAACTACACATTCCAGAACACCATAGCATTGAGCCATGGCAGTTAAAGCATTGTCAAACTGCATTATTTCTGCAGTGCAGATGCAGCTTAGATCTAACATTGTCCTGATTGTCATTGGTTTGGGAAATAGGAAGATGGAATTTGGGGAGAGGGGTTTATTTATTATCAGAGAAAGAAGATGCCAGCCACAGATGCAGGCGAAACATCAGGAATAAATTCTTCTAGAACATGGCCACATAGCCCGAAAAACCCACCAAAAACTATCATTGCAATCTTTTATGTCCATTTATGAAGGCTGTAAGCTGTTCTCTGAACCCTGCTAGTCTATTGTGTTTTTCTGACCCTTGTAGAGGTCTATCTCAAGAGGAACATTCTAACCCTTTTGCTCTTACCTCTGTAGGCTCAGCCGGTGCCAGATGAGCTGGTGACGAAACTACTAGGGAACCAGGCAACGTTCAGCCCTATAGTGACAGTGGAGCCACGCCGCAGGAAATTCCACCGCCCCATTGGGCTGCGTGTCCCTCTGCCACCCTCTTGGAGGGAGAACCCCCGGGACAGCGGAGAAGGTGACACCACCAGCCTGCGGCTTCTCTGCAGTGTTATAGGTAAGAGGGCATATCTGGTGGTTTGACTTGAAATGAAACAGTATGTTCTGTATGAACGAGAGTGTCAGTCTGGCATTTGGGAGGTCTGGGTTCAAGGTCTCACTGATCTGTGAAATTTGGTCAGGCCACACCTGGAATACTGTGTCCAGTTCTGGGCACCACAATTCAAAAAGGATATTGAGAAACTGGAGCGTGTCCAAAGGAGGGCGACTAAAATGGTGAAGGGTCTGGAAACCATGCCCTATGAGGAACGACTTAGGGAGCTGGGGATGTTTAGCCTGGAGAAGAGAAGGTTAAGAGGTGATATGATAACCCTGTTTAAATATTTGAAGGGATGTCAAGTTGAGGATGGAGCAAATTTGTTTTCTGCTGCTCCAGAGACTAGAACGCAGAACAATGGATGCAAACCACAGGAAAAGAGATTCCACCTCAACAATAGGAGGAACTTCCTGAGAGTAAGGGCTGTCTGACAGTGGAACACACTCCTTCCTCGGAGTGTAGTGGAGTCTCCTTCCTTAGAGGTCTTTAAACAGAGGCTGGATGGCCATCTGCTGGGGATGCTTTGATTGAGAGTTCCTGCATGGCAGAAGGGTTGGACTGGAAGGCCCTTGCGGTCTCTTCCAACTCTACGATTCTATGATTCTATGCTGTCAAGTCAAGTGAGTGGCAGAAGTAAGCCTGACCTTATAGGGTTATTGTGAGGATAAAATGGGGAGGAGGAGAGCCATGTACACTGCCTTGAGCTTATCAAAATATGAGATAGGAATGCACAAATGTAGTAAATAAATAAATAAGTCTTGAATAAACGTCCCAAGTTTAGCATCAGCCCTGGAAAAAGTATGCTATGACCTGAATTCAGTTAAGGCAGGGGGTCTCTTGCTTGACCTGACTGGTCCCAAGAAGTTTATTTATGTTTTGTCTTTCTGTCTCAGGAGGGACAGCCCCAGCACAGTGGGAGGATATCACTGGGACCACAAAACTGGTTTACGCCAACGAGTGTGCAAACTTCACCACCAACGTGTCTGCCAGGTGAGACTGAAAGATGGTGTGGGAGAGCAGGTTGTGTGTAGCATCTCCAGGACATGTGCTGAAAACAATGCGGCTGAATGGCCTCTGGGAGTACAATGCATTGTTTCTTTCCTCATGGCCCTAGAAATTCTGAAAATGAAAGATGATAGGTTGCTTATACTGTGCCTTTGGAGACCTCCACTCAGATGTTCAAAGAGTGTGTTCTATAGTAAGCAATAGAAAAGCCATTGCAGTGCTTAAACATACATAAATGCTTGCTCCCCTTCAAGTGGTCTGTAACATCAGGTTTCATCCAGTAGCATTCTAAAGCTGCTGATATATAATATGATGCTGCCTTCTTTTTAGCAGGCTAAAAGGTTCAGGACATCTTTTACTTCCCATTGGTGCAAAGTGTCTTGGAGGCATATTTTCAAAAGGCTGAGGAGGTCTTAAGGTAGTCAGAAATCAGCCCATAGCTGATACCAGTATTGTTCTTTATCAGCCTTGACCCAAAGGCTAGAGCAGCTTTCCAACGCGGTTTGCACTACCTGCCCCAGCATGTCTACCAAATATGTCTGTCTGTGCCCAGGTTGTTTCTCCAACCTTACTGACTAAGATCACATTGTGCTTTTTTTTGCTGCCCAGGTTCTGGCTGGCAGACTGCCCGCGTACAGCTGAAGCCGTCCATTTTGCCACCCTTCTGTACAAAGACCTGGCAGCTGTGCCCTACATGGCCAAATTCGTGGTGTTTGCTAAGATGAATGACGGTCGGGAAGGCCGCCTGCGCTGCTACTGCATGACCGACGACAAGGTGGACAAGACTCTTGAGCAACATGAAAACTTCACCGAAGTGGCACGCAGCCGGGACATTGAGGTAGTTCCCCTGGCACCTTTGTTTCACACTGTGTTTACTGTCTGCTTACCCATTTGGCCTAGAAGGTGTGTTTCCCAACCTTGGGTCCTCAAATGCTGTTGGACTGGAAATCCCATCATCCCTATCATTGGCATTTCCAATGGTCCAGCAACATCTATGGACATTGTCCACACATACAGCCTGCAGAGTGGGAAACACATTGTCGTTGGTGTTGTTGTTAAAATTTCTTACATGCTTTCCCCCATAACTAAGAAAGTTTAAAGTGGTATAATAGAGGCATTATTGCCTATCATATCATATATACATATATACTTGCATTTATTTGGACAAACTCTTGTGTCAAGCCATATGAGTTTAAGAGGGCATATTGTATATTCATGATTGTATAATGAACAATGGTGTTGCTCTTATAGGAAGGCGAAGAAATAAAAGGAAGGTGATAGATCATCTTGCCCTATAAATTTGGAACAGATCCTTTCCCCCCAAAATATTCTAGTTCTCTAACTTAACTCTGAGCTTATGTACAGCTCTGCTGGCGAACTCTCCAAAAGGATGGGTTCCTGCTATTTCTGCAAGAATGGAGTGATTCCTAAATATTGTGTTACTTACAATGGCTGTTTGTGGAATTGCCGTCAAATGTGCTAACAAAGAGAGAGAGAGAAGCCATTTAGAAATCTGGATGAGTGAAGTGAAGTTTACCATTTTGCAAAAGAGCTTTCCTAGAGGTCCTAGCTGTCTGCTTCTACAGGTGGTAGAGGGGATGCCCCTCCATACGGAGCTGTCGGGGAATCTGTTGCCAATCAAGAAGGCTGCCCAGCAACGGAGTTTCCTCTTCCAGTCATTCCGTGAGAACCGCCTCATCATCCCTGTCAAGGTAAGGGGCACATGGGCAAAGTGATGTTTGGGGTCAAAGCAACCAAGGCTCTGGCTATGATCTACTGGCCTTTCACTACTCTCTACTAGTGGTGCCACCTCAGTTTGGAATGGAATCTACTTATACCTAACTCATAGTACTTAAATGCACAATGAATTGAGCATCGTTTTGCTTTGGTACGTTCCATCATAGCCTTGCCCCCAAGTCTTTTGGCTAGCGAGCCAACCTTTTATTCCCCTTAGAAACTAACACAGGCTCCAAGAGGGGACTCCAACACCCGAATACTAAAAAGTGAAAGGGAGTACAAGACTATTTCCAGTTTTAAAAAGCTCCTTTTGGAGGTATTAAGAAGGGATTAACAACGTACATGGAGTATCCAAAAGCACAGCTCCAGTAGCAGAATTATTCTTTTCTATTGACATTTTCATCAGCAGGGAGCTTTGGGTTGCCTGGGATGGATGTGGGAGCCTCAAAAAAAGGCCCTGAAACAGACATAATTAGGAACTGAACTAACAACTACATGTAGATTTGTTTAATAAATAGATATAATTAATATGTATTATGTTTAATTATTTTCGTAGAATGTACGCCAGAGGCAGATTTATCCTGAGGCAGAGAGGGTTTTTTCCCCTTAAAGGATATAAAGGAGGCTGAGCTTCAAGTTTATTCAGTTGCGGAGCTTCCCTGAACTTGGTCAGACAGACTTATAGAGTTCAACCAGCTACTTTGATTCTGGAGATCAACTGTGAGCTGTGACTGACACTTGTCCCATACATGAATCCCCACCACCAGCACCCAAAACAGATGCAATTTTATGGGGCAGTTGAGGTGGTGAGCTCTTCTTCTTGGGAGCTCTTTAAAAAGAGGTCCGATGGGTATCTTTCAGGGAATGCTTTAGCTGTAGATTCTTGCAGGGCAGGGTTGGTTTGGACGGCCTTTGTGGCCTCTTCCAACTCCAAGCTGCTTCTCCCTGCAACAAAATGGATTGCAGTGCTTTTCTGAGAATTACAAAAATGAGAACCAGATTGAAGAGACTATGCACCTATGGGTAGAGAAAGACATCTGACCATTCATTGAGAAAGCTGGTAAAGGCTGGTCCTGAATCCCATTTGTATGACTGCTGTCATCTCCTTTCCTTTTCTGGTGTTTCTTGGACAGGTGCGAGACAGCAGCCGGGAAGCAAGTGGCTCATTGTCCTTCCTACGCAAACCCATGAAGTATGAGGAGCTTCAGCATGTCCTCTGCCACTTGAACATCACCATGCCGCCCTGTTCTAAGGTAAGGAAGCCCCCTGCCCAACCTGGATCCATTCCAGACCTCCCTCCCAATTCCCGTTCCATTGCTAGAAATAAACCATGACAAATATAATGAATCATGTTACTGAAAATGTGGAGCATTGCCAAACTATCATAATTTCATGCAAAGAGAACTCCAGTTCTGCAATAAGGAGGGATTAATTTTCTGGGCTTGTAGAAATGATCATTGTTAGGGTTGTTTGCATATTTTACATGATTTATTATATAATTGCTGCCCAGGAAGCATCTAGAAACTCAGCAAGACACATCCCCATGACAATTGTTAAATCCTATTTAACAGCTTCTGAAGTTGCATTGGCTATACGCTTTCCAAGCCTGTTTATTGTTAGGGGCTAAAGTCCTAAAATACAAAAACAAAAAATGCATATAAAAGCTTCCCAATACTTTGTACTAATGGCAAAGTCAGTCCTTTTCTTCAAGAGTTAATCCTTATGTAGCCAAAACAGCACCATCAAAGAACAGAGAGACATATCAGCAAGATTAAGGGAATGCAAAGGTTTCCATAAATCTCCCCGATACTTAAAGGGAGGAAGGAAACTGGAAAACCCAAGGAAAACTAAGCATTCTCTTTAGACATTGCCTGTTGGGAAGAAAAGGGAGGGGAAGGGAATAGCGGGTCCTACAAGAGGTTGTAACTAACTGGCTGGCTGCAGCCTTTAACAGCAGCGCTCTACATGCGACAACATTTCATTGCATGCCCCGCTCATTGCAGTGGTTTTGATCCGAAGAAAGGTTGTGCGTAGTAAACAGTTTAGCATTACAGAATCACCTGAAAGAAAGTGAAATCGTTTATCGATCCGTTTGTCTTTTAAAATTGGTACTGACACATCATATGTCTTTTTCTCTCTCTCCAGAGTTCTGGAAGTGAGGAGCGAAGGAGAACGTTGACACCACTTGCCCTGCGAGAGAGATACAGTCTCCTCAGTGACAGCACTCTGGGTAGGACCCCTCTTCCTCTTTGGACACAACATGTGCTAGGATGGGTCACCTTTATTTGGTTCAAAGTGGAAATGTCAGCTCATGGCACACAACAGCTTCTCAGGCTGGAAACAAGAGCTCAGTTAAATGCATTATTATTATTAAACTTAATTTATAAAGTGCTGTAAATTCCCAGGTTCCATAGGATGGTGAACCAGCACAAGTATCAGTTTCTATAGCTATGCATTATGCACAATGCCTCTATGTCTATGTAGTATTTTTCTTTTGTTCTCTAAACAGTATTAAGAATCTGCGTGCTGTTAAAGCTCCCACCTGCGTCTCAGTGCTGAGATTTTTGCACCTTGCTTGTTAACCATCCTAGGTCCTGCAAGGAGGTCTTGTAGCACCTTTGAGTTAGTCTCAAAGATACTACCAGATCCCTTCGCATACCGATAGTCCAGACTCTTCATGCTAAGTACTATCTCTCCCATCACTCCTTCAGGCTCAGTCAGCAGCACGGAGAAGGACAGAACTGATATGAAGATGGCTGTCATTGCGGAGCACCTGGGCCTCAGTTGGGCTGGTGAGTAGCACTGGAGTTGGATGGGATTGAGCTTTGCAAAATGGAGCCAAGCAAGCTTGGAGCAGAGCATGGGAGAGAAGGATAGCCAGGATAGTCAAGGCTGCTCCTCTGGTCTTTTGATCTTCAGGGCTTGAGGGAGGTTCATCATAGCTCCAAGAAGGGGCCACCATGTAGTTGCTACTCATAGATCCACAGACCTGAAGGTGACACACAGTGATATGTAACAACGGCACCTGTGATTAGCATGTTATATGAAGCTTCTCAATGGGCCAACACTATTGTGAATTCAAAGAACCAAGATCAACCAAGTGACCTCCGGATTGGAGCCCAAGTTTTGCTTGAGTTTTAGGCTGCTTGAGGGTAGAGCAGCTGGGATCAAGTGCCCAGGTTGTGTACCTGCTGAGATATAGGCGAACTCTTGGGACCACTTTTCCGGCCCTAGGACACTTCAGGAGCCACACCAGCCTCTCTATATGTGAAGTGATGTGAAGGTCCATTCAGGTTGGGGAAGGGGGGTGGAATACAGTGTTTTTTTGTTTGTTTGATTTTTGTAGAACAAGATGGAGGCTCCCACATCCTGTTCTAGCAGGGAATCATTGATTCTGGAGGCTTCTAGGAGCAGTAATTTCCATTTTGAAGCACAACAATATATGGGGTGTCTGGGTGATGATCTAGCAAGTCTAGGAGGGGCTTAGAGGCTGTAAAAGTGGCCCATTGTGGTGGTGGTCTAGTTGATTCCACCCGTGTCTGATGCCACCTCCTTGTATTTTGTGTTGCCTCTTTCACCACTCCCTTCCAGAACTGGCCCGGGAACTTCAGTTCGGAGTAGACGACATCAACAGGATCCGTGTGGAGAACCCCAACTCCTTGCTGGAGCAGAGCATGGCACTGCTGAACCTCTGGACCAGTCGCAGTGGCCAGAGTGCCAACAGTGAGTAAATAAGGATGGTGTTCAGGGCATGCAGATGTCATCTCTTGATTTACTAGAGGGATGACTTGAATCCCACCCAGGGATATATATGTGTGTGTGTGTGTGTGTGTGTGTGTTGATGGTGGTGGTGGTGGTGATGATGTTTGAGATCCAGTGTGGTGAAGTGGTTTGATGGTGGTGATGATGATGAAAAAGGTGGGAGCCTTTTCCCCAGATTGGGACTCAAAGCAGTTTACAACAATTTTAAAAAAATTGTTAAAAATCCACAAAATAGCAATTAAAAAAAAAGTTGGAAGCTGCTTTGAGTCCCAATCTCATTGTTAACATATTTTTAAACCTTGTTAGAAATCCACAAAATAGAGAATTTAAAAAGTGTTTGTGTGGACTTTGAATCCGCATCCCTCACTTACTTGTGAGGGGCAAATGGAGGGACTTAAAATGGGTCATGTGCCACCATTCAAGCCAAGAGAGGTTAAATATCAGCGGATTTCCATTTTCGCAGGGGGTCCGGAACGGATCCCCTGCGAAAATGGAGGGGCGACTGTAGTTGAATAAAATTCAGGTGCTCTGTTAAGGAATAATTTTTTAATTCACTGACAACCCTAGTTAATACAATGTAAAATGTAAGTGGGCAATGTTTTCAGCTCCTGTTTCCACCAGTCCTGCATTCAGCACAGTGCTTGGCTTCTCATTGCTGATGTCTCTGTCTCTCCGCTTTCTTCTTTGACAGTGGAGAACTTGTATACAGCGCTCCGCAACATTGACCGTAGTGAGATCATCAACATGTTGGAAGGCTCTGCGCGACAGAGCCGGAGCCTGAAGGGTGACAAACGCTACTCGAATAGAGACTACTCCCTCTCGCCCTCCCAGATGAATGGTGAGTCCCAGCCAAGCCCATCTTGCAGTGATGCCAGATTGTTGTTGGATTCCTCCTATAGTCCCAGGCTAGGTTTACACAGGCCTTTATGCGCATCTGTCTTCTCCCTCCCTCCTCTGGATCTCTGCTGCCCCTTTGGCCTGTTCTGTGGTTCCTGAGATCAGCTCAGCAACTAGCTGTGTCTTGCTAACTCTTACCTTCCTTGGAGCTGCTCTCTATTATACTAGCCTTTGCTAGAATTGCCCATCTCACATCTTGCTCCTTATTGAAATCAAATAAACCCACATGTCCAGGAGATTCCCTATGGCCTGTTACAGACAGGCCAAAATAAAGCTGCTTCGAGTCACTTTGGAGGTATGGCCAATGTGTGAGCAGGTAATAAGGGAAGGAATTTGCTACCTGCTGGGGAAGAAAACTCAGAGCACAGCCAGAAGTGTGAATGAGGGCTGTACACAGGTAGTAAGGAATGTCTGGGCACGTAGGTGAGTCTAGTTAGGGCCAAACTAGACATGGCCACCTGCATCCAGTTGTAAAAAAACAGGTGTAAGGAAAGAGAAACTGAAGAAAAGAGCTGAATGGTGGAGCTGGAGATAAACCTGTGTGTATTAATAACTGAAATATAGGAGATGGAGGTGCAGAGAGCAAGAAGGGAATGCACACAATATGCAGAGAGAAAGAAAATACTAAGGGGTGGAAAGAGAAAAGAAGAGCAGATGGAGTGAGAGGCAGACTCAGTCCTGTGGTTGATTCAGAGAGAAAAAAAGAGTGAGCCTACTGTAGCATGCAACAAGAAAAGTAAGGCTTACAGAAGATGTGTTGCAAGGAGCACGACAAAGCTCCTGCAGTTATCCCTAAAAATATCACCTGGAAGGACAAGAGTGTTGAACCTGGCTGTCTTGAGTTGTGTAGCTTTGCATCAAAAAGATGGTTTGGAATCTGCTGTGAATTTAGGAATGCTGGCTTAGGAACAGACCAGGAAAGTGACAGGGACCACTGCCACTCAGAATCCCCCATTCAGATTGGCTACATTGGAGGGAGAAGTCTGGGAGCAGTCATCCAAAAGAATAACATTTCCATACTCTGAACCTGGGTGCCACTCTTGGGCTAAGGAATACAAGTTTGGGGTGCCACATTTCATCTTCTTCCTATGTGATGGACCCTGAAGGCGCAGTAGTGGTGTGACCTGATGTGCCTGACTGGACCAGGCCCTGGGTGATTCAAGATGTGAATGGCAATATGGACAGCAGGCACTAGGCATGAGGCCAAAGGGGGCAGGTTTGAGATCAGGGGCCTATAATCCCACTCGAAATCTGAAGTCAGACACACTAAACCTCTGCCCTAGTGATACGGCTGAATTGACCCTGGAGCTTGGCAGGTGATGGTGCAGTTGGGAGCAGCACACACAGGATCTCAACTGCTCACTTGCTCTCTCCTTCCTTCCCTTTGCCTCCCAGTATAGTCTGCACTCTTCCATGACCTATACATCTGGAGGGGAAGGCAGCTCCTCCAAGTTAGCCAGGCAGAGAGTGCCTGTCACTGTTGTCCTTGGGCCTCATCCTGACCTCTCTCCTTCTCCTCCTTTTCTTCCTCCTCTTCTTCCTCCATTGCCTGTCTCCACTGTCTCTTTCTTTCTGCCTCTCTCTTGTCTGACCTAAGTTGTCCGAGCGCTTCTGCTGCGCTGACAGATGCATGCTATGTGCGCGGCTCGACTTGGCATGCCTTTCTCTATAGCCACGGCTGGTTGCGACCACTTTGCCCTTTGCTGCTTTCCTCCTCCTGGCTTCTCTTCCTTGCCCCACAGCTGCTTGCAGGTCCTGATGAAACTGGAAGGGCTATGCCCCAAGCCTGCCAATCCCTATACCCACCTGGCAGACTATCCCTGGCACTGCTGAGCAGGCAAGGTCAACTAAGCAACACTGTCAAAAGGCTGCATGGATCAGAGTCATGTCCAAACAGGAGCACCATGGGGAGTGTGTATGGGATCTCTTTGTGCCCCCAGGGTGAACTACATGCCCATTGCTACTCTTGTTTGTTTATATAGTGCCATTGGTGCACATAATAGTTTATAGAATTCCAATGAGTAAGTAGGGCTAAAGGATCTGGCAGTCTACATGTTGACGGGTGGTGATGGGAGGAAAACAGATTGGAGAAGAGAGGCAACTGTGGCAAAGGAGTGGAATGTTAACAAATTCAATTAAAGTATTTAGGCTTGGTCCCAATTTAGTATTGATGAGGGGAATCTAGCAACCCACCTTTTCCAGGAAGGTTTTAGATTAACCCCTTAATCCTCATACTCAGCCATAAATGCACACTTCTCCCCCATCTCCCCATCCCTTCCATGGAGACTCAGTCTTTCAGCAAGTAGCTAGGCATTTGCTTTAACAGACAGTGGTGCACTTCTTCTAAGGCTTCCTATAAGCCATGACCCAGATGCCCTTGGCAATCATAGCTGGCCTCCTTTTTTAACAAGTACTGCAGCCCAGCAGGAATTTCTAGAAAGAGCCGGTGCCAAAAGGAACATGCTGCTATATTGACTCTTAAAGAGTATCTAAGAACAGGGTTTGAAGACAATCTGTGTACTGTGGCATGGGAAAAGAAATCCTGGCCTTCACATAAATGGCCACCAGCCCAAACCAACTTCTTATATTAGGACCACATGTAGCAGGTGGGAGGATTGGCATCTTCTCACCTGCTTTGCAGAGGCAGAGCAGGAAGCTCAGCCTGGTCTATGAAAGGAAGCAGGAGGAGGAGAAAGGCTGGATGTGTCACTCTATGCTGGTATTTTGATACCCGACTCAGACATCCACCCGCTTCAGATGCACACATTAATTGATAGATGGTGCAACTGACTTAGACTTCTCAGACACACTGCAAATTTGCAGGCGCACTGGAAGCCAGTGTGATGTAGTGGTTTGAGCGTTGGACTATGACTCTGGAGACCGTGTTTCAAGTCCCCACTCAGCCATGGAAACCCAATGGGCAACCTTGAGCCATTTACACTCTCTCTACCTCAATGGAAGGCAAAAGTAAACCCCCTCTGAAGAAACTTGCCAAGAAGACCCTGCAATAAATTAGCCTTAGGGTCACCATAAGTCTTGTTTTTCTGCAATAGGTTTAACAGGTTATTTGGTACTTCCTTTGGTTAGGGAGGGACTGATCAGCCTCTTTCTGTTCTGTGCTGATTTCCCATGTCTTCAGTCCACCTCAACCTGTTTTACATACAAACAGACACTAAAATTATTCACGTTTTTGTGCCCATTTCTTCCTAAAGTACACACTTGTGTATGCAGTTTTGGAAGCCAAGAATTGTGTTTCAACATGAGATGCACAGTCTTAAGAGAAGGCTTTCGTTCTGATTTGTATCATTAGTCTAGACCTGCAAATTAGTTTTGCTTTAAAATGTGGACAGAACTAAATTATCCAGTCTCCCTAACCTTAGTCCTTAAACTCTCAGCTCCAGGTTAGCATTAATAGTTTGATAACTAATCCTGTAGAAGACACCATGTGTACCAGATAGTCTGGGAATTAACTCTGAGTTAATTCCCTGATCCTTTTCTTTCGACTTGGTTGTATGCCTTTCTGGCAACATATGGGAGGATCAATACCCTCAGGGCTGAATTTCCTCCAGGGCTGAAGTTGCTCTGAGTATATAGGAAAAGGCTGGGTGCTGGATTAGTATACATTCTTCTTAGAATGTAGAACAGATGGTTGGGCAATTCTGGGAGTTGCAATCTAAATAACCTTCCCAAGGAACTGCTTTTTCAAACCAGTTTCATCTCCTCCAGACTTTACCCACATGCTGTGGCAATGCCAGTCTTTGCAGGCAGGAGGTACTAGGAAAGGCAAGGAGGGCTCAAGAGGATTTTGGGGAAGGTGCCAGGGGCCTTCTCAAGGTAACATTATAGGAGTTCCCACCTTCCCTCCCTTTCCGTCGGGTGGGAAGAATCAAAACCTGAATGAAAGAAAACTACTTCCAGTGAAACAAATAATATTGAATGAGTCTGAAGTCTTTAATATTGAAAAGAAAAACTGAATGTGTAGCAGCCAGCATTCCAAAATCAAAAAGTTCTCCTTTGAGACTTGACAAAGACCTCTATACAAATCATGTATCGAAAATTGGTTTCTATCATTTGTGTTATTTTCTCCTCTAATATTAAAAAAAGCCAATAAAAATACATTTAACATGTTTTCAGTTTTTAAAATATCTTGATATGCTACGGAAGTGGACTTTAGAGGCTATTAAAGACTTGAAAGGAGTTCTCATACATGAGGCTAAAAGTTTTTGCTGGTCTGCTTTTGTGGAAATTGATTTTGCACTGCAAATGGAAAACCTGCAGGTGCCAGAAGGTTCATTTGCAGTACAAATGCCTCTTCCATATTTATGACTGAACAAGTGGGAGAGAGAGAGGTTTACATGCCATTTGAGCCTCACATATGAAAGCAGACAACTCTGGCATTTGTTTCATGATGAAGTTTTCTTTTCAATTCCCTCCACCCTTCTGTTGCTGAAAAGGGTTCCCATATTTACCCGCAGAAAGCCTGCATTAGTGATGCTCCCCAGAAAGTATCTGAACGTTTGATGCTCCCTGCTTTGTGTCAGGGTCAACCAGAAACTTTATGCCTGACTTAGCAAGTTCACGGTGTTCAGAGCAGCCTTTTCCAACTGGGTACATTTGGGCATCATACAATAACTCCCAGGGTTCTTGGGCTTGGGCTGATGGAAACTGAAGTCCAGACGGCACCTGGGGAAAGAAGGCTGGTATAGAAAGCTAGACTGAATAGCTCATGCTTCTGGTAACCATTTGAGTGACAGACTGGCAGGACTGTGGCACAGACAGGAGAAACTTTTCCTTCTCCTGCCATCTCGCTGCTGGTGCAAGCTCTGGGTTTGTTCACCACTCAGATGGGAGCATCCTCTTGGAACCCAAGAAATGCTAGTTGGGACTGGGCCCCCTTGGTTATGCAAGGTATGGGCCCTGTTTCCCCAGGGCCAGGTCTGGCCATACTAGCAACCCCATTAGACCACTACTTCTGCCCGTCTGTTGTCAGCCTGTCACTCTCTGTCTGCCCATGCAGGTTACGCTTCGCTGCAGGACGAGCTGCTCTCCCCCGCCTCCCTGCATTATGCACTGCCTTCCCCGCTGCGTGCTGACCAGTACTGGAGTGAGGTGGCCATCATGGACGCCATCCCCATGGCCGCCAGCGAGCAGGACGCCCTCATGGAGATGTCGGACATGCAGGTGTGGTCCTCAGGGCTGACGCCCTCGCTGGTGACTGCCGAAGACTCCTCCCTGGAGTGCAGCAAGGCCGAGGACTCGGATGCCACGAGCGAAGGCCGGTTCCCGGGGCAGCTCCTGGAGGAGGCGCATGGCCCCGACCCGCTGGGCTCCATGGACCTGGTCGAGGATGACACAGTGGACTCAGATGCCATGAATGGCCTGATGGACATGCTAGAGCAGGAGGAAGGTCAGAGGTCAGAGGGGAGGAGGCCAGACGGCGAGCACCAAGCGGGGCTTTGGAGGGGGCATCTTCGAAGGGCAGAGTTTCCCACAGTGATGTCTCTCTTGTTTCAGGTCAGCAGAGGGTTCAGGCCCGCATCACGGAGTCGCCCACAGTTAGTCGCGTCATAGACAAGGGCAAAGACAGGTAATGAGTTAAGGGGAAGGGTTGTTGTTGTTGTTAACCACCCTCGAGTCAATCTCAACTCACAGCTGCCCTATGGATGAGACATCTCCAAGACTCACTATCTTCCGTTACTTTCCTTAGTTCTTGCAGATTCATACCCATGGCCTCCTTAATGGAGATCCATCCATCCAGCATGTGGTCTTCCTGTCTTTCTCTTTCCATCCACCTTTCCTAGCATTATGGTCTTTTCTATAGTCTTCTCATGATGTGGCCAAAGTATGACAGCCTCAGTTTAATCATCTTGGCTTGCAGGGAGCTCTCAGGTCTGATCTGTTCTAGAACCCATTTACAGTGGTACCCCGGGATACGAATGCGCCGCCTTACGAAATTTCCGGGTTACGAAAAAATCCAATTGAAAAAAACTGTTCCGGGTTACGAAGGTTATTTCGGGTTACGAAAGAAATTTTGGTGCTTTTCGGCGCTTTTTCGCACCAAATCGCGGCTTTTCCCCATTAGCGCCTATGGGGTTTCGGCTTGCGAAAGCCTTTCGGGTTACGAAAGCGGCGGCGGAACGAATTATTTTCGTAACCCGGGGTAACACTGTATTTGTTTTTTTGGCCATCCACGCTATTTATCCATTTAGGAACAAGGGAAGGTTTTGTTCTTCCCCCATGTGAATAATTTGGCCAGGCCCCATGCCTACTGGGCACCCTATTAGGATTTCTTCCTGCCCACTGAATCTTCTTTTGCTTTGTGAGAAAAGTCTCCATTGGTCTTTCTCTTTCTTACCTTTCTTTCCTTGGTCACCAGGCTGGGCGAGTGGACCGTGGAGAGCTCCTTCATCTCTACCCTGCCGGAACTGCCCAGAGGAGTGTCGTTGAGTCCGCCATTGATGCGGCAGGCGATGCCCTACAAAATTCGGGGACGGGAGCGGGAGAGGCCAGAGCACATGCGTATTGACTCATCGGAGGAGAGGGAGAGCCCCCCCGCCACACAGAGATTGGGGGCTCCATCCTCCGAGGCGGCAGGGACTGACCCAGTGGCTAAAGGAGACCGACAGCAGCTTCTTTGGACAAACGCAGGTAGGAGGATGCAAAGTTATTGGAAATATTAGGAAGAACTTCCTGACATGTAAGGGTTATTGGACAGTGGAACACACTCCTTCGGAGAATGATGGAGTCTTCTTCCTTAGAGGTCTTTAAACAGAGGCTGGATGGCCATCTGTCGGGGATGCTTTGATTGAGAGTTCCTGCATGGCAGAAGGGGGTTGGACTGGATGGCCCTTGTGGTCTCTTCCAACTCTACAATTATATGAGACTGTATATATACACTTGACTTCACACTACAATACTGCTGGTCTTCTTTGCAGAGCTCTTTGTTGAGTCATATAATTGTAGAGTTGGAAGAGACCACAAGGGCCATCCAGTCCAACCCCATTCTGCCATGCGGGAACTCTCAGTCAAGGTATCCCCGACACATAGCCATCCAGTCTCTGTTTAAAGACCTCTAAGGAAGAAGACTCCATCATGGCCAGCATCCATAGATTTTTGTGGGTTTTTCGGGCTATGTGGCCATGTTCCAGAAGAGCTTACTCCTGACATTTACTGTGTTTAATCCAGAGAAGATGCCAGACACAGATGCTGGCAAAACGTCAGGAATAAACTCTTCTAGAACATGGCCACATAGCCCTAAAAACCCGCAAAAATCTATAATATTGTGGTGTGTTTGAGGGAGGGAAGAAGCTAAGCCTGCAAGAAGAAAAATCTCTGAAAAGTTTCAGGAATCGAGTCTAGTCTGTTCTGTCTCAAAGGATTTTCATGGCATCATTTGGGATTTCCTGCCAGTGCTCTGTTTGAGTGGGTGGTTTTGCCCCTTTGTATCTGTTTCACCTTGGAGAGAAATGGATAGGAAAATGTGCAAAACCACACTCTGTCCTGCTGAGGTTTGCACTGTGGACCCTTGCTGCGGGGAGGGCAGGGAACAAGACAGGCGTGAGACCAGCCTCCTGGTTGCATTTTGCCTCTGCGCTCTATTTATATCCTTCCCTGGGCAACATCTTCAATTGCTTCCAAATTGGGTAGTGCCTGGTTCTTGCCCAGAGCCAGCTTGTGAAAGACCTGAAATAGAATCTCCATGGCATTCCAGAGCACAGAATTCCAGAATTGGGCACCTACAAAGCCTGGGAAAGTTACTTTTTTTGGACTACCTCTTCCAGAATCCCTCAGCCAGCTTTGCTGGCTGGGGGATTCTGCAAGCTGTAGTCCAAAAAAGTAACTTTCCCACACTCTAACCACATGACCCTCAGCCCACACCCAGAGCAAAGAATTTATTGGAGTTCGCGAATGGGTTTGGGGGCTGAATGGATCACCTTCTGTTATGCACTTCTTTGGCACATGGGAAACCTCAGCCAGGGCTAGGTGACATTGATAATGTCCCTCAGCTGCTCCCTCCTAGTTGGAAGGGGGCAGGGAGGCTTGGCTGAACTCCTCCAAGCAGCTGGTCCTCCAGAGGCAGGCTAAAATTACCCCCATGCCTTTTCCCATCCCCACTTGGCAGTCCAGAGCCAAACGCTGCTCCTGCTGTTTGCCTGGGCAGTGCCCTCCTGCCATGAGGAAGGAAGGCAGGCATTAGGGTTTGGGGTGTGGGGTGGGGATTAGGCAACCTGGCCGACATGATGTGGGGCTTCTTGACCCAGCTGCTCATCAGCTTGGTGCTGCTGGGCTTCTTCCTGGTCAGCTGCCAGAACCTCATGCACATCGCCCAGGGCTCGTTCCGCTTTGTGCTGAAGCACATCCACCAGGAGCTGGACAAGGAGCTGGGAGAGACCGAGGGGCTCAGCGATGATGAGGAGCCTGTCTCCACCCGCGTGGTGCGACGGCGTGTCATCGTCCAGGTAGCTGCTGTTCTCTCCCAGGAGAGATTGGAGCCATAGAGGAGTATTTCCAAGGGTTAGCAATGCTAGAGTCCCCACAGTGGAGGGGGGGGGTTCTTTGGCTCAGTCTGCTTAGCTCCCATGTTCACCAGTTGCGGCTGGCATGCTAAGCTTGGCTAACAGAAGGGCAGAAAGGCAGAAAGAGGCCCAGGGAGGTGATTCTTTCTCCCAAAGAAATTCATTAGTTAGTTTTTTTGGAAGGGGGCGTGTTCTAGAAGAGTTTATTCCTGACGTTTTGCCAGCAGCTGTGGCTGGCATCTTCAGAAAAATCAGCCACAGCTGCCGGCAAAACGTCAGGAATAAACTCTTCTAGAACAAGGTCTCATGGCCCAAAAACCCCACAAAAAGCTATGGATGCTGGCCAGGAAAGCCTTCAAAGTTCATTAGACCTCTGTTATACATAAATAGCATTTTGTCCCCACACCGAGGCAGTTTCCCCGTTCTTCTTTCAGGGTAACGAAGTGCTGGATATGCCCGGGGAGCAAGTGACTGAAGAACAATTCACGGATGAACAAGGCAACATCATCACAAAGAAGGTGAGTTCCTTGAAGAGGGTTGTGAGATGGAGGCAGGGTAGAAGGAAAGGTTGAGATCAGCGGTAAGACCTCCAAGAAGAAGACCTCTTCTTTCCATCCCCACCTCAGGCAGATAGACTTTTCCTCCATGTCAGATGCCAGGGAAAACAGCTTGCTGGATGCCATCCAGTTGTGTCTCTTTGCCAACAAGCTCTTTTTGTTTGTATGAATGGTTGCTCCTTTGATTAAATGACAACAGTGATATCTGCACCCCAGTTACTTTTATCCAGGTGTTCCAAGTGGTGAGAACTTAAGTGGTGTAAGCTTTATACTCAGAAGTTTTTGTTTCCTTGGAATGAGGCCACTGAAAATCTATGGCATTCTTCTGGTAGACAGATCAGTTTCCCACATGCGTGTATCCCCACATGTGAAGGCACAGGCTGAGCATAGTTGAATCCCCACAGTCTTAACACTGGTACGCTGGACACTTAGTCCATCTTGTGCTCAGCTTGCAAGGTAGGTTAGGTCAGTGGATGCTGGCTAAGTAGTCTTCTTCTTTCAGCGTGGCAGACTTTTAACCACATCTCCTTAGCCCAAAGGTATAGAAGGCTATTCCCTGTCGTTTTTCCCAAGATAAAATGGCAAAGGAGTTTCTTGCATCGTTTGGCTTGTAAGTGCATGTGTAGGTTGGAGGAAAACATTGCCTTCATTCACATTATAGTGGAGATAGGGAATGTATGGCCCTCTTGATGTGGGACTGAAATTCTTAATAGCCATCACTATTGATTAAGGACTTTATCACACAGGGGAAAATTGGGGAATTCAAAAGGCATTATCCAGGGAAAGCCACGCAGTTGCAACTAAGATTATCACACATATCGCAATTACAGAGGGCTTATCCCAGAAATAGCCAGCAACAAATAATTCACAGGATTGCGACATCATGTGATAATCTTAGTTGCGATCACACGACTTTCCCTGGATAATGCCTTTTGAATTCCCCCCATGTGATAAATTCCTAAGTTGGCCAGGATAGAAAATGCAGTCAGAGACTTACTTGCTTGAGTTATTTCTAGTCGTTCATAGTCCACACACCTTTTAGTCTACAGTAGACACAGACTTTGAAGTGTGTGTGTGTGTGTGTGTCGTGGTTAGGTTTTCCCCAATCTGATTCCCTTAATGGGGCTGGAATCCAATGCCTGAGCCAGCATTTAGTCCGAGGGCAGCAGCTTGTCTCCTGACTCAGCTCCTGTGCCGCAGCCAAGCTGATCTTTTGCACCCAAAGACTTAGTTGTGAGAACTGGATAAAGGGGAGAGTGAACAGTGACACTATCATTTTATTTGACACTTCATTGAACCACTAAGATAAAAGGAGAGGTTGCTACCTGAATATGCTTACAGTGTAAATCTGAGAGCGGATGTGGCAAATTGGCTAATGCTGCAATCTTGTGCATGTTTCTGCCAAAGTACAACTTTGTATAGTCTAGCGTACTTGCTCCTAGTTAAGTGTACTTAAGTCAGTGGCCCAGTGGCTTCTCTGTCAGGGGTCAGGCAATTTTGATCTGGCCTTCATTCCAAAATTTACCAATACATTTGACATTAAACCCAAATTAGTTCCACTGCACCCCTGATAGAGATGCCCCCAGCCAGCAGTGATGCTAAAGCTGAGGCAAAATGAGGGTTTGGGCTGGATGGCACTGTCATGAGGCAGCACCATGTAGGTGTTTGTAGGAAGGACATCTAGGCTTAAGGGGCGGCAAAGGAGAGTGGGCAGAGTTTTCAAGAGAGACTGGGTTGCATTTAAAGCAACAGGAGATCTGCAAGGGCTGACCTTGATTTTTCACTCTTCCACTGCAGATTATCCGGAAGGTGGTGCGGCAGCTGGACACAGATGGCACAAGTGACGGGCGACAACATGAAGAGGTGATTATCGCAGGCCTTGTAAACCAGAGGCCAGTCACTTTCTGAGCTTTGCCGCTTGGTAGAAGGGGAGTCGGAGCAGCAAGGTACCTGAGCCTGGAGGGCGGCTTGGCCCCAGGGCTCCGGCGGCATCCTCCCTGTCATCTATTCCTTGCCCTCTTGCTCTTTCTTACTCATCCTTGCCCTGCCCTGCCGTGCTGCAGCATGCCCTTTCCTTTGCCCACCTCAGACTTTTGACCAAACCCAGCGGAATCCGCCATCTGACTTCCTTCTCCTTCTGTTTCTCTGTCTGTCCATCTGTCCGTCCATCCGTCTCTCTTTCTCTCTGTCCGTCCGCTCACCCGCCTGCCTCATGGGTTTGTCCGTGACTGTCTCCTGCTTTGTTGTTTCCCGCTGCTGTTCCCCAGGAGGAGGCTCAAGGGGGCGTCCCAAGATCGGAGCTGCTTGGGGGGCAGGATGGGGGCTCAGATAGTGAAACGAGCCAGCCTGAAAAGGGGGAAGCAGTGACCCCCCAGCCCTCCCTCGAGTGGCCTCTTTGGAGGTAAAAAAACCCTTTGTTCTTACTGGTAAATGGGGAAATAGATGGGAAAGGGGGGAGCTGTTAGTTAGTAGAATTCAGAGATATAGCTGTGTTAGTCTGTGGAATCAGTATGTAGAGAGATCGTGTAGCACTTTTAAGACTAACTCAAGGAAAGAAGTTGGCAGCATGCACTTTCATAGACTTCACTCAAAGGTGCTACAAGATCTCTCTATACTACATACAGTTATGGCTTTATCACACGAGGAAAATCAGGGGGTTTAAACTAACATTATTTCGTGAACATTGCACGATCGCACTCAGATTTTTCACACGAGGTCACAATTAAAGAGGACTTATCCCGGCAATAACCAGGTAATAACGAGCAACAAATCATTCATGGGGAAATCCCGTTGGGATAAGTCCTCTTTAATTGCAATGTGTGTGAAAATATTCAGCGCAGTCATGTGATGTTCATGGGATAATGTTAGTTTAAACCCCTGCTTTTACCCCCATGTGATAAAGTCCTTAGTTAGTCTGTCTGTGGGCTTCCCTTCTATATACAGTCCTCCTATATATACTGCTGTCCAGGAAAGTCATTCATTGTCCTGGAAAATAATATTTGAAAATAATTTATTATTTTCAAGAAACATTTTTCCCAATGATGGATTATACATAAGTATACATACTATTTGAAGGGTTATATACATAGTGTATGCATAGTGAAGGATTTTATATATATAGCATACATGTAGTATAATTTTGGGAGAAAGGCCTCATCAGATCCCACCTGATCTTGGAAGCTGAGCAGGGTCAGACCTGGCCAATACTTGTGTGGGAGACCACCAACAAATACCAGGCGCTGCAGGCTGTATTTCAGAGGAAGAAACTAGCAAAGCCATCTCTGAGGAGTCCCATTCTTGGGGGTAAAAACCCAAATCATCCATCCACCTCCCCTGGCCACCTTGCCCATTTTGTGGCTTGCCAACGATGGCCACAGCAATGTCTGTGCCTACTTGTGTTGCTGTCAGTCTGTGTTGCTCTTATAGTTGCTTCCTCCTGTGCTGTATCCCCTGGGACCCCAAAGTCTAGGCACTTTTACATTAGGGCTTGCCCTGAGCTGAAGAGGGCCTGCAGAGATGCCTTCTGGTACCCCTTACTTGCCTGATGCATCTGCACTAGGAATCAGTTGGGCAAAATGGAATGAAATGCTTCCTATTGCATTGCACATCCTTATCCACCTATGTATGGGCATCCTGATTGCAAAGTACAGTTACTCTTAAGGTCTACTTTGGAGACTTTACTTTTAAGATTTAAGTCTTAATTGTTGCATTTGCATGGTTTGGTTGCAGTGCCATAGAACATGCCAGCTTGAATTACAAGAATCCTTAATGAAATACACAAGCCGCACCTCAACCCCGTCTGTATTTAAGCCCATCCATTCCAAAAGTCATCTGAAAGCAAGAGTTGTGCGAATGTCACCAAAGAGGAGGCGATCTAGGCTCCCCTGTAATTCTAGCAATAACTTAACTACAAAAAATAGATTAGAAAAGTTGCTTTGGGGGATCTTGGAATCCTCCAGCCACCATGCTAGAGCATCCAAAAGGTAATTTTTCCAAGCTCTGGACATTGCTCCATTCCCAAGTCATTTCTTTACCCTGACGGAAATCATCAGATGCATTTCTCAAACAGAAATTTAACCAACTTTGCTGAAAGCTCCGATTCGTGGAAAACGAAGGAATGGCAAAACACACAAGTAACAAATAGTACTGGTCTCAGTGAATTGTTCCATCTCTTCCCAAATTTCCCAGAACTTACACAAACAGGAATCTCTTTACTTGTTTTCAAATTCATTGATGTCAAAATTGGACTGCAACTTTGACAAAAGTCTCTAACCTAACTTGATTATGGGGTGACTCACTTCCGGGGGAACCAGACAGGCACTGCCTTTGCCTGTTTTCCCTTTAATGTGACTAATGCGCACTTTGGAATTGATAGGCCAAAATCCTCTTGGAGCTCCATGTAACAAACTTTTCTGATGTAGGCGGTTGGACATTTTTGGGTGCTGCACAATTCCTCATTCAGTTCAAGCTCATAGAAATGGAGTTGTGCATTTGGCACTGTTGTCCATAAAGATGTACATTTTTAGTTAATGCATATCTTTCTGCCCCAGTGAAAAAGAGGGTCATGCTCCTTCTGTTGTGCCTTTGGTTGCACAATATTGCCATTGAATACAAGGATGTTCTAGCACACATGGAGGTTTTGCTGTGCAGCCTTGATATAGGAAAGAGCCTATAGTTTGACGAAGGATCCTCAGAGTATCTTCTATGCCTTCTTGCTCCAAAACCACAGTTCCTTCGAGGAGAGAGCAGGTAGCCAGCTAGCGCCAGACTCTGCATTTGTTTTCCCTGCAAGTGTTGTGCCACAAACGCGTGGCCCTTTTGAGATTGTAATCCATACTTGCTTTCCTCTTTTCACCAGGGCTTCACCTCGACACTGACCCACTGACCTCCACCCCCCCTTGTGCCCCCCACACGGCCAGGCGAGGGGAGCTGCAGGCTCACCAGGACGGAGCTGGCTGTCCACGATTCTTTAGGTTAATGGCATGATTTCCGTAAGGGACATAACTTTATCGTCTTATTCGCATGACCGACCGACTGCAGACGCATGAGCTACAGTTCCTCCTCCTGAATCAAAGCCTGGACCATGGAACCCAGGAGAGGGGGAATCGATGCCAGTGTGTGAGGGCAGGAGAGGGGGCTGCCCTTTCCGTAGCCTCCTCCTGGACGTGACGCCTCAGCCTCCTGGGGACGGAGTTTGCCCGACGGAGCTCATCGGCCATCCCACCCACCCCTGCTCGGCCCTCTTGCCGGCTCCATGCTCAGCTACGCTACATGTCCCATCTTGGGTCCCTGAGCGTTTCCAGCGTGGGCTTCCAGCAATGATGGTCTTCTTAGGCCTGGGAGACAGGAAGCAGCAGACGGCTGCCCTGATCCTCCACCTTCCAGTCGTTCTTGCCAGGTTTCGGGTGAAAAGTGTGACCTGGACAGTTGCTCAAACCTTGTGTATATGATGATATGAACAGATATCTACTATGCAAACACAAATAGGGACGTTCGGCAGGATTGTATTGGCTCGGCTCCCCGAATACCTCTGCAGGCCACCAGCCATTCACAGGATGGAGGTGGGAAGAGTTAGGATTTGTAATAGGCAGAGCAAGTCTCCCAGGCTCATCCCTCCCTCAGTAATTCACATACACACATTCAGGGCGGTGGGGGTTGGGAGGTGGGGAGGAACAGGTGGGGAAGAAGGGCTAGTGCACAACCTTCTGCCAATGCACACTCACACACACTCCCCACAAACAGACGTGCGCCAGGCACACTTGCACCCTGACCCTTGGGATGCTTCCTGCAATTTGGCCCTGGGCTGGAAGAGTGCCGATGCCCCCCTTGTGCTGCCAGTGCCCAGCTCCATCCAGCACAATCTGTGGCTCAGGAGGAGTGCAAGAGTTACGTTGCTGTCTTACCTGCGCTTCTACACTGGGAAGGGCTCCCAACGGCTCTTCTACTTTCAGCACAGAAGTGGCACATGCCAGTATTTCCTAGACCAATAGCTGAATTCAAACCCACCCACCATTATGAATAGTGGCATGGGGGTAGTTAGTGGTGCCCTCTGGGTTTTTTCCTCCCCGCCAGAGGATTTACCACTGCAGCCAGGCCTGGCTGCCCCATTCCTGCCTCTTGGTGCTTTGGGAATCCTCCCGCCATCCCTCCCCAAAATCTTTTCCCAGCTATGCCAGGACTCTTGGGATGCTCACCTTGAGCAATACATGGGTCCTTTGACATCTGCTGTAGGCTTCCAAGAGACACGGCACTTGTACCAGGGGGAGATGGGTTGTGGGTGGAGGTATATGGGTTTTTTGCCACACAACACCTCACCCCAAACACCTACACAAACACACACATATTCTACTTCAGTCTTTGGACCCAGAAGAGATGCGGCATGGCCCCTGCTTCCTGAAGAAATGCACAACGCCTTCAGCTCTTGTCCCTGGGGACTTGCTCTGTTTCAGCTGGTGATCTGCCCCATAGATGCTGGTACCAGCCCTGTTGCTTTGGCCCCAAGCTGTTTGTGGCTGGAGGAGGAGAAAGGACCCATGAGGAAGGAAAGGCGGATGCCAGTGGAAACACCGAAAGGATGTCTGGTCAGGCATCTCCCCAGAGAGAAGAGCTGTCTCAATACAAACATGTGGGGCGGGGGGTCCAGAACATCCAACCCCCCCTCTGCCCTCCTACCCCAGCCCTAGAACACACGCCCCGTATGGCCTCCTCACCCCACCAAATTGCTGACACGGCATTGCCATAGACTCTAGGGTGGGCCCCCCATGCTTTGGCCTCCTGTAGTGCCGTAGGAAAATGAGCTGTGAACTGCGCCCCCCCTTGCCTGCCTGTGGGGCGCTGCTTTGCCCGCTGACCCGCTTGTAGGAGCTGTAGGGGAGGGTGATGCCTAGAGAATGCTGCCGTCTGCACTCTAGATGCTTTTTAGAAGTTTTGAAATTTTAGTTCCTTTTTTATTGTTATGGAAATTGGAGCCTTTTGGCTCTTCCTCGGTCTCCCCTCCTGCCCTCCCTCTCCATCTCACCCCTGATGTATAGACCATCCTCCCCTGTCCACCAGCTACCAGAATCCAACTTAATAAATAAACCAACACCAAATCTTGGTTGCCTCTGGAGTTTCTTTTTACTTCCCCCTTCGCTTTCTAACAGCGTGTATGAACAAAGGCAAGATTAGAAAATAAAAACAAGAGCGTCTTGGGGCACCTTAAATGCCAACCATTTTTACCTGACATTAACTTTTGGAGCACATTTGTTAGTTTTTTAAGTCACCAAAACAATGGTTGGATTGGTACGGCAATCCAACGTGGCTTGTGTCGACCCTAAAGTGAACCTATTACGGGGTTTTCTTGGCAATCTTTGTCCAGCGGAAGGGTTAGCTTTGTCTACCTCTGAGGCTGAGAGAGTGTGACTTGCCCAAAGTTGCCCAGTGGATTTCTATGGCCAGATTGGGATTCTAACCCTGGTCTCCAGAGTCCTTATTTAATTTAAAAAAGGGAAGGGGGGGGGGGGGGGAGAATGGTATGACGTAAGGTTTGGGGGTCTAAGTGCTGCTGGTTTTGGGTTATTTAAAGAATAATGCAACTCTACAAAGGATAATCTGGGTTCTAGAAGTTTCCAACAAGAGAACCAGCATGTAAAAGAGAACCACCGACTCTTTGCTCTAATGCTGTTCTGGAAGAATTAAATCAAGTCAGCATGTTTGCTATCCTTCTGTGTCTGTGTGCAAAAAATTAGTATTTTTGCACAGTTAGAAAACCCATTCTCCAACTGCTCTTCTTATGTCCCCAAAACCACCCATCGTGCATAAAGGGGAGGAATCAGGTGGTCTGGGAAAACCCAACATTTGCAATATTACATACCAACATACACATAGAAGGGTGGTGGGTGGGGGAGCTAAAGGAAAAACCAAAGAGAGTCCTTTGAAGCCAGGGCAATGCCCAAATTGCACAATGTTGAGTGGGTGAGGGACAAAAAGGGAGTGAGAAGAGGGAAAGGAAAGGAATATCAGGAATTGGGTATGGTTGGCTGGAATGTAACGCCACAGCATTTTGCGCCAAGTGCCACCTGTTACTCAGAAGCAACACTGGCACTATGCTTCGCAAAAGTGTTTCCTTTGACCCCTGTGACAGGGCTTTGACACTTCATGAAAAGGTTTTAGGAACTTTATCACATGGGGGGAAATCAGGGGTTTAAGCAGCAATTATCCTGTGAAAATTGCACAATTGTGATGACGATTTTCACACACATCACAATTAAGGAGTCATTCTCCCAGGAATAACCAGGCAATAAACAGCAAAGAGGTGGAAGCAACTCACCCACACATCCCATACCTGGCCTGACTTGTGTCATGTTACAGGACATTTTTGCCTGGTAACAGTAAGTGCTCTCCATCTAGAAGCACCCTAATTTTCGTAAGGCCCAGTCAACTGGGAAGCTCTCTTGCATTGTGTTTTTATGAAAAATAGGATCAAGCAAGAGTGCGGCAATGCCCTTGCACATCTCCCTCTCCTTTTCACAAGGATTGTGCATGTCACCTTTCCAGAGGATTGTGGTGGCAAGCATCCTATTTGCCTGTCTTTAATGGCACACAAAACCAGCTGCCTGAGGCTGCTGCCTCACCTAGCTTTCCTATCCAAGGATTTTTCTGTAGGCACCCACTCTTACTCAGTCTATCCACTATAATGCTGCAGAGTTGCGCTCTCTCGCACTGTCTCACACACGCCGGCATGCATATATGCACACCCCTCCCACCCTATAATCCATCACACCCCGAAGGCAATGGCAGGCCCCCTCTTTTCCTCCCCCTTCACTCCACCGCCATCCAAGCGTTAAGGTTCTGGTGTTGACCGTCGATCTCTCAAAGGGCAATTTGTCTAGGAGCAGCCAATCCAGGTCCTGCCCTTGGCCAGCCCAATGGGAGCCAGGGGACCCAGCGCAGCCTATCGGAGAGCCAGTATTCTAATAAGCCCCATCTTTTATCAGAGGAAATGTAGCTTCTCTTGAAGTTAAACTTGGTGGCCGGTCAGTCTTGGTTTCAGAGTCTCTTTGGGCATGTGGGAGACCACTAGTTGGGCATCCAATGGACTTGAGCAACAGTTTGCCTTGGCCAGTGGTGTTGCCCGGGGGTGCCAACTGCCTTGGATTGAGCAACGGGGCTACTGAGTGAGAGTACCAAGGGGATCCCTGTGGTTTCAGAAGTATGGCACTGTCCATGTGCGGCGCACTCCTGGAAGTCTAGAAACTGTCTGGTTGGCCACCTGTCCTAAGCAAGGCTCTTTCCCAGCAAGTGACTGAGCTATGGACTCCAATCTGCAGGGGACGTTTCTACTCAACAACCCTTCTCTCTCCACTTTCCAGGAGGTTAAAGCACCAATGTGCCAGTATTCGGTGCAAAACTCCTTCTACAAGCTCAGCCCAACAGGGTTGAGTGCTCAGCTGGCAGCTGGCACACCGCATGGCATCAGCGATATCCTAAGCAGGCCAGTGGCTGCTCCAAACAGCAGCCTGCTGTCTGGCTACTCCCACGTTGGCGGATTCAATGGATTGGGAACCCAGAGTATTTACTATGGGTCCCAAGTGGGCAACTTTTCCAAGGCCGGGAGCGAATATGCAGCCAGGGGCAGGAACTGCTGGGCAGACACAGGGCAAGAGTGGCATGGAGGTCGGCCATGTGGCAACGGTAAGTAGCAAACTAGATATGGAGACGTAAAGCTGGAAGGGGAGGGTATTGGTTTGTGTCTGACTATCCAGATAGGAGTTCTGTTACTGCACTGTTGGTCTTGAGTGGTGAAAGGAAACTGCCTTGTCTCGAAATATGAGATTGTGATTATTTTATCTTTATGCCACTGAATAACATGGTGCCTTACAGAGTCACTTGGAGAGGCCTCTGCCTCCAGGTGCTTACAATGTGAATTCCAGCAGCAAAGAAGGCAACACCGCATGGAAAGGGAGAAAGAGGGGCAAAATCACAGAGTTGGAAGGGAGCAAATGGGCTGGTGTGCAAGGAATAAATATTTGCAAATACACATCTATATGAGGAAGTAGGCTGAAGTCTATGAAAGCTCATGCTGCCAACTTCTTTATTTCAGTTCCTCTCAAAGGTGCTACAAGATCTCTCTACATTTGCAAATGCAGTTTGACTTTGTCTGAAATGGGGACCAAATTAAATTGAGGGTGAGGCTGAAGAAATGATTGTGGGGGAAAGAGGGATAACTGTGACTTGGTGTGTTGTTGGTATTCTGGTATAGCAGCCTTCCCCAACATGAAGCCCTACATGTGTGTTGTATTAGAAGTCCCATCATCTGATGCTGCCTGTGGTTGTAGCCCAATACACCTGGAGGGTCTCAGGATGGGGGAGACTGTTACACAGAGTTTGGGGACGTATGGCGCTTTTACAAAACTAGATGAGAATGCTGCCTGACCCAAGGACCTCACAAGCTATGTTTCAACAGCATGGGAGTTGGCAATGGAAGTGTAGGAGTTTATTTTCCTTAAACATGGGCAGAGATTTTAAATAGCCGGCCCCCAGTTGACCACCCTCGCTCTCATTTTGGGGAGTGGGGCAGACCTGTGGTAGTCCTGAATCTTTACCTCTCCCTCCCTGCCACCCAAAAATACAGTAACTGCAAAACAGAATAAGAAAAAAGGAGGATGTTACCTCGTTCTCAGATCAGAAACCCACAGGTTCTCCTGACAAGAGGCGAGTGTTTCCTTAGCCCTCCTTCTTCCTGGTCCAAGGGAGTGGTTCTCAAATCAAGCAAAGTTTATGGTGAGCTGCCACCAAAGTGCCCCTTGGAATGACGCATGGCGCCAAGCAGCCGGGTGGCGCTGATATGGGGCTCAATTAAGAATGGCACAAGGGGCGGGCGCCAGGCACAGGCACCAAGGAGACAGGACACTGGGGCATGGAGTAATGGGCAACATGATTCCATTCTCACACTGCTTTGGGAGAAGGATGTGCCATTGAGGTTCCTTCCACACCTCTGATTCTGAACATCCCACACAATACGAAGTCAAAGGCTTTCATGGCTGGGATGCATAGTTTTTTGTGGGGTTTTTTTGGGCTATGTGGCCATATTCTAGAAGAGTTTGTTTCTGATGTTTTGTCAGCAGCTGTGGCTGGCATCTTCTCTGAAGATGCTGGCGAAACGTGAAGTGTAAATTCTACTAGAACATGGCCACATAGCCCCCCAAAAACCACAAAACACTGTCCCTCACAATGTTTACATGTTGCCATCTTTTCCACTTGCCCTTGCTTCTGTGCTTTCAACAATGATCAGACTCCTAGAAACGTGGATGGTGCAACTCTTCTTCACCACTCCCAGTAAAATTGAAGTATCTGGTTGTTTAATTGCTGTGTGTGATGCTGATGAAAAAGGCACAAAAGCAAGAGCAGAGAAATACCATCCCTGGTGATGCTCTCCGACATGAAAGAGGATGAACTATGAATCACAAAGTCCATAGTTTAGGTCTTTTCTTTGCTTCATAAATAAAATTAGGAAAACTGAAATCCATCAGCGATAACCTTTATTGGCCAACCGAAATGCACAACGCACGGTTGGCCAAGAAAGGTATCACTGATGGATATTTGTTTGTATTTGTGAAATGGCCAACACAGCTCTCCTTGCATGTTTTCCTTAGGACTTTCTCAGTCCACTTCAGTTTGCCTATTTGCATTAGGAGTACCCAGAATACTGACAGAGAAGCTGGAGGGGCTATGACTAAATAATACAATGATGAGCAGCTTTCAGGGACATCACAAGGGGACATCTCTAAGTTTTGGCCCTGAATTCTCAGGTCCTGGATGGGTCTGACCCAGAAACTTAGTGTGTGATGAGAGAGAAGTCTACTTTTTATCTAGGCTTCCTCTTTCTAGACAGAAAGTGGATGCAGAGCAGAGTGGAGGGTGAGCGTTGGCACCACTATGACTGGGAAAGAAGGATAAAGTCACCTATGTTTATCCTGGCATTCTACAGACAGCCTCCAAAACTACTCATTTACGACAGGCTGCATGGTAATATAGGGACAAGACCATGCTAACTCTGTCCCCACATCTACTCTGGGAGCAATATCACAACAACATCACTCACAATATCTAACAACATCATGCAAATGCTCTTTCTCCAATGTGATACCAATGTGATACGTACCATCCCATGCCAGCAATGTCCATCTACACTCCACACTGCTCAAACAGGGCAGTCTCTATGCAAGAACATTAACGGACCCAAATCCGGATCCTTAATCTAAATCGTGCACACCGCACACCCCCATATCCTGGCTGCTATTTTAAAACTTGCACAAATTTAAAGTTGAAATCCAGTGTGAGGCAATGTTCCTGGTGTTGCACATAAAACTCACTCGGTGACCTTAGGCCAGTTACACTCTTTTTCATCCTTTTGTCATTGTAAGTATAAAATGGAGGAGTTTTGACTTGGTCTCAATGGAGGAAGAAGGGGATATAACTAATGTGACTCTGTCACTTATAAGTTCAAGAACATAGCTATGTCACTCTGGAAAGTCAGCAAGACAAGGGGTCTTGTAGCACTTTTGAGACTAACTGAAAGAAAGAAGTTTATTTCGGTTGGCCAATAAAGGTATCACTGATGGATTTTTGTTTGGATTTATTAAATGGCCAACACAGCCATGTGCTAAAAGAAAGAGGCTGGTAGCATGAGTCCAGTATGGAAAGGGACCTTGTCGTACTTTAAGTTAGTTTCTATCTTGTAACAAATAAAGCTCAGCTAGTTTGCGTTATGTCAACCTGGGAGTAGGGATGTTGGGAGGGTCAAAACGCCTGCCTCCAAATAAGAATCCTCCCCATTAAATTCCCTTTCATCCCTCCAAATTTCTAGCATTCCAGAGAGTGAGACACTGAAAACCATTCACACCTAGACCTACCATATTTGCTATGCTCACACACGCTGCTATGCCCATTTTGCTTGCCCCTTTTCTTTGCATGCCTCACCTTTGTTTCCAAATACTGAAATGAAGGTTTAACTTAGGAGTTTATCACACTGGGGATAATTTTGGCATTAAAGAGAGATTAAAGATCATTTAAATGCATCCTGCAAATAAAGTGAAAGTGGCGAGTAATTGCGCGGATGATCATCACACGCAATTGTGCAAATAAAGGGATATCAGAAATGCATTGTCGCTGAAATCCCGAAAGTAAAAAGATGCATGTTAATGCTTCTTTGTGACCACTTTAATGGTGGGTTTTGTGTGATGCCGTGTGAAACCGTTTTGCGTAATTGTGCGATTTTTCAAAGATATTCACAGGATAAACTCCACAGTGATGTGTGTGATAAACTCCATAGTGACATGTGTGATAAACTCCATAGTGAAATGCTGGTAGGCTGATGGAGGAGTCATCCTGCCTAGTGGCCAAAGGTTAGACAACCAGCCCATTTGGGAGGGTTGTGATGATGCTACAGAAGCCATTTGCCAGTCAGTGACTTTACTGCCCCTCTCCCTCCGCACAGCCACAGGGCACATGGGTGATGGCCTCCACAAGAAGAAGCACACACGGCCGACCTTCACAGGCCACCAGATCTTTGCCTTGGAGAAAACCTTTGAGCAGACCAAATACTTGGCTGGGCCTGAGCGGGCGCGACTGGCATATTCCCTAGGCATGAGCGAATCCCAGGTGAAGGTGAGTTTCCCATACCTACTCTCATAGACACACACAATCTGCATATCTTTCTTAACATGGGTATTGTGGTATCTGCAACGGACCCTGGGGAAGTTACTTTCTGGACTACAACTCCCAGAATTCCCAGCCAGCATGGCCTCTCAAAAGTCTGCTGTAGGGTCATCCACAGAGTAGTCAAGAGAATATCCCATGGATAACTGGCACATTTGGGACCATGGCATATTTAGAACCAGGGCATACGTACATTACAGATACCCAATAGATACCAAAATACTCATCTGGTCCTGGATACTAAGCAAGGTCAGCATCACAAGAATGAGTTTCCAGCAATATACTTCCAGCAATATACTAGGCTGCCCACTTTCTGATGGAGCTGGTCTCAAAACACCCCCAAAAAGCTGCTGCTTTCTCGTTTCTGCAGATCAATTAGAAATTAAACACCATCCGTTTCGAAATGATCAGCGAACATTACCGTAATGGCAAGTTTACTTTGGTTTTGAATTATGGCAATAATTGAACCATTTAGACAGTCGGTAATTAATAGTATCTTATCAATTGGCTATTACTCCTGGAATATTGTCTTTTTAAAAATGCGATTATGTACCTGATTTTTCTTTTTTAATGAGAACAGATCTAAACAAACTAATTAACACTGCCAGCCGGTTAAATGTATCTTAGTGAATTAATCATGCAAGATGCTGTCACTTCATTCATTACAAAAACCGGATCTTCATATATTTTCATAGGAATACAGCAAGGGCATTCACCTTTCTAGAAAAGGTAGACACAGATTGAAACAGGCACAATTTTAGAAGATCATGGCCACTTTTTTAAAAGGTTGCACAACGGTGAGGAGGAAAGGCAGACAAAATCTGCAGGCTCTGAGCAGCCAATTTCTCCGGTGCTGAATTCTGCTCATATTAATCCTAGTTATACTAATCTAGTTCACCGACATCTACTTTTGCCAAGTTTTCAGAACCGCAGCAAGGAACAGGCGAAATTCATGACAAGTACAACCCACGATCAAGTCTGTGTTCTGCCTACTTTCCAAATGGAAGTCCTGTTTTCAGTTCACCTAGGCATGCACTTCTCTGCAAAATTAACCCATTGCAGTTCGAGTCTCCCTTATCCAGAACTCCAAAATCTGAAATACTCCAAAATCCAACATTTGGTCCACTATTTTGGCTGAGATAGTGACTTTGCTGCTTTCCAGCGGTTCAGCGCACACAAACTTTGCTTCGTGCCCAAACATATTGTGCATAACATTGACTCCGGGCTGTGCATATAAAGTGTACATGAAACATAAATTAATTTCATGTTTAGACTTGAGTTCTTTTTCCAACGTACCTCATTATGCATATGCAAATATTCTAAACCCTAGAAAAAACAAACATCCCAAATACTCCTGATTCCAAGCATTTTGGACAAGGGAGGCTCAACCTGGATCCACATCCATAGATTACATAGATTTGGGCTGAAGGGCAGGATATAAATACCTTCAAATCAGGGGTTCCCAACCTTTTTGACTCGCAAAGCCCTTATTTCTACGGCAGATCTCCCAAAAGGCCTACCCTATGTCTTACAAGTTAATGGTGTTTAGGAGTACCGTATATACCCAACTACAAGTCGACTTCATGTATAAGTCAAGGGCAGGTTTCGGGGCCAAAATGATAGATTTTGATATATGACCCATGGATACGTCGAGGGTAAAACCTATGGGCATGTAACAAAAGATCTACAGGATGAAGCAAAGGAAAGCAATGCCAAAGAACAAAGTTCTAGCAGACATAACTGTTTATGCTCATACTATAAAATGTATGGATAAGAGAATAGAAGGGAATCCATGCTTCCAGGACAGATTTTGCTCTTGCCTTTCACCAGCGGATTGTTCCCTTGTTTTAAATAAGAGTTAAAGTACAGGACATTGACCCATGGATAAGTCGGTCCAGGTTTTTGGGGTTGATTTTTTGACTAAAATTTCTAGACTTATACATGAATATATACAGTCTGTATAAGAACACATTCTTATTCTTTAATTTCACTCCATTTTTATTTCTTTCATTTTCCTGGAGCGGCCACAGAGCACCTGAAAAGTGCCTGCGGAGCCCTAAGGGCTCCTTGGAGCACACTTTGGGAACCCCTGCCCTAAGTAGGTACAACAAGGAGGAACAATTCAGAAGCTGACTTTGGATTTTATCGCACACACAATTTTAAACGTTCTGGGGACCGAAGGAGGACGCTCATGTGTGCGCGCGTGCTGTGTAAAATGGAGTTTATCGCACACGAATACGTCCTCCAAGAGGCCCCGTTCCGTCCCCCGGTGCGCACTCATTCACGTCCAGTCCTGACGGGCGTGATTTTTGCCTGACAGCGCCCGTCCCCGTCAGGACTGGACGGCTAATGGGTGTGCGCCGGGGGACGGAACGGGGCCTCTTGGAGGACTGAAGTGTGCAATAAACTCCGTTTTTGGGCGGCCGCACGCCACACGAGCGTTCTCCTTCGATCCCCAGAACGTTTAAAAATAGTGTGTGATAAAGTTTTTTGTCTTGTAGCACACTCTTTTTTTTTTAAGCACAGGGAGCCATGCTAGGGAAAAGTTGGCATTGAACGCCCAGGCATGTTTTGTGCCAGCCACACCTGACCCTGCATCCCGCCTGTCCTTCCCAGGTGTGGTTCCAGAACCGACGACTAAATGGGGAAGAAGAGTGCCGGGGCCATCTTCCTCCTCTCCCGCGCAGGGGCTGGACCGGGCGAGCGCTCCGTTTCGGATGAGGACGATGAGTACAACAAACCCCTGGACCCTGACTCAGACGAAGAAGATCCGACTCCTGTTGCGCAAACATCGGGGGCGTTTTCCGTTTTAGGGCTGGGCTCTCATAGTGGCTGAGGAGCCGCTGAAGGAGAAGGGCAGGTGCCTTCAAACCCAAAGGGGATGGAGGCTAATCCAGCAAGCTGGACACTGAAGGGTTTGTGTTGAGGGTGGGGAGGAGGGAAAGACTATGCTGCCCTGGAAGAAGCCTCCGCAACAAGCCCCTTCCAAAATTAAACAAGAAGGATCACCAAACTCAGACCGTATTGGTAGCCTTCATAGCTGTGTGTAGTAATCAGACGGAACATTTAAGGCTGCCAATCCTCCTGCTCTGTCCCTCAAGCCTCAAGGCTCTGGATGGAATCTTTTTTCAGTTAGAAATATAAGTTCCATATGATTTCATTGTATTCAAATACATACATTTTAAAAGCACATGTAAGCAGATCCAGGGATAGTGGGAAAGCATGTAAAATGGCATGCAAGCACTAGCCAACAGGTACTTCAGTAGCCATTGCCTTCTAGCTCAGACTGACCCAGGCTGAAAAGTCGCTATATATATATATATATATATATTATATATATATATATTATAGTTCTCCAGGGTTTGCCTTGTGTGAGAAAGGTCTGTGTATGTGCGTGTGTGCGAAGGCACTTACCAGTTTATTGGGTCCTCAGACATTAGATGTATCTTCACTCCCCAGCAGCTCTCTTCGTTGTCGGGATCCATCTTGGGAAGCTATAAGCAATCATAACGAAGTAGTAATCTGAACATGTGCAGAGTATGCTTCTGTAACCAATAATTAATCATTTTTTCAGACTGAGGTAGATTAGAGCTCCAGGTGTGGTACCCTAGAGCTGACTCTTACTTTAGTTTTGGTCTTTAAAAAAGGTCTACAAGGCTCAGAGGGCAAATGAAAAATTGGGAAAGTGCCCCCATGCCTTTTAGGGGCATAGAGACTTTAAGCAAGTTTTAAGTGAAAAGGGGGACAAAGCAAGGGGGCATGCCCTCCATCTCACAAAATACCTCCGCACCTGACCATTCACATATCTCTACCTTGCTCATTCCCACTTACAAATAAATCACTTTGTGATCCGGATCAATGGATCGGTTCGGCAGCGGAGCGTGGTCACACTACATTTTCCCTGATTGCATTTTCATGCTGCAAAATAAAGGCCTGTTAAGATGCCAAAATAAAGCTGCTTCGGGTCTCTTTGGAGGTATGCTATTTAATGACGCATGGGTCCTAAGAGTCCGGAGGTGCGCGCCAAAGCCACACTCCATTCCTAAGCACTGGAGTGCAGCATTGGTGCAGCTTCCGGATTCTTAGGATGCATGCATCTTTTAAACAGCATACCTCCAAAGAGACCCCAAGCAGCTTATTTGGCAGTCGTAACAGGCCAAAATCAAATAACCAGCGGGTTCTCTTTGACAAATGAATCGGTTCAAAGGGACCCGCTCCAGCCAGCTAGGGCAAATTTAAATAGATTCCAATCCACATCTGGTTCACTTGTGCTGAATTGATTTATCCAAAAAGACGCAGGAAAAAATCAGCATCAAAAAGACACGGGTTTAAATGGGTCTAGTGCACGGCCCCCCTCTCAAGTGCGAACCATGGTCATTTAAACCGGTTCAAACCTATTTGCGATCTGTTTAAAAGTAGTGGGAATGAGGCCCTTTATGCATCTCCTTTAGCCGAAATTTTGGACTGTAGCTCCCATAAGCCATAAACCAGAAGGTAGCGTGAGGATTATGGAGCGCATTTTGAAACATTTAGCAGGCGCAGGTGGTCTAGATCCCGACAACAGTTTTGCAATGAGGACTTAAGCTGCTTCAAGAAATAATTTTGCCAATAGGATGAATCTTTAATTTTCAGCAATTTCATGCAACTATAGTTCTCAGCTTTTGGGTTTTTTTTTTTTCTTGGAAGCTATGATGTTGAAAGAGAGATAAAGTTAATATATACTTCAAGTGTAGATATTCCTAGACATTAGCCATTGGGGTCTAGCAAAGAGGCATCTGACATGCGCTGCATCTCTTATCTCAAAGTAATTGTGAAAGGGAAAACTACATGGGCACTGTTTGAAAAGCAACAATGCAAAAGTTTGGTTCTGTTGCACAAAAAAGGAAGCGTACTTTTCAGTACGAAAGGACAGTTTCCAAGTAGTTACAAACCTGTCTGATATCTGATGTCACTTGCTTGTCCAATGCTGCTGAAAAGACAAGAAAAAGATGCAATATAAATAAAAATAAGAATAAAAGTTGTTGTTTTCCCCTTTAACACATATTTGGAATGATTCCAACATTTTACAATGCTTCTTTCATGGCTTTTAAGGCATATCATTTAAGCCTGTTCTCATATATATATATATATATATATATATTTGCAGTTTGGTGTCCACTGAAACTAAAGAGGCTTAATTTGAGAAAACGGGCTTGAAACTGAGATATTAAGTTAAGAAGAGCAGTGAAAAACCACCCTTAAAACCCCGAGATGAGCCACTTCCTTGTGAAAAAAAAGAAAATCAGAGAAATAGAAATGTTTTTAAAGCAGATGAAATGATGGGATGATAGAGTTGAGTCTATTGGAAGCTATGGAAATTACTTTTTTAGTTACATTTCCAGAGGTCTTTGGTGCGGGGATGATAGGCACTACTGCCCAAAAGGCATTTTCCTGAATTGTGCTTCTTCAACTTTGATTTTGCAATCTCAACACGACAGCTAAAAAAACTGCGCCCTTGGGGTTTATCTCATTGGGAGAGGTGGGGTAGAAATTATTATTATTATTATTATATTATTATTATTATTATTTTATTATTATATTATTATTAGTATCCCATGCAGAAATGGGATTTAATTGGGAAAATCCCAAAAGCGGGTCTTTTTCAGACGCATCGACAGGGATCTGCACAGAAAGCAGACAAATCCCACAAAGGGTTCGTTTCAGACAACGTTGGAGGCACTGAACATTAATT
>NC_056527.1:122760111-122795442 GCF_019175285.1 Sceloporus undulatus
TCGTTTTCAGACAACGTTGGAGGCACTGAGCATTAATCCGATATTAACCTGCACAGAAAGTGGACAAAATTGGCTGCTTTTTACTTTTCAGATTTTCCCGAAAGGAAAAAGCGGACGATTTTGTCCACTTTTTGTGCCGAAAATGATCCTGCTTTTGCGGGATTTTTCCAGGCTTTAAATCCAGTTTTTGCACAGGATTTGGGCACTTATCCTCCCGTGCGGTAACTCCTTTATTTGGGTTGCCACATGCAAACAAGGGGATCAGATAGACCCGAATTTGGTTCGGGGTGAGTTCCAGATAATGTTTGCTTGGCTTCGGCATCAAATTCAAGTGCCATCCTCTGCCTTTTGACCAATTCATCTCTGCCTCTAATGCTTTCCCTTGCTTTGCGTTGTCCGACTGAAAGACTAGGGCCATTTTTCAACGCTAGGCTTTGGGAAGGGTGGCGCTGCACATGAGATGATGTGCGTCTGTGTGCGATGTGCTGTGTACATATCCTTGAACATAAAATAAACAAATACATACGCGTCATGGAAAAAACTGACTCAATAAAGGTTATAATCTTGATGTACCTCAGCACCAGTTCTTCCTCCTCCTCCTCCAAAGTGAAGCTGGAAAAATTCCTTCCTTCCTTTCTTTCTTTCTTATAAAGGCTCACAGAGGTTTGGCTTTTTGCAAAGCAAAGCTTTTGGTGGAGAGATAGAATATACACTCATTAATAAAGATCCCAACAGAATGTGGAACTCAGCGGTTAGTGATGCATTTAAAAGTATATTAAATAATAATAATAATAATAATAATAATAATAATAATAATAATACAGTATTTTTCTTTCTTTCCTGCCTCTTCTTGAGGCAGAGTACAGCACGTTTTTAAAGAAATAATTTCATTTACAAATAAAATACAACAACAAACAGTACACTAAAACTACAACCAATAAAAGAGTGCAGTGTGTTAAAATGCAAAACACAACTAAAAACTGCATAAAAGCATGGCTAAAATGCAATACTGTAAAAGCACTGAAATACACTCAAAAGAGTACATAAAAAGAGTGAATAAAAATACATCCACACATACCTATATACACAGAGGAGCATCCTTGTTTGTAGGAAGCAGAGTTGCATAAAACACAGACCAAAAGGCCATTTTGCAGAAAAGCACACCTGAAGGAAATAAGTGAATTTTGCACAAGGCTCCTGTGCCTCAAATTAGCTTTTTAGCAAGTTTTTCAGCAAGGTCCAAAGACCTGATCCTGAAACTGACCCATCCAAAGTAGTATATACAAAGTAGTATATACAAAGAGGTGGACACTTTTAACCTTATATAATGCATCAGAGATATTAAACCACCAGGGATATGGAGCAGCTGGATTTCAATGCCCTTGCAAGGAATCAAATGACGATTAACCTTCTTATGGTTGTGTTTTCCCTGCCAGAATAGGGCAGAAGTGTTTGTACAGTTTTATGTATTTATTGTAGTCGTATGTACCAAAATAATTTGGCTATTTTTTGCTACTGTTGTGTCTTGGAGGAGGTTTTTGCTTACTTGACTCAGGCGGCAAAACTCCTTGGGCTGGACTGGGATATAAGAAATGGTGGCATTTAAAATGTGGCATACATTCAAATATGAAGGAAGGGGCATGATGCCAGTTTCACTGGCACATATTCCTTTTAGATTTAAATGGCATTTTAAAAGGGAATTGGCTTCTGCTGCGGAAACTTTGGGCTTGAAGACACCTTGCTATAAGATGTCTGTCTCTAGTGTTCCTCAGACTTGTTTTCTATAGTATCTCCGGTGTATCTGTATATAATGAAGCAGATAAAGAAATGAAAGGCATTTGCATGACTCTTAAGGTGTAGACACACTGCAGAATTAAAGCAGTTTGACCCCACTTTAACTGCCATGGCTCAATACTGTAGGATTCTAGGAATTGTAGTTTGTTGCAGCGCAAGAGCTCTCTGGCAGAGAAGGCTAAATGTCTCACAAAACTACAGTTCCCAGAATTTCATAGCATTGAGCCATGGCAGTTAAAGTGGTGTCAAACTGGATTGATTTCTGCAGTGCGGATGCATCCCTTGGTTTGCATGCTGACTGCTGGGGATATATGTTGAGCTCAGTTATCAGAGCTTTCTTGCCAATTATAATTGTTTCTTTGTTTCTTAGTTTTGGAAGTAGGGTCAAATATTGTTCCCAAGCATTTGGGATAAGGGTAACTCAACTAGTAGGAGGTGCATTTTGGATTTTACGGCAGATTGGACCTATTTAGGGGTTCCTGCAAATACCTGGACATGTTAGGACCTCTCTAGATTTTGGCAAGCGGTGTCCCATAGTTTCTTTCTCCTTGGCTCTGCACTCCTTTGCTTTTTCTTGAAGCCTTGGAGAGCCACACAGACTTTTGCGAGATCAAAAGTCACTCATTAGGCCTCTTGGCTGGAACATATTAGCATGCAATCAGTCTCCATTTATCTTGGGCCGAGGAGGAAAAACCCATTGAGCTGTCAAAGCTGCAGGATTGATGCTGCGTCAATAGCAATGGCGTGTTTGTCCACGCTTCTGCCCTGCCTATGGGGCCATGGGTTTGTGTGTGTGTGCCTGTGTGTGAATGCACACAGCAGGAGTGTTACCAGGGTGTGGCGACAATCGCACCTGTCCCAGTTCGACCTGGATGTCAAAGATTAGGCACTGCCTTGACAGTGGCTAGCAAAACGTTAACACAATGTCATGCTCATTTCCTCCGAGGCTTCGGAGATTATCACACTGGGGTCGTTTCTACAGCTATCATGATTGTGCGAGACACAAATTGCACTCTTCCATTCCGTGCAGTTTTGCGTTTACGATACAATGGGTTGTAGGTGCCTGAGAGGGATACGTTTAGCTCTGTGCGGCTTCTGTTCTCTGCGGGCGGAGTTTCCATCCTCAAAGAGTTCCAAAATGCCGTGGAAATTATCAATGCCGTCCATTGCGGAAGGGACAAAAAGTAGCTCCAACCAAGCGGCAATTAAACGGCAGCTGTCCGGAAGCAAACACGGCTGCGGACTCACAACCGAGAAAATCAATGGCAGATAAGGGGCATCACAGAACGATTAATAAAAGGTGGGAGCGCAAGGGTGAGGCCCTGGACTGCAAATGCAAGTGTCCTGGGTAGAGTATCTCCTCCAGCTCAGACTGGTCTTTTAAAGCTGCCTTCTCTTCCTCTGCTATAGACTCAAATGCAATTTCCCCACAACTAATTCAGTTGCATGCTGCTGTGAAAAGAAAAGGCACCCGTAGAAAGCTGTAATTTAATCTCCATTTTCCCTTATATAAAAACTACTACTTTTCTGCTCTATGACAACTCAAGAACTTGCCTCTTTCACCCAAGAGGCAATAGACAGATTTCTGTTTCACAAATGGAGGCCGTAGGAGACTGTAGGATCTTGGTATCCGCTGGGGTTTGGTTCCAGGACCCAGCATGGATACCAAAATCGGTGGATACTCAAGTCTCATTATATTCAACGACACGGTAAAGTATGGCCTAGTGGTTTGAGTGTTGGACAACAACTCTGGAGGCAAGGGTTCGATTCCCCACTTGGCCATGAAATCCACTGGGAGACTTTGGGCAAGTTGCATGCTCTCAGCCTCAGGGGAAGACAATGGCAAACCCTCTCCTGAACACATCTTGCCAAGAAAAGCCTTCGATGTATAATTAAATTTTATTGGATTTCTTTTAAATCACAAATTTAATTTGTGCTCGGCACACATTTTTGCTAATTTTGTGCAACAGTTTTAAAATATCCCAGAGAACCATAGAGTTGGAAACAATTCCAAGGGCCTCCTGCCATGGAAGCAAAGCGCTCCGAACGGATGGCCATCCGGTCTCAGTTTGTGAATCAATCTGCGAATTGGATGGTAAAAGGAAAACATATTTTAGCTCAAATCTTACATCTTAAAAGGAAAAAAAAGTCAACACACACAAACAACTCCATACACACTGCCTTTCTCAGCATTGCCATTTTTAAGGGCTGTGCCCTCCACTCATGCTCTTCATGCTTGGCTTCACTTTGCATTGGACAAAGAAATAAATGTTTCAGGCTGCAATATTTCCCTTCTTCCAGGCTGAGAGAGTTGTTAAAACCTTTGAAATGAGAGTCGCATTGTTGATGTTGTTTGGTCCCCTTTTCATTTTATTCCTGGCTGCCCTTCCAAATCTCTTTTTCCATTCCACTGGTGAAATGAGGATAGAGCCATACGTTGTGTTAGGTAACATTAATACTTCTACTTTCGGCTTGTACAAAATGCACCGTCCTTTTAAAAAGAAAGATTCTAACAATCTGAGGTTCTTGGACAATGTCTTTGGTAAACTTAAGCTTTCTGGCTATTAAGTGGTTTCACTTTTAACATTATGGAAGCATGCTTTAACGTTGCCCAGTAAAAGTGAGAGAAGGAGGAGGAATTTAATCTTTCGCCTTCCTGACTAGTCAAGTGTGGTCTGAGTTTTGGTGTCATGAAAAAGCAGCAGATTCTTAAATATTAATGCATTTCTCTTTGTATTTTTACTGCCAGCGAAGGGGAAGAGGGAAGATTTTCTGTCTCAAGTCTCAGGTTTTGTTTTTAATTTGGTGGTTTATTGTTTGCTTGGCAACGATGGACCATGGTTTTGGAGACAGGGCCACCGTTTTCCCGATATTTGGGAAGAGCATCCTCTGACTCCCTTCTTTGGCAGCCGCTGCCGCCGCTGCGAAGGTCTCTTCCTGGCTTGGCTTGGGTTCCTCCTGCCGCTGGAATATGTTTTTGACATTTTCTAAGCTGTTTGGCGTAGCTGACAATTTTTAATGTACTAACTGCCTGGTCCAGTGAGCTGATTAATTGGTGCTGGGGAGATCAATACAAAACAGAAAATTAAAACAATTTTAAAGTGATTAAGTAGTTTAACACCTGTCTGCCATACCGTCAGCGCAGGAAGAAAAATACAGCAGGTGGCAAAAGGGCCTCGCAGAAGCGCGGAGGATGACAAATGGCATCTCAAAGGGATGGCTGGCTAGCTGGCCCGCTTTGGCCCCCAGAGTTTCTGTGCCAGAGTAGAGAGCGAGTTTTCAAAAGCCCTCCGTCATCCGCCCAAACACCCCTTTCCTGGAGTTTTTGTTGTTGTGGCGCTCACAGGACATGCCCAGTCTAAGGGTGTTTCCTAACCTCCACCCGAAAGCATGGGCAGAAAGACAAAATGTACCATCTCAATGACCCATTGCTTCTGTAGAAGAGCCCAAACCACAAAAGGGCAGCCAAAAAATGTGATTGTCATTTTATTGTATTGGGACTCGTAGGACATGCCCCTTCAAAAGGCATTTCCTAACCTCCACCAGAAAGCGCACATGTGCGGAAAGACCGAACGGTTAATGTATGGTCTTCTCTCTTGACCCATTGCTTCTGTAGAAGGGCCCAAACCACAAAAGAGGTGAGCTGGGCTTGCAGCCCAAAGTGTGATTGTTGTTTTATTGTCGTAGGACTCGTAGGACATGCCCCGTCAAATGGTATTTCCTAACCTCCACCAGAATGCGCACATGTGCAGAAAGACCGAACGGTTCATGTAGCATCCCCTCAGTGACCCATTGCTTCTGGAGGAGGTCCCAAGCCACAAAAGAGGCAAGTTAAGCTTGCAGATAAAAGAATGTGATTGTTGTTTTATTGTTGTGGGACTCGCAGGACATGGACATTCAAATGGTATTTCCTCACCTCCGGGTTGTGGGTCATCTTTAGGCAGGAAACCAAGGTACAAAATTGCCAGTTTTGCTGGGCACAGTTCTGGGCTAAAGGAAAGGACTGTGTGTCAATTTCCAGCTCTGCTAATAGAAAAACAGCTTGTTACAATTTGCCAGGATTAATTCATTTGCTGCTACAGCTTGCAAAGATTCTCCAGTGAGTCTATGCATTTATTCCTCCTTCGCTCTTTAGCCCATCACCCTGAGAAGGGATATATATGGTGAGCCCTTTGTACCTGCTGGGGTTCGGTTCCAGTGGTTTTGTGCCCACTGTAATGGCGGGTTTTGAGCGACGTTGTGTGAAATTGTTATTCGTAATTATGTGATTTTTCTGGGATATTCACAGGATAAACCTCCCAATCTCTTTCACGTGATAAACTCCATTGTGTTGTTGTAATAACTCCCTGCAAAAGTTTGCCCAGGCCCTGCGCCTGCCAGGAAGAGAGGCTTTTGGACCACAGAGTTGTGGGTGGCGAGCACAAAGTGGGGGGAGAAGGAAGGTGGCAGCCGGATGGATGATGCCTCTGCTTCAATTCCACATCCCTTTTCTCCTAGACAAACCCCGTCGGATTTTCATAAATCAAAGCACCACACTCTTTAATAAAAATTTATTGACTTACAAGTGATTATTTATCAAAAGGCCATTAATAGCAGATCCTGGAATGATGTGCTATTGGGTGGTGCAGGGAGACTAATAGGAAATCAATGCCCACAGCAGGGCAGAATGCAGATAAGGGGGCCCCTGGTCCCCCCCAACCCAGCAGCCCTCTTGGCGGCAGCCGCCAGCACCCCCATGCCTCACTCGCCGCCCATGGAGCCGCCTATTTATATATCATTTACAAATGAAATGATCGATACTTTTAATCTAGAGCTAAATTTATTAACTTTCCCATCGGAGAGAGAGATGTATTGACTGCAAGGGGGAAGGAGGGGGGCAGGAGAGGAGGACGGCGGCGTCCAGGCGGAGATGGATGCTTTTGCAGTCACCTGTGTGGCCTTGCAGGCTCTGCCTGCTCTCTCTTTCTCCCCGGGCCTCAAGAAACACACTCCCTCAGCTGGCTTTCTGCTTTTGCATTCAAAGGATGCCCTTCCAAACTCATCAGACAGATGCCAACCTAAGGCAGAAGGGAAGGAAGAGCCAGCAGATTAACTGCTCTCTGCTTTATGTCACCTGGAATTATACTGTGTCCAGTTCTGGGCACCACAATTCAAAGGTTGAGAAGCTGGAGGGCGTCCAGAGGAGGACAACCAAATTGGTGAAGGGTCTGGAAACCAAGCCCTATAGGGAAAGACTTAGGGAGCTGGGGATGTTTTGTCTGGAGAAGAGAAGGTTAAGGGGGATATGAGAGCCTTGAATAAATTTTGAAGGGATCTCATACTGAGCATGGAACAAGCTTGTTTTCTGCTGCTCCAGAGAATAGGACATGGAGCAATAAATTTAAGCTACAGGAAAAGAGATTCCACCTAAACACGAGGAAGACCATTGCTTCCCTCTGAGATGGAGGGAGGGTGACCTTCCCAAATTCACTCAGCGGGCTCCCATGGCAAAATAGGGATCTAAATTCTGGTATCCCAAAGGGCTAGTCTGACACTCAAACCACTATACCAATAGTTCTTGAATCTTGGTCCTCCAGATGTTTTGAACTTCAGCTCCCAGAATTCCACAGTTTACCAGACCGGCTGCAGCTTTGGGTTGCTGAAGTCCTAAACACCTGGAGGCTGAAGGTTTCTGAACCACTGCACACTACACCATGCTGGCTCTCAAATAAAAGGGGTAGACATAATTATAAAAGGAATGAGAACACAGTAAGTATCTGAAAGACATCTTCTGATATAAACCTGCCAAAGCTCTTAACATTTCCAGGGAGGGCTTTCTCTTTATCCTGCCATCATCAGAGGCTTGCTTGGTAAAGACACATGAGAGCGCCTTCTCAGTGGCTTCTCCAACCTTCTGGAACTCCCTTCCGCAGGAGACTAGTCTGGCTCCCTGCTTGGTCAGGAGGAAGAAATGAGGGTATGTGAAGTCAAAGGCTTTCATGGCCGGCATCCATAGTTTATTGTGGGTTTTCGGCCACATAGCCCGAAAAACTCACAAAAAATGAGGGTATGCTCTCAAATGGAGTACAGCTTTTCCTTCCCCAAGGATCCCAGAGCAGCAAGATCTTCATGGCCAGAATCACTTCCCCCTTCCCTACCATCCCCACCAATAACTGGCAGAAATAAAGACACCTCTCAGTGTTAAACAGATGCTGGGCCTGGGAGGTTTGGGAATAAAGGGAATGGGAATGCCCTCTGTGCCCCATTCAAAAAAGGGACTTAGGTGCATGTAAGCTTCACCTCTGTATGCGTAGCTCACTAACACAATGTCAGACTGTAAATGCGATGTAGAGCTACAACTGAAATAAAGTGGTCTCTCCACATTTGCTGGGGTTAGTCGTGAAGGACCCCCATGAATGTGGGAAAACTGCAAATAAAAACATGTCTATGATTGTATGATCAACAAGTCATAGACATGGCCACCTGAGGAAAGAAAAAAGTGAAGAAAATGGATCACCGGAGAGAGGCACGATGAAGCAGGAGCTGAAAGGACAGCAGCATAGCTGGTAATACTGGAATTACCAAAGGGAATGCAGAGACAAGGAAGAGGCAGATAGAGAAATAGCACCTTCATTACTTTTGGCATTCTGTTTGTCTCCAGGTCAAGGAACTGAGGAGGGCTAGAAATGTAAGCAAGCACCAGCTTTTCAGTGGATCAAATGGGGAGGGGAGCTTAAACAGATACCAAACCCAAGAGTTCTCCTGGCCTTTCAGCATAGAGATCCAATACAGCTTATGAGTAAAAATATGGGGGCAATATGGCAGGAAATAGTCCACTGAGATGAAGCCAATATGCATGGGTTACTTTAACTCTGTCAAATAAAGATCAGGAAGTGAAAGAGATAACTTCTGAGAATAAATGCTATAAACAGCACATTTCAAAGAAGGCCGCTGCACTTCATACGTCACATGCTCTTCCGATTCTGGACTTTATTTGAGGCTTCTGCCTGCCTCAGCAGATACTAAAAGCTTCTTTTGAGCTGAAATTAGCCAGGATCTGTTATGAAGTCTGGAAGCCAGCTTGCTGCGGCAGGAGTTCTACATGTTTGTAATTTAGGCTGTGGTTTTTTATGGTCTCCCCGCATAATAGGCAAAGCAGAAGTACCCAATCCAAGAGACACCTGTCTCTACAAGTGTCAATAATTGTATCGCAGCTCCAGCACCACAGCAGCTCCACACATGCTTTGCCCTTCCACCCAAAAGAAAAGCATGACATAAAAAGGAAGTCAATCTTGCAAACCTATTACCCCTGGTCTTGGCTTCTCTTTTTAAGGAACCTCTTCCCTATCTGAAAAAGACAACTTGCCACACCATCTATGAGCCGGGCAATTCCATTGCAAAGGCAGCCTGCAAATATTTAGCACAAGATCTTTGTCTATACCATTTAATTATAAAATGCAAAGTGAATCCATGCAACTGATGTAAGTTCTTTTTTTTGGGGGGGGGGGATGGAAGAAGGGAGACAAGGGTGGGCGGGGGGGCTGAGGAAGGATGGAGGGATGTTGCAGGAGGCATCTCTGTCACTGGCAGTAGGGAATCAATACACCCAGCTGGGCTCAGAGCCATGCTGGAGCATCTTACACAGGCACGCATGCACGAATGCACACATAGATACATGGGCACCCTGCAGAGCTCACACGATTGCGCACGGGGTAGCCATGCTGCCATTTTGACTGTGGTGTCCAGTTCTCAGATGCTGATGCTGCTGCCTAGGCAGTGGGGGAAACCACAAGAATTTAAGGCAAGGCCTTTTTTTCAGTAACCACTGGCCAGCACCACTGAGAGGCTAGAGAACAAAGAGCGCCCATAGCCTTGAGAGAAGGTGCCCCTCCACATGGGATCAGTGCTGCAGAAGCCCCAGCCATGGCAGCTCAGGAACGGCTCCGATCTTCGTGGTTGCCCACAATCATCTTGCTGTAGAGCTTCTGCTGTTCCTCCTTGAATGTGTCCTTCACCTTTTCTCTCTTTAGGCCTCCATCCCTAGAGGAGGAAGGAAAAAAGATGTCAGCCAGAACAGACTCACTCTGGCAAACTACTCTGGAAGGAAGCACAGCTCTGGAATAATCCAGAGGCAGAAGAAAAACAGGGGCACTTTGCAAATTTATACCCAAATCTTATTTATACAAAGCCTAAGCATATTAGGTTTTCCATGTGGTACTGCCAAGGAGTAAGCCATGCTTACCACACACAGACATTTCCAGTGCGCATAGCTAGGCCTCACTACCACAATCCATCTGCTGTGGAAAAAGAAACAGATTGGCAACATAGATCCTAAGCCCATGAACCTTTCCGGGGGGGGGGGAGTGTTGAAGGATTGCTTTCACACACACTGAAGGCATGATGAAATTTCAATCCAACATGCCAACTCTGTGGCATGTTTAGCAGTGTAAGAAGAAGTTGCTCTAACCTTCCTGAGGTTTAAGCTACACCTGATGCAGAGTTTCATGGCTTTTCCCTATTAAAAAACAAACAAGCAAAACAGCCTAGAGAGGGCTGCTGAGCAGGAATCTTTGCTCTCCCAAATGATTCTCAGTTCAAAATCTACCATGCCCTGGCAAAGTGGTTTAAGAGCTCCAAATGGTTCCTCTTCTACTCAACATGCAGCCTGCTTTGAGCTGTTCTTGTTGTGTCTTAATAAAGGGTTCCAAATTGATCTTGCAATGTGAAGGGCCAAACTTATGCAGCACAACAATTGTCTTCCAAACAGAAGCTGAAGAAGCAAGGCCAGTGGTCTGGCTCTTAGACAGTTTCATTCAAATCTGCACAATTCAACAAGCAACCTGCTTCCCATCTTTGCCCACTGATCTGTAGCAAAAAAGAATGGTTTCGGGACTCACCACAAAAGATCCACAAGGCCCCCTTGCCTAGCAATGGCAGATTTCACACGATTGGCAAACTGCACCGCATCTTCGTCAGGCTAGAACGAGAGAACGCAGCATCAGCATTTGCAGAGGGGCCTGGTGGGAATGTTCATCATTCATCCAACACCAGCCTGGTCTAGGTCCAAGTGACTCACCTCTCTGGTCATTGGGGGGAGATACCAGACACTGCAGACAATTGCCCAGCTGGTCATCATCCTCAGCAGGTAGGTCACCATGCCGTATTTGCTGCTATTAAAAAAGGCGTCTCCAAACTGGGGGTCATACTGAATGACAAAAATGGGGGTGGGGAGATGGAGGAACAGGATGGTGAGAGCACATAAGACTAGGCTGGGAACTAGCAAGAACAGTCAGGCATGGAAGTGTTTTCTACATCTCCTGTCTTCTATAGACATAAGAGGGATGCAAGATTCAACACATGTCAAGAGAAACATACCTTTAGCAAAGGATATGTTTCGAATCAGTGCTAACAATCATGTCTGTATCTGGTTCTTCTTTCGAAGAAGCTAGATAAATCATGCACTAGAAAGCATGAGTCTACCTTGTTTTGGTTTTCAAATTGTGAAAACTTTTGAAATCAGAAATGGATTTTTAACTACCTGAATATTCCTTGCTCAAGAAAATGCTATGAAATTCATGGGGTCACTGTAAATCTTGAATTGATGGCGCAGCCAACCACATCAGCTGGGATAGGAGGTGGTCGGGAGGCCTGCAGCAGGGCTGGGGGATGGAAAATTGGTCCCCGGGTTCGCCAAAGTTGCCCATTCTTGTACTACATCATCATGGCACAGACTAATAAAGCTGAAATGTCAGTCTGTGCCACCACTCAGAGACAAGGAATTTAAGTGTGATAGAATCTGAAAACCACCAAAAGCCATGCCCAAGGCTCTTCATAAACTAGTCACTCTTCAGATTCCAAACTCTGCACCTTAGAAACACATAAGATATGTTTGTTCTTAGAGATTCCTGTAAACATTTCTACAAATATATTATCTCCGCATAAAGCTGCAAGTGTCCTTCTGCATTTGACAGTTAGTGGTTGGTAAGACTGAAGAAACAACTGAACATTAAACAAAACAGACAGAATCCATTGGGGTGTTCTCTTGTGCAAGAGCCAAAGAACAAGCAGGAGCCACTCCTGTTCATTTCAATGGTAATCAGGCTGCATCTACACTGAAGAATTAATGCAGTTTGACAACAAATTAACAGCCATGACTCAATGCTACAGAATGCTGGGATTTGTCATCTGTCAGAGAGTTCTGGTGCCACAAAAAAACCACAAATCCCAGAATTCCATAGAATGGAGCCATGGTAGTTAAAACTGTGTCAAACTGCATTAATTCTGCTGTGGAGTAGAAGTCTTAGGCAGAAGAATTCCTTATGGATTGTGCTGCCTTCCACAATGCAGGGGTGGATAGAAAGGAGAGTGAGATGTACTGGTAGGACTCTCTGGATGACTGGTGCTACAATCAGCAAACACCCAAGTATTTTGAAAAATGCAAATTTTATCTCTAAACATAATCCTCGATCTGAGTATTTCTTGCTCTACAAGTCCATCCAGTCTCATGGGATTCAACAGTTCAGGGGTTCCTTCAATTCTGTTCCCATTTTACATTTGCTCCAGGATGTAGATATCTGAATTCTAGCAAAAACCAAAGCAGATCTTGTAAGCCTACAGTGTGCCTTCCTGGCTTCTAATGGTACAATCTGGAGGGATCAAAGTTACATGATATGTTTTGCATTCTAGGGTTCTTTATCATAAAGTGCTTCTCAACTGCATTGCACCATTTCAGCAGGATTTCTCTACAGACCTGCTTGGCAATCTTCACGGTCCTTGACTAGACAAAAACATCCCTCACCTTGATGGCAACAGGATAAACTGTGGCACCAATTTCAAAGCTCCCTTTCTTGAACATCATCACAGATGTGTTGTTGATACAAGTGCCTGTCAAAAGAAACCACAACATCTGTAGGAGCAGCTTTCTTTATCCATGGAAAGTCATGTGCAACATTGCAAGTTACTCATAAATGTAGTTATTTGTCTGTATTAAAGAAATATGACAGAAGAATGACCTCCCTAGTTTGTGTCACTGCCTTCCCACCCAAGTCATGCCTTTCAATTAGGTACTAGAAATTTGGGGCTGAGGGTTTCAACTATATTTTATCAGCTCTGTGGTATAGATGTCCTCTCCAACTTATATTTTCATCCATTCATGCATCTTGTGGAACACTGTGCCATAGGGAACCATGCAAAATAGCTAATTTTCTTTGGTTCTTGCTTACCTTCTGGGAAAATCAGGATGGGCAACTTATTTTTATTATGAGCATGCTCTGACAGCCTGCAAGAAGTCAAAGGAGAGGAAAAAATGTATATAGCAGGGATGTCATTTCTTACCATTGCTGAAAAAACGTATCAAGATACAATAAGACACTCGAGAAAATGATCAACTGCCATGAGATATTGAGACTATTTAAATGAAAAAAAAATCTATTTGCATAAAATTATTTTTTTAAAAGTAGCATTTAGCAGAAAATATATTATTTCCTGTACAAAACAGGGGTTTGTTCTGCATAAAATCAAGTATTTTCCCTGAGAGCCTTTTTTTTAGTCCCCAAATGTGAAAAATAATTGAAGCGACACAATAAACAAAAGCTCTTGTAATCTCACCCAGCAGAAAGAAAACTTTTCAAACTATTATATGTGAGAATGAAATAAGATTTAAACCCCTAGTACATATAGCACTGACAGTAAGCATCATAGATGGATTCTGGAAGCCCTGGCACCCAGCCTGCATGGTCTCAAATTCAAACCAATGGTAGTTTTATTTACAAATCTGCAACTAGCCAACGCTGTTTCTTTCCTATTCCTTTTCTGATTCATGTGTCTCTCTGACAGATGACAGACTGGGCACATACCTTCTGGCCACCAGATGGCGATCCTTAACTTCAGAGCGTTCAAACCAGACATGGGGACAGGCCTTGACCATGGCCCTCTGGATCACCCCCATGAGCCCTCCATGTACCTGGCCCACCTGAGGAACAGAGAAAGTGAAGGGGTCAGAGGCCATTCTCAGGGAACCTGTAACTGAGCAACCCCTGAATGAAACAGATATGGTAAGCCTTAAGCTTACTCACCTTTGACACCACTAAACAATCCTGCTGCAGGAAGTCTAAACATCATGAGGGGATAACACAGCCCTTATCTCCTCATGGGTTAGAGAGTCTGTCCCATGCAAAGCAGCAAGAACCTTCCCTATTCTCACCAACAGATACAGAGGTCTCAGGTGAAGGAGGGCTTTCTCCTTTGGCACACCTGAAGCACTTGCCCAAAGTATTTTTCAGAGGCCAGAAAAGGGCCTTTTCTAGACTGCAGAACAGCTGCTCCACCATCCCATACTTCCAAGGAATAGGAGCAGCAGTCATGTTGTTCAACTGCTTCCATGGATCAGTTATCACCCAAATAAACAAGCGATATTCCAGTGGCATGAGAAGCACCTTCTTTTGTTAAGCACAGGCACTTTGGAACACATTTTAGAGGCTTTTAAAAATAAACAACCTCCACTAATGCTATCTGACAGCACTGGCCAATGCTATCTATTAAACTGGAATATTAAAGATTGTGATGAAGAAAGTTCTGCTGTATTTCTTTGTGTACCCTCCTTCCCCCAGTAGTTAAGGCTCATCTTCCTCACCATGGCATAGTAACCATCGCTGGCCAGAATTATGACATCAATTGGGGAGGTGTGGTTAGCCACGCAGATTCCTCCATTGCGGGGTCTGTTCTCTCTGGAGTTGGAAAAGAAAAAGAGATCAGCACAACAATCTGACAAGCCAGCCCCAAGAAGAGCACTGGGCATAGATTTTCCTATGTACTGCACTCATTCCATCAATGCTAAGAGGTCCTCAATCCCCTGACCCAAAGTTAACAGTTCAGAACCCATGGATACTCTACAGCTTATATAAATTACAACTGCATTTTGCTCTTAGTTTTGCATATATTATTCTGGCTGTGAAAGAGTGGGGAATTACACAAGAGCAGTGAAGACCCTTGACCACCAAAAGCATGTTTGGTCATCTTCCTAGTTTCTGAGATTTCACTCACAAACTTTCAAATATATTGTCACAGCTAAATGATCTGGAAATTTGCTTCAAAGAAACAAGGAGAAAGGAAACAGATCTTATGTGTTCAGGTCCACATTCTGCAAATTTTCTGTTTTCCCACAGCCCGAGTCAGTTTTCTCCTTCCCCAAGAAACGCTACCAGGAGGTGCCACCCAAACTCCCCTGTACCTGTGGTGGTAGGTGATGATGGCTGTAAGAGCTCGCACACAAATCCGGTAACACATTAGGTGGACATGCCTGCTCAGGAACTCCTTGCACCTAAAGGACCAGGAAAAAAAATCTCAAAATACCCACACAGTAAGCAGTCTTTAGTGCCACCCTCTGGAAGATGCTCACATGGCGGCTGGCTTTTAAATCACCACTGCTTGGATTCTCCACCTTGACAAGTCTATCTTGGAACACAATTATATCTAAGGTTTCGAAGCAGGAAGGACTATCTCCACCTTCCTCTCTCTGACATACTGATGGGAATGGTTTCAGATTCAGCCTCCTGTGACACAGTAGACTTTAGTTCTTTCCCCTCCCCTGATGTGGCCAGGAGGTGGGATTCTGCACTTTGCTCAATGGAAGGTTTGGGTCAACAGAGTCACTTTTAGGGGAAAGTTGGCACCTCCCCAGTAAAGCAGCAGGGGCAACAACCTAAAGAGATGATGCTAAAAGACAGAAAGGCCAGTGCTTGTTGACATTACTTTTTTTGGATTACAACTCTCAAAATCTTCCAGCTAGCATAGCGAAAGGAATTCTGGGACTTATGGTCCTAAAAGGTAACCTGTTCAAGTTCCAAGGCAGATCAGCCTAGTGGTGTATACTCATCCATCAGCAAAGGTCACATTTGCATTGTATTCTCTTTTTCACCTATCAGACCACTCTTTAGGGTTCTTTTCTGACTTCCCAATTGAATGGGGAGGCATACGAAGAACGTGCCCTATCCCCTTGTACTCCTGACATGATGCTGAAGGCCAAAGGTTGGATCAGGAGAGCTCAATCAGAGAGGTCAGCACAGAAACAAGGACATGGTATTATATCCTTCTGAAATCCCAAGTACAATGGTGATCTTTGCGGTATTCCATGGCTGAGAACTCACCTTCCATTGGGCAAATAGCCCACCACAGTCGTGCCTGTCACCAAGAGGCTAATGCCAGTGAAAGCCAGGGCTACCCTGCACAATGAAAGGAAAGAGAAATAGGAGAAAGTGGTGAAGTGTGGCCTGCAGATGACCTTTGCCCATCAACCTTGAAAAGGGAGCATTTCTACAGGGCTGGACCATGATATAGTTTCAAGCACACACACATATACAATACTGACATTGCCACCAAGGTTTCATGCTAAGGAACAGACTACAGGAAAGACCAGAAATGCCAAATCTGGTCTTCCCACTGCTCAGTCCACTTCTTCCAAGGAGAGCCTCTAAATGATGCTAGCCTTTACCTGAGTGGTAGCAAGAAGCAGTAGCGGATCAAGACGCCGAGCCCCCATAGGACTGTAAGACGCAGGCTGATGTAATGGAAATTATAGTTGGTCCTGCTCAGCAAGTTCCAAGATTCCAGCTCTTCAGCCGAGAAACGTTTGGTCACCTCATCGTCCATGATGGTCTCAATGCCCTTGCGGCAGAAATAGAAGATGTCAGAGAGCTCAAATTCCGGGGCGTCCAGGGCCTTGTTGCTCCCACTCCGCCTGATCTCCTTAATTTCTTCCTCCAGTGAAGTGGGCTCCTTTGCAATGATGCCTACAAAAAAAGACAGAAGGACCTTTCAGCTACACAGGTGAACCTCACCCCTGTCCCACCCCTTTCTTCCCACAAGAAGGCCAAGTGGCCTCATACCGTTGACATAGGGCTTATAAAGTGGATGTTTCTTCTCTTTGGCACCACGCTCGATCCTCAGCGTTGCCCACTGGAAGACAAAGAGAAGGAAATTTGAATCTGCAATTATATGCAACTGACATGGTTGTGAGATAGGATTGATGGCCACCGGCTAAAATTGTTCTCAAAAGACTGGATTAAGTTCTGGGAAGAGGGTTGGCACACCTAACATCACAGCTGAATAGACTCCTAGAATTCCAGCTTCTGGAAATGCGAGGATTGGCCACTGTATCCAGGTCCCACTGCTTTAAACTTGATGGACCCTTGGCAGAACTTGGAAAATGACTTGGGGAAGGAGACTGCATCTTCCAGAATTCCCTCATGCCCAAAGCAAATGGGAGCTATATCCCTGAAAAAGGTCACTTTTCCAAGCTCTGACTGTTGGTCTACTCCTGAAAGGCAACTCTTGGCATGTAATAAAGTGCATGCCTCCTGTGGAAAAGCTCTCACACACAATCTCTAACAGTTCATTAGAAGACTTGTAGTTGGGGACAAGATTTTGAGGAACAGCTGCAGTACTGAAGAGCAGAGTAAGCAATACTGGGTTTGAAAGACTTTGATTCTGCCTAAAGTAGCCCTGTTATGTTTCTGACGGAGGGAGTCTCTTTGCAGTGAAAACTCTGCTTGGTGCTGTTTCTTGGCAGCAAAGGCTAAGGGACAGGCTTGCATAACATCCAAAGGATTTTGGGCAGCCCACGAGATGTGGAATGACTTCAAGGCTGATCAGCCTTCTCCTGAGGAGAGAGCCAGATGGTGGAGGAGGACAGGCGAATGCTCACCCCTCAAAGCTCCTCCGCCACTCGGCTTTCTTCTGAGGATAGTACTGGGCAGAATTAATATTAATATCAATCAATCAATCCTTATTTGAAGAAGTATGGTGTACTAGCAGTTATGCTCGTTGGGCAACACCACATGAATGCACTGATCAATGGAATGATCATTCAGATTATGACAGATAACATTCAGGACCTTGTGAACATACTCACCTAAATTAGAGTTTGGAAACATTACTTTTGGGATTACAATTCTCAGAATCCCCAAAGAGTTAAGGTAAGCAAACTGATTAAAGATTAATGGTTAAAATAGTTTAAACATTAATGATACCTCTACTTGGAAAGTGAGCTGCTAAAAACCTACCTGCTGCCAGAAGAAATTTAGCCTATTTTAATTTTGGTCCCTACCTACTATCAAGTTGTGCAGGCCTGCTAAGGGGCGCAGATAGAGCTATGGTTGCTTTGTGAGGACACTGGAGGAAATACTGGGTCTAGCAGGCCTCCTGTTCATGGCAAGTGAAAACCTGGCCCTTCCTAACCGCCCTTCCCACAGGTCAAGGCGATCCCTTCCTCTGGCTCAGTTTCAGTCTGTTTAAGGATTCTTTGATATGTTGATATTTTCTACTTGTTACTGACTAGTGATTACAAATGAAACGTTACTGCTGTGCAACACAGAATGTTTTTCTTTCTTTCTTTATTCATTTTCACCCCCTTCTTCTGATGCTGTGCTCCCAGCAGAAATAACAATCTGCAAAATGCTTACAATCAATAATAAAGAGAGGCATCCTAATTAAAACCTGGAAGGGCTTAAGAGTTTGAATGTCAAAACCACCTCTAGGTCCAGATTAGAAAAAGTCACAGGAGGCAGCTTCCAGTCCAGTGGTCAATAACTCTGAAGGGGTGCGTCAGGGAAGGCCCACACATCCCACTTTCTCTAAATGACCTCAAAGCCACAGAAGAACCAGCATGACACCCCATCAGCTCAGGCTGGGGGTCAGAGCTCTGTCCTTTGCCTAAAGATGCTTCTGGATTTCGCCTGCCTAATTTTCAGCAAGAGACAGGCAGCACACTTGGCCAGATGTGAGGGAGCCAAAGAGAGGAGGCAGTGGGGATGTTGGCTAAACTAAAAGGTCCATAAGCTTTCCCCTGTAACCCTCTCACCCCAAGGACAACTGCTGCCTCTTTCTGACCCATGTGCTCCAACTAGCAACTGGATACACTATCCCAGCAGTAGCTGCCAGAAACCAGCATGTCTCCACATTGTACTGAGATCAGTCTCTCCTCCCAAGGGCATCACACACAGAGAGTCCTGCTTGCTTGCTTTCAGTTTACTTGGCTGCCCTCCACCTGAACCTCTCAATGTACCACAGGCACAGGCAGCAACCTCATATGCTGGGCTGTGTCTATACCACAATTGCACAACAAGACACAGAGGCCTGTCTCTTGACAATTTGAGCTTTCGTACTGAAAAGAAGGAAAAGAGCAGGTTTCCAGCTCTTAAGGATATAAAGGTAGGCTTGAAAGAGCAGGCACCACACTTGGCAAAATCTCAGAAGCCACAGAGATGGCTGGGTAAGATTTCTAGAGGGTAGAGTGGAGGTGCTTTCACATTCTGCTTGATGCCTCCACCCATGAACAAAACATGCAAAATTGTGCATGCTGGAAGCATATGGAAAGTAACATTTGTTCAAGATGCATAATGCATGTCAAGTCAAAGAATTTGGAACTGATGCCTGGGAAAAGAATTTAGGAGGTTTTATTATTTTTTCAAAGACGTATGGTGCACAAGCAGTTGTGTTCAATAGGGCAATGCTACATCAATGCAATGATCATTCAGATCATGCCAGATCACATAATTACCTCAGTCAAAGTGTGGAAATGTTACCTTGTGGGACTACATTTCTCAGCATCCCCCAGGGGTTAAGGTAAGCATATTGATTAAGACTTTCAGTAGAATTCTGGACTTAAACGTTTCCTTAAACTGTTTCCAAGACCAGAAGGACCTGGAGCTCTATGGGAATTCCTGGAATGAAAGCTGTCAAGGAGAAACTGATTGATGCTAACAGTCAGAGGCAGCCTGGATACTGATTTGACCAGGCTGGAAAATTCCACTGGACTATGGGATAAAGACCCCCACCTGCTAGCCTTGCATTTGTTCTTCACCTTTATTGCATTAGTACACTGTTGGGAAACAATCACAAAGGCTCCCAGTAGCAATGGGATAAGAAGAGAGGTCTTCTCATGGATCAGTCATGAATCAGCAAGCAGAGAGGAAATAAACTGGCATTACAGGTTGATTTTTCCTTATCAGGAATTCTGAAACCTGAAATATTCCAAAAACTAAAACCTTTTTTCATGGCTGGCTGAGATAGTGACACCTTTGCTTTCTAATTATTCAGAGTATACAAACTTTGTTTCATGCACAACATTATTAAAAATGTATAAAATTACACATACATTAGGTGTATAAGAAACATAAATGAATTTTGGGTTTAGGCATGGGTCTCATCTCCATGATGGACAATTAGAACAATGCCACATCAATATACTGATCAATGTATTGATCACTACCTATATGCAAATACAGGTTTTCTTAAATCTAAAAGAAATCCAAAATACCTCTGGTCCCAAGCATTTCAGATAAGGGAGACACAACCTGTACTTACAAGGGAAGGCGGTATAAGGTAGGGCTGTGAAAATAACTGTAATGGGACTGGTACTTTTTAACTTATTCATAAAGGATCTTCAGTAAGTGAGGAGCAGCAGGGTAACAACTTTTTGCAGATGACACCGCATTATTAAGAATGATTTTAAAAAAGAGATTAAGACGTCTCCAAAGTGGGTGAATGAACAATAAAATGGCAAGGGTAAGCAAATGTAAAGTGATGTAGATTGGAAATCATTAGGAAAGGAATACAAGCTGAAACAGTATTGCAGTGTCTCCCAAAACCTCTACAGTGCTGTCACATTTGGAATACTGGGTTTGTTTTTGGCAACAGACACAAACAGCCAAGTCCTGGCACCAACTGAGCCTAGTCCAAACCTCCCAGCTTACTCATCCAACTTGCAAAACTTACCACTGTAAGGCCGATTCACACTCCTTTGCCCTGGGGCCATTTACACAACTTGCACATTATTCCCTAAAAGAAATGTCAAGCAGCCTGACTCACCTGGAAGATCTGCAGCAGCGTTTTCATGTAAAGCTGTCGGATACCAAAGGAAACTCCAAAGATGGCTGGCACGATGATGAAAACCAATAGTAGGGTGAAGAGGACGGTTAGGGAAATGCCTAGCAGGTTCACCACCAGGCTGTCAAACGGCAGCAGTAGAAACATGATGAGAGGGAGGGGCAGGTGAGGCCAGTGCCCTACAAAATCCTGAGACGGGCAGAAAGAGATGGCCTGGAGCAATCAGCCAGTTCGCCTGTCACTCAGTGGCAACGCTGTGCATGCAGTACGTCCGCAGCCTATCAGAGATGCCATTTCAATGTTCACATCCTGTCTCTGATGGGCCTGAGGTTGGAAAGAATCCCCATCATCCAGCCTGGAAAGATGCCACAGCAGAGACGGAAACTGTGAAGACTGGCCCAGTATGGGATGGCTACAAAAAGGGTAGCCAACTAAGTTGTGTGACAGGGAAGCTCCTGGAAAGCCAGGAAAACGAGGCCCTTGGGAACTGTTGAGGGTATGAAACGTCTCTTTGCAAGGCTGAGGCGAGCTCCCTCCCTTGCCCTGCATTTGAGGAGAGCCACTGGCCTGCAGAGTTAAAGTTCTTGCCTCTGGGATGCAAAGACTGGCTCTAAGTCTCTCAAATAGCTTGTGGTAAGCATCGTTCCAAAGGACTCTTGTTTCACTCCATAGCAGAAAGTTACACTGGGTGTTTTTCCTCTTCTTTTGGAAACTGCTTCAGAGGGTACAGCATTCATAGATCCCAAACACTAGGAGAGGAAAAGAAAAGAGACAGGCATATCAAGGCAGTGAAATATCAGGACAGTGGAAGGGGAACTTTAGGCCAAGGAATAGTAACCACCTGTTCCAAGACTGAAGACAGATCTCATTTACCTCATTAAAATGGCAGAAAGGACAAACTCTTGGAAAGAGCAGCTGATCTTGCCAGAAGGACTACTGACTATTAAACAGCTACTAAAGTTAGTAGCTCACAAATATTGTTTAGAGCTTGCACTGCATTTAATTGCGCAACCAACTCATAGTCTTAAAAGGATTTTTAAAAAATGAGTCACGCTTTGAGAGAGTTCTCCTAGATAGATGGTTGAAGGAGATTCTGACTCATCAGAGACAATGAAGTCAGAAGTTACTGACAAGCATGGCACACTGGCATGAAGTTATTTCTAAAATGCAATCAATGACGAAGGCATTTCTGTTATGAAAATGTTTTCACCACTATAATTTTCCAGCACAAAAAACATGCTTAGATGATCAAAGACAGATAATCGGAATAATCACAGTGGTAAGGAGGTCTCCAAAATCTCACAAATCATTTACCGGGGAGAGTGAAGACTGAACTATCTAGCAAACTGAATACAGCAAGGATTGCATTCAGAGCTTGGAAAACCCATTTTTTGGACTGTTGCTCTCAAAATCTCACTGCCAGCATGGCCTTTGGAAGCTTACCGCTGTAGTCCAAAACATGTATTTCCCCAATCTCCGGGTAAGATGGTCTTCTTGGTAGGGCCTATTTCAAAATTATGAGTATCTCAGCAGAAATGCCTACCCACCCTGTTAACAAAGGGACATGAAGCAAGACCTCATGACTACAGCTTATGAAGGAAGATAAGAGAGAAAATGGTTTTAAATCCCTTTAAGACTATAAAGATGACTACCAATGCCTTGATTTGAGCCAGGAACATCAGAAAATGAGCATTTTACAAGTAAAGATTCACCCTTTCCATACCTCTGTAACAATGCAGGCAGATTGGTTGAGAGGGAATATGTATCACATAACACACAAAATATATTTCTTTGCTAAAGGACTAGAGGGAGGCAAATTAAAGCCGAAGTGTCCATGATGACCCAAACACGACAATTCAGATGCCAACTGAATTAGGACATAAGAACGTTCCCAATTCAATTTGTTTCAGAAAGCCTACATTGTTGATTGTAATGCAAAAGAAAAAAGTATGCCTTTTAAAGATGTACCACGTGGCTTAGAATACAGTCAGGGTCAGGGAGCAAAACGCAGATAGGCCTGGCTGGATGGGAGACCTAGCCAAATACTAGGATATAATTAAAAGTAACTGTAAAACATGCATATCGGAAGCCCAGATCTCTGCCAGTCCAGCCCCTGGAATTTCAGACAAGCTATAATCCTCACTTCCCAGTTTCAGATCTGAACAGTCCACTGCCAAGGTGGAAATCTCTTCCTGAAAGCAATTCCTAAGGTGTTATTTACTAAGCCTGGCCTAAACCTAGTGAGGGCCAAGCAAAGGCTCAGTTCTTCTGCAAGGTCAGAAATTCTCTTCACAGAATTTTGACTCTACACAAAGTAAACTTTTGCTCACCATACATTTTACTTACAGTAAGCAGACGCTGAACAGAAGTCAGGCAGGGACGAAGTGGAGAGCTGGAGCTATAACCCAAGAGTGGTTTATAATTTTGGTTAAGGAGTAACCAAGCCAAAGGAAAAAGAGGCAATAAAGGGCTTCGGAGTGAAACACACTCCCCTCAAACTCCCTCGCCCTCAAAGAGATCTCGGCTGCGGCAGCACTCAGCCTTGCATCACTGCTGGAATGGAACAGCAGTCAGGTGTATGTAAGCTAGCTGGGGTGTGTAATCACTGCAAAATGTTCCAAGAGATTCCAGAGTCCATGCAGAGGATGGCAAATCAGCTTTCTCCACGTGGGAAGCAACATACCAGTCACGAGAAGTCACTGCCTGAAGGTACCAGTCTGACTCTTGGGAAGTGGCACCATGACAGGACTATTGACTGTTCCCCCCCAAAACTGACTGATGGCTAGAAATGTGCATCTGATACAATTAAACAGGGTAGCTTGGATATTTTGCAACAAAGAAAGCTTTTACAGTGATCATCACAAGTTAGAATAACAGATTCATAGTTGGAAGGGGCCTCACGGGTCATTGAGTCCAACCCCCAGCAGGAGCTTCAAATAAAGCATCCCCAGCAAGGAGTGTCCAGCCTCTTTTGGAAGATGCCCAGAGGAGACCCCACCACTTCTCTAGGCAACTAGTTCCACTGCACCATTCCATGCTCTTACTGTCAAGAGGTTCTTTCTAATGTTGAAATCTACTGTCTTGTAACCTCAAACCATTAGGCTTGCCTCCTCCTCTCTGGCAGCCCATGTGTCATCTCTCTGTCTTCTCTTCACCAGGCTGAACATGCCCAACTCCTTCAGACTTTCCTCATATGCTTTGTTCTCCATATCCCTTATTCCTACTGGCTTTCTCTGAGCCTATTCTCACTTGTCTACATCCTTCTTAAAATGAGGCACCCAGAACTGAACAAAGTTCAGCCTGAGATCAGACTGACTGGTCTGTGGTTTTCTGGGTTTTCTTTTCTTTCCTTCCTTCCTTATTTTCTGCTCTCTCTTTTTTAAAAGAGAAGGACAATGTTTGCCTTTTTTTCCCAGTTCTCTGTCACCTTACTTGTTCTCCAAGATTTCTAAAAAACGTTGACAAATGGTTCAGGGACTACCCCAGCAAGTTCCTTCAGTACTCTGGGATACTGTTCTTCCGGCCCTGCAGATCTGTTTTAGATAGCATTATGCAGATAGTATCATGGTTGCAAAGAGAGTCAGTGTGGCATAATTTGAGTACAGTTTGAGCATAGGATTAGAACTCTGGAGAAGGGGGTTTGATTCCCTGTGTGGCCATCAATGTATCGCTTTTTACAGATGGGTTAAGGATGATAAGACCAATTAGGAAAAAAGACCATTGTCACTTCCATACAGGTGAAATAAAGTATGTTGAAATGATAAGACTTTACTTTTGAGTGGGCAGCTGGTTCAAAGGTTATTCTCCTTGTTCGCTGGAACTTTACACCAGGAATGGTATATAAAAAAAGAACCTAGATTTTTACTTGTCAGGAGGTAGGGTCTCCCAAACGCATTATAATTCAAAGGCCAACCAAACAAATGAAGCATTCAGAAAGCTTGGGTCAAAAATATCTATAAACTGCTAGCCTAAGTGGTAGTGTTTCCTAACTAGCAATTGTAAACTTCAATAGCAGTACTTGCAATCCTCATAATCATCGTTGTTGTTGCTTTACATCAAAGTCTGAAGGATGCACTGTAATCATAACAGGCCCTATATTAAGAGATTTCCCTTCCAGGATACATTGCTTGGAGCTCATTAAAGTACGGTAAGGATATTGATCACAAGACAAGCACAATTACCAATGTTGAAGGACATGACTGTTGCAGCTAAGGTGTCACCGGTAGATTTTTTCCTTATCATATCCATCAAGGGAAGCAAGCTTCTTTGGAGAGGAGTTTATCATACCAAAAGCATCAACCCTTGTTATTAATTGGCCTGAGCACAAGTGAGGCAGCATTGATGTTCTATCTCAATATATCATTTACAGAAGGAAGAGCTTTGTCATAGGGTTAATAATTAATCTATGGCACTCGATACCATAGGAAAACTAGATAAATATCTGGAGGACATCTGTGTCCTCCCAATCTGTGACAGCTAAATAGAACGGTCAGATAGAGAGGGAGGGTATCCCCAATTAACAAGAGCTGGGGATTTTTTAAGTTCCTTCCTCTGAAATACAGCCAACAGCACCTGGTATTTATTGGTCTCTCATCCAAGTGCTAGCCAGGGCTGACCCCATTTAGCTTCCAAGATTAGATGGGATTTGGTGCCTCTGACGTATTTGGAGCAGGTATCGTCTTTATACCTGTTTCCTAGTCCCTGGTAACCTGAGGCAGTTAGAATCAAAACTGCTCCAATATGCATAGTCTTATCTTGTACCTTATTTCTTGGTTAGGCTTGAGTGAATGCTGTTTAAAACAAAAAAGGATGGGGCAATGGACTAAGTCACTAAGTGAACCATTCAAGCCCAGGCTCCTCTGAACTTTGGCTGTTGTTAAGGTATCAGGCAAAGAGTTTTCCCAATAGTAAAAGTAGACTAATGGACCCATAATTAGAAAGATCATCCCTAATCCCCATTTTTGTAGACAGAGATTATGATAGCCTGAGACCAGTTGTTTGGCAATCAAGTAAAAAGCGGTTTATTGCCTCTTTCGGAGGTGCCAAATGGGTCTGATCCAGCAGGGCTTTTATGTGACAATAGACCCTGAAAGATGTTTCAGCTTCACGATCACAGTCAGCTCACATAAACTAATGATGCCCCTGTTCCTCCGCTGGAGCTGAGCACTGGAGAGATCACTAGAAGTGTACCAGTTGTTTTCTATGGAAGCTTATCTACCACTACAGACCTTCTCAATGATGAACTCAAATTTCCTGGAACAGCTTGAACACCATACATTTACCAAATAAATCTTGGTCCCCCAGCTGACTGAAACTGACCAGAATGCCTGGGATTCAGATAAAGGCCAAAGAGTCAGGAATGGGACAAGGTTTGTTTTGTACTACAAGGAGCAGAAGCACACTGTGTCCTTGCTGGATGCCGGACTGCAGCCCAGCAACCCCTTTAAATGTTGTGAACACAGGAACAAAGTGCTCCAACCCAATCTATAAATGTCCCCCGTGTGTCAACAGCCTGAGCTTGTCGTTCTAGTGCCAATGAGGGGCTGGGTACCTCCCAGCACATGGCATAGCCCACCACCCCTAAAAGTAAGAGAGAAATAACTTGTAAGAATGGCAGGTAACCTTCTTAAATCCAAGACGTACAGCCCTAACCATTTTAGAAACAGGTTGTTAATACTTCAATGTTTGTAGCACCTTAGACATTGCAGTATAACTTGCCATATTACTGCTAGATGCTACCAAAGACACTGCTTTTCACAAAGGTTGCAAAACATAAAAAATCATGCTTCAGGGGGGAAAAGTATTATTGAAAAGTCCACAATGTAGGACTTGATTGCAATGGGTGACTGCCACAGCACTGGCGAAATGCATTTCACACAAAGTGAAATGCTGGGACGTCCCAAAACTATAGGCACAGCCTATTCATTTTCCTTTTCAGATTTGGCTCCAGAGAGAGCTAGACAGTAAACCACAGGGGCCATATTTGGCCTAGTGGCTATTACTTGATGGTCTATAGTAAATGATGAGGAAATGGAAAGTAATTCAAGCTGAGCACTTGAATTCTTCAAAGGTTAAAGAAAGGGACTTTCTCCGCCAGGAAATCAATGTTCATATGGAAATCACATGCGCTCCTACTGAGTCCACCTCAACACTTGTATCTGCCTGTCATTTTCTCCAGTGGAAAACTAGATAACTAGAGAGTAGTTTTTTAGAATTGGGATGGTGTAGTGGCTTGATGTTGGATTACAATGTCAGGAGACCCAGGTTTCATTTCCTTCTCAACCATGGAAACCCAGTGTGTGATCTTGGGCAAGTCACACTCTCTCAGTCATAGAGGAAGCAATAGGGCTGCTTTAAACCAGAGTTGACATGAAGGCACATGAACAGCAATAACTGCATATCACAGTGTATAAATATGTATTACAATAGATGTATCTGGAGCTCCCCAGATACAACTACTCCAACTATATGGTTCATAGTCAGGCATATCCAAGACATATGGAAGGCAACAGAGGTCTTTTTTGGATTTCCCTTCTAATGATTGATTTTTAAAGATATAAGTGGGGATAGAAGAAGAAAGAGCTCAAGAGGGATAGGGAAAGACACAGAATTGTTAAAAGGCAGCTTGTTTAAGATGTGGTAAATGAGGACTCCAGCATCCGAAGGGTCTGAAGCTAACAGAGGATGCAATAGGGAGGGAAACAGTAAAGGAGCACTGATAAGTGTAGTGCAAGAAAGGCCAAGCTGGAAGGACAAAGATAAGGGATATGCGCACACAGAGATGTGCAAACAGCATGGCTGAAACATATCCATTTGTCATCATTGTATGCCACCCCATAACCAAGTTCTTTGGGCAGCTTACAAATGCCATTACAATTCCCATTCTTTGCAGGTAAGGCCAAGCAAGTAACATATGAGTAAGTGCAACTGTTGGCTTCCCCTTTAAAAGAAGGAAAAGAAACAGTGACGGAAAGACTGCTTTACGAGGTTTTTAATTGGCTTCGTATAATCTTTTTTTAAATTCTTGCCTTCATTCAGTCGTTCCTGTTTCTCACTTTACTGCGGCAGGATGTATAGATAGATGCTCATGTATATATTATGGCTGTCACCTGGTTAAACAGGAAACTGCCATACTGTGTTTAGATGACGCAAACAGGTATCACTACCTATGGCAGACACCACTGATCCATCTATGCATCATTACATACAGCATGATGATCCCATTTTACTGGACCGGGACCCGCTGTTTGACTTACCCGCACCCCCAAAAATAGGGTCTCCCCTGGCATCTGGAGGCCCCCCAATGTGACATTATGGCCATCTTCCCTTGGAAATATAGGGTCCGCTATGATTCAGGATGTTCAGGATCCGCGATGAGTCTTCAGACCTGGGATTAAGGAAGAAGAAACAGGGGAAAGAAACATGGTCACTTCCAAATCTTGCAACATGTATTTTTGGTTATTCCAATAAAAGTAGGGTTGCCATCATTCTCTACAACAAACCGGGGCAAAATGTAGGACAATTTAGCCCAAAATGTAGGACATTTAAAGTCTTCCATTTTTCTTAAATGTCCTACATTTTGGGCTAAATTTCATCCTACATTTTGTCCTGGTTTGTGTTAGAGAATTATGGCAACCCTAAATAAAAGTATCGCTCTTTTGTGGATTCTGGATCTCAATATATTGTGTGTTTTGGTTATTTTCAATAAAAGTATCACTCTTTTGTGCATATTCTTGATGTCAATATATTGTGTGTTTTTGAGTTATGGCAGTTTTGTGGGTTCTGGGTATCCATATATCGTGTATTTTAGTCAACCCAATAAAGGTATCCCTTTTCTGTGGATTCTGGGTGTCAATATATTGTGTATTTTAGTTAACCCCATAAAGATATCCTTATTTTGGGTGTCAATTCACTGTGTATTGGGCTTGTCCCAACAACTGTACTATTGTTCTGGGGATTCCTGGTGTTATTGTACATTGATATTATTCCAACTGAATGACTTTCTCCCTGTCAGAGAAAGGCTCTGGGGCGAGAACAAACTACAAATCCCAGCATGCCACAGGAGAGGGCGCAATGACAGTTGAAGAGGGGTCGAACTAGGCCCGAACTGGAGCCAGAGGGGAGCTTTACTTTTCCCTCAGAGGGAAAGGGGCGTGGCTACAGAGAAGGGGCGTGGCACTCACCTGCCGCCGCAGCCGCCGTCTTTTTCTTTCGCTTTCCTCTCTCTCCTTGCCCCCCCTCCCCTACTCAGCTCCGGCTAAAGAGGCGCCGCCGTCGCCTCAACTACCGCGTGCCTCTACGCATGCGCGCGTCACTACCACCACCGCCGCCGCGGCTGCTCCTTTTTCTCCCTTAGCATCGACGTCACCACGAGCAAGAGAGCCGGTAGCTCCGCCCACACGCGCACCGCCTCCTTCTGCGACAGCCAATCAACGACTGCTTCCTCTGCTCTTGGCCAATCGGAATGGTGCGTCGGCGATGGTGATGTTGATAGTACTGGCTGTCGTCACGCATGCGCCGCTCTTCCGACGCATCTTTCCACTTTCAGGCGGGGAGGGGTGGAGTGGAGTGTGCGGTTTCTACGCATGCGCGACGCTAGAGCGGAGGTTTATTAGAATCCTCCTCGGCTCCTTTGCGTCTGCGCAGAAGGCAGGTTAAAAAAACACTCTGCACATGCCTCTGAGCGCTGTATTTTTTGACTTTTTAAGCTTTGGGCGTTGCTGTGTCATGACAGTACGCCGCAAAAGGCCATTCCTAGTAGCCCAAAGGGCATCTCATTACATTTAATTAGCTGAAGAACTTAATGTTCCAAGAATTATGCCACATATAATGTGGGTGTCATATAATGTTGTAGTTTAATGGCAACTTGGAGGCCTTCGGCTTCACATTTGTTTCCAATGCTTTCTTGCTGGAATACTGGAAGAAAGTAAAGAGATAGGGGTTTTTTTTGGGGGGGGGGGGTGTTCAGGGTATGTGGCTGTCTTCTGGAAGAACGTTCCGGAAACGAAGGAGAATTTAAGAGAGAGAGAATGTAAAAATATAAGAATAAAGGTATTACTGGCTTGTTCTTGTTCGTTGAAGGAAAGAAGAGGAGGAAGACAAGAAACAAAAATGGAAGGAGGAGAGGAAGAAAAGACGAATACTGGACAATATTGGAAGATGCAATGCCTCAGACAAATGCGCTCCGTGCCCAAAGAGGCTTTCCTCCTCAATGGCCTCCTGGCTTAAAGGTGTCACTTCTAGTTTGCCAGCTTCCCTTTCATGTTGCCAATGCTAATTGCTCTGGCGGAGGACGCAAGGACTAACAGGATTTGGGTTCCATTGACGCCATCCGTCGCAGGAAATCCAGGTTCCTTGGACCAGATTAAATGGCTGGCTAAAGATGGAGGAGCTAAGAAGGGCAACGCAGATGCGGTGGAATAGACACCCTGCGCATGGCATGCGCCGCCAAGCGCTTTTTGCGAAGAGCAGAAAATAAAGCGGATGCAAAGGGGACCAAAAACGACACCTTTTTACATAGTTTTTGGTGGGTTTTTCGGGTTTTGGGAAGTTCTGAAAGTAAAAAGGTGTCGTTTTTGTCCCCTTTACATTCGCTTTATTGCCTCGTACCCGGTTTCTTTTGGGACCAGAGCTTCTTTGGGACCCAGCCAGGACCTTTATGCCTGCCAAGCGTGTGATCTGTCCCTGATCCATCCCATCCCCGTCCCAAAATAACTGGCCTTAACTTAGCCTAAATACGATGATGCATAGGAAACGGGGAAGGCTGAGAAATACCACTCTTGGGGAAACAGAATGACGACTCCATGCACCTTTTAGTCTAATCCTGAACTGTCATGACACTTCAGTGTAGTGACTGACAGTTTCATCACATGCCTGCAAGCAATAGTAATAATAAAGACACAACAACCCACCAGCAAGAAAAGAGTCCAGTCCAGCTGTAATAGTCCTCTAACTTTATTGGTCATCTCAGAAAGCACAGAGATCAGAACACTGTCCAGAAACCTAAACTCCATCACTACAGACTCAACAACCACCTTCAGATGGAAGCGTTTAGTCCAGATTTCGGCATCTTTCGTTGCAAAAATACCAGCCAAATCCTGCTGAGAGAAAGGCAGGTGAGCAAGGGATGTGTGTGTGGATGGATCTGTGGACTTTGCAGAATACAGTATACATACATACATACATATACACACACACACACACACACACACACACACACACACATATACACACTGACCCCCCTTTATGTTTATTCCTACAATTTAGAAATCCAAAGCATGCCCAGAGACCTAAATTGTTGAGAACAGGAAGGCAAGTACCTCTCAGGAAGGCGGAAAACACAGAGGTAATAAAAGATTATAAAAGAATATTGGAATTACTTTTTGGGCTGCCAAAAACAAATAAGTCTGGGAGCAAATCAGGCCGAAACGTTTCCATAGAAGGCAAAATGACTAACCTGAGCCTATTTGTACTGTTGGCGTATCATGGGATAACATGATGCATTGGAAAGGATGGTTATTCTTGGGTGCCTTCGAGTCATTTCTGATTTATGGTGACCCTAAGGAGGGTTTATTTTGGCAGAATTTGTTCAGAGGGGAAGAGTTTGCCATGGCCTCCCCCTGAGGCTGAGAGAGTGTGACTTTCCATTTGATTTGAACCCTGGTCTCCCTATGTCCCATTCTCAACCATTTAAACCATCCTTGCTTTCCTTCCATGGCAGGTTAAAACACTCTCATGCGGACAGGTTTGTAGAAACTGACTGGGACCCCATACAGAGAGGCTAAAATAATGCTGCTTCGGGTCACTTTGGAGGTATGCTGTTTCAATGATGCATGCGCCCTTAGAGTCCGGAAGCTGCGCCAAAGCCACATCTCAATCCTAACAACTGGAGCACAGCTTTGGTGCAGCTTCCAGACTCTTAAGACGCATGCATCATTGAAACAGCATACCTCCAAAGTGACCTGAAGCAGCTTTATTTTGGCCTGTCTGTATGGGGCCTGGGATGTGCTTTTCATGGTATACTGCTTTGTGATGTGTATATAATATTCAAATTAATTTTAATGTTTTTATTTTAATACATTGTTCCACTGACTTTGTAGTCCATTATTGAACTGGCTTTGCCGTGTGTTGTGGTCCCAGAGCTCTCTGGCAGAGAAGGCTAAATAGCTCACAAAGTGGCAAACCCCAGAACTCCATTGCATGGAGCCATGGCAGTTCAAGCAGTGTGAAGCTGCACCTCTTTTCTGTGTTTGTAATTGTATTGGTTTTTGTTGTTTTAATATTGTGAGTCCCAGTTCTGTGAAAAGAGCAGGATACAAATAAATATAGGGATAGTAGTAGTAGTACTGCATTATTTCTGCAGTGCAGATGCAGCCCTAGTCAGTGCATGTATAGAATGCACCTGTTAAGATTGTACAAAACTCACTGTATGTTTCAGAACTCATTGTATGCAATATCCGCACAACAATCCTATAAGCAGGACTATTTTTGCCACTCCATTGTCTTCTTTCCTTCTCACCCAGTGATCTGCTTGGAGTGATGCACATGGCTGTGAATTCGGTTCTTCAAGCATTTGAATAAAGATGGAGTCGACAATGCAAATGCATTTGGAACCCCTATTTTGGTTTGCAGAGCGTAACCCCAGTCTATTCGCATCGGTTACTCACACTACCGACAATGCAGATCTTTTTTTAAAAACTCGGGGAAAACCCCAATATTGATTATCCCAGATTAAGTGGGTTATTGGCAGCCCCTCCCCAACTTAATGGGGTGCATTCTGGGTGCATGTGAACAACGGAGATTCAACCCAGGTTCCTCCTGGGTTATTTTCACCATCTGAACAACCCCTGGGACTTTGTGGCTCAGAAAGCTAAGCAACTAGGTTATGCTAGCTCTTGATAACTTTGCTAGCTCATGCCTAATAAAGCAAAGCCCTGAAAAGGCTCTGTCCATGGTCCCTTCCAATTCCTGTTTGTAGAAGAATAAAGGGAAGAGCCCATTCTTTCCTTCTTCTCCTAGTGTTGCGCATGGCCTGCAACATCCATCTAGAGAGTGTCCGTGAGCCAAGGTGTCTTTGCTCCAGGCAATCCTGTTCCCTCCACAAGACTTAAGGACACATTGCACAACAATGCTCCAGACACAGGCCGCCAAACTATTGATCCCAGGAAGCTGGAGAGTTATGGCTGCATTGCAAAGTACAGCTTCTCAAAGCACCGGCGGCCAAACTAGTGACTCAATGTGTGGTGCCGGCTGCAGAAGAGTCATCGCCAGAGCGTCCCAAAGTGTTGAAGAGAAGAACAGGAATGATGTGGAGAGAGCATGGTTCAAAGCATCCACTACCAGTATGTCTGGATCTCCGAACGCCTCCAGGTCTGCAAGCGAGAAAGGACCAGAGCCGCAGCCCGAGAGGTGCCCAGTGGTTCGCCGTTGGTGAGGGTGCCCTTTCCCAGACGGGAAAGGGCACTGGGAGGCGAAGGACCCATCGCTTGCCGTATGATGTAGTTCTTCCCATGGTTGTTATCCCAATAAACTTTCTGGCCACAGTGAAAGGAAATACAAAACTCAATGGTGTCACAGGGAGCTGGCCCTTTAGGTAGTGGGACCTCAAAGGAGAAGGTATCCGTGTCGGTGTAACCGTAGGTGTTGGGCATGTACTGGCAACCGATATCACAGAACCTCCTCCAGGAGTCAAAGGTAATGCGGATGTACACTTCCTTCTCGTAGCTGATGTTTATGACCTTGACGGTCCCCGAGATAGACTTCTCCTGGATCAGGCAGTTCTCCAGGCAGACAAAGCCACTCTGCAGGCGGCTGCGGAAAGCCATGTAGTCGGCGGACGGTTGGGGGAAATCCAGCATGTATTTTCTCGGCTCGGGACGAGAGCCCCGCAGCTTGTTCCGGAAGTTGGTCAAGTGGGACAGAGCCTGCTGGAGATCGCAGAGGTCTTCCTCGATTTTGGAGAAGATCCGGACGGCCGTGAGCGAGAAGCCCTTCATGTCCGCAAAGACCACCCTCTTCTTTTTCTTGCTGCGGCACCCTTTGGCCGTATCCGGCTGCCTTTCCGGTTCCACGGAGAATTTATTGTTCAGGCAGGGGCGCAAGGGCTGGTGGCCCAAACCTTCCCGCAGCTCTTCATAGGAGTCTAGCAGCTTCCGGATGGGAGGCGGGTGGCTCAAGCAAAGCCTCCTGGCCAAGTCGATGGGAGTGGCTCTGGGGGCAATGGCCCGGGTGCCAAACACCTGGAAAAGGCTGAAGGCAGAAGATGGCATTAGCAGCCGGTTTGGAAATGCCTCACCAGAAAGAGAAAACAAGTCAGGATGTGACTCTTCCATGCACACCTTATTTGTTGTTGTATGCCTTCAAGTCATATCCGACTGATGGCGACCCAAAGGCAAACTTATCATGGGGTTTTCTGGGCACATTTCTTCAAATGGTTTGCCATTGCCATCCTCTGAGGCCAAGAGGGTGTGACTCGCCCAAGATCACCCAAAGCGGGGCTTTTATGGCCGAGAAGGGATTTGAATCCTGGTCTCTCAGTGCCCTACTCTCAGCCATTAAACCATGCTGGCTCTTGGAAAGGACGGTAATGTTCAGTAAAGTGGAAGGCAGTACGAAAACCCCCTTAAAATGGGCAATTGCGTAATCTAGAATGAACTTCATTTTGTTGTATGCCTTCATCTTCACGCTAGGTTGCCTTTTCGTGGGGTTTTCTTAGAAAGATTTGTTCAGGGAGGGTTTGCCATTGCCTTCCTCTGAGAGACTGTGACTAGAACCAGGGTTTCCATGATGAAATGGGAATTCAGATCCTAGTCCCCTGAAATCCTAGCCCAGAATTTAAGACCACTGGACTGCACTAGCTGTCCCTGAACATAGTTCATATCCTAAAGAATTAAACCAGGCACTTTCCGCATCCCCAGCCTATGTCCGAAAATGCAACTTATTGGAAGAAATCAATTCTTTTCACAAGTGCAAGGAAGGATGCCAGTTTCCTCCTCTTCCTGGCTTGATCCCCATTGGCATCAAGGTAACTGCTTAGCATGAAACCCATTGGGTGATCTTGGGCAAGTCACTCTCTCTCAGCCACAGGGGAAGGCAATGGCAAATCCCCTCTGAACAAACCTTGTCAAGAAAACCCCATGACAGGGTTGCCGTAAGTCAAAGACAACTTGAAAGTCACACAACAACAACAACAAACTGCTTAGGTTGACCAAAGAAATACTGGGCGATGCCTCACATATAGGCTGCATCTGCACTGAAGAATTAATGCAGTTGAAGGCTATCTAGCTGAAGAAACTACAAATCCCATAGCATGGAGCAATAGCAGTCAAAGTGGCATCAAATGGCATTATTTCTGCAGTGCAGATGCAGCTAAGATCAGGAAAGACGCAGGTATTTCCCCTCCCTCCCTCCCTTTTTCTCCCTCCTTTTCCTTCCCTTCCTATTTCCCTCCCTCCCTTCTTGCTTTAGTTCTTTCCTTTTCCTCCCTCCTCCTTCCTTCCTTCCCTTTTCTCTTTTCTTCCTTTTTTCTTTGTCCCTTCCTCCCTTTTTTAGTTCTTTCTTTCCTTTCCCCCCTCCCCTTCTTTCTTTAGTACTTTCCTTTTTTCTCTCCCTCCTTCTTCCTTTCTTTCTTTCATTCTTTCTTTCTCTTCCTTCCTTGGAAGGCTTGCAAAGCCACTT
>NC_056527.1:122795452-122866654 GCF_019175285.1 Sceloporus undulatus
ACTCTCCGCAGCTCATCTCGCCTCTTTGCAGCCTTTACCTCCAGCTCCTGATCCGATGAATGAAAGGAGCAAGAAAGGTAAGACCTCTAAGGCCACGCCCCTTCCTCACCTGGCCACGCCCCCAGGATCAGGCCCATCATGTGCTGACAGAATTGGGCCCCACACCTGGCTTGGCTCCCACTTTTTATATACATATATTTAAATATATATTTTTATTAAACATTAAAAAAAAATTAAAAACACAACAAAGCACATTGCAAAAACAAGGTTTAAACAGCTCTACTTGTGACTCGACCATGTGCGCTTGCAAGCCATTTTGGACTTATGGCGACCCTATCCTGGGGCTTTCTTGGCAAGATTTGTTCAGAGGAGCTTGGCCACGGCTTTCCCCTGAGGCTGAGAGAGTGTGACTTGCCCAAGCTCACCCAGTGGCTTTCACAGCCAAGCTGGGGATCGAACGGTAGGGCTGGCTCCGGAAGGAAACCTAGGAGCCGAAAGGCAAGCTAGAAGGTAGTGACCCGGGCAGAGCTCCGGTGGCATCCAATCTACTTCAGGCTTTGGAGACAATGCGTCCATCGGATTAAAATTAACCTCTTGTCAGCTAATCCTCAACAGAAGCAGCCTTGATCTGAACCCAGGAGACAAGATTTCTAAAAACAGTGGCCAGTCATGTGCCAGCTTCTCTTATTAGTGTCATGGCCAGTCCATCACCCTCTTGGCCTGGGTCAGACTCATTCTGCATCATGTCATGGGGCACCATGGTGGCTATTGAGAAAGAATTCATCTAGCCGACCCTCCACACCCATGGGTTAAATCAACCATGTTCTAAAATCTGTTGCGGTCATGCGCCTTCCAAGTCTTTTCTGACTTACGGCGAACCTGTCCTGTGGTTTTCTTGGCAAGATTTGTTCAAAGGAGGTTTGCCATGGCCTTCCCCTGAGGCTGAGAGAATGGGACTTGCCCAGGGTCACCCAGTGGGTTTCATGGCCAAACTGGAAATGGAACCATGGTTTCCAGTCCTAGTCCAACACTCAAACCATTACTCCATACTAGATATTTACATACACAAAATAAAATATAAATAACATTCCAAAAAGCAAATCTTGGTTTTTCTACCCCATTGTATATAATGGGACTAGAGTACCCACAGATTTTGGAATCCATGCGGAGTCCTGGAATCAAACCCCACCAGACAGCAATGTTCTACCGTAATTCAGCTCATGTTTGGCAATGTGATAGACATAATGCTGTAATAGGATAAGATCTGGGCATATTCAGTGGGCTACCTCTTTCTGGTTGGACATTACAATGGATTAATTCTTGCAAGAAGGTCCAATAAATTGACATAAGAACCAGGAATCAACTTTTATCACTCTAGAATACAGTCAGGCAAGCAGACTTTTGCTAAGGCAAGAGTACTCTCTGCACCTCCCTCCTCTGTTCCACAGGGTCTTCCAATCCTACAGAACAGAAGCAGGAGAGGGATTTAGCAGTTTCCATTCAGCTGATGAATTTATAGTCTTGGACACAACCCACAGTACAAGGAAAGGATGCATCAAGGTCACTGGATCCTTTCTTTCTTGTGGAATTATTAAGATAAATTGCAAAATGTGGTGATCCTACAGAGGAAGAGGTGTTGCTGGCGGAGTACTACTTTTGGAACCAGTGAAAACACAAAGTCTTGTAAAATATTGTACGGTATTTTAGGTTGTGCATGTTCTTTATTGCCCTGTAAGAGACAAGACATTTTCTGTAGGTCTGAAAAATTTGTCAGTCCTTGATTAGTCTCTCCAAATGTTATCCAGATGCCCAAAGAGCTGCTGTTTAGCCACAAAACACAATAGCCCTAGATGTCATCCCATCTTGAATAGGCGTGTAAGGTTAAACAGTTTGTCAGTATTACCCCTAGCAGCAGCCTGCTCCACAAGTTCGCAGGCTTCAAATGTGATGCACCACACCTCCCATCATCTTCAGCCGGCACAACAGGAGCCACAATCCACCACATTTGGAGTCTGCCAGCTTTGTGGGGTAGATAAGGCTCACAGCCAGGCCTTGGAAAAGTTACTTTTCCAAACGACAACACCTAGAACTCCGTAACAATTGGCACGCTCTGAGAGCTGTAGTCCAGAAAAGTAACTTTTCCAAGCCATGAAAATACCTTATTTCCATTGTCTGAATACCAGTCGTATCTCGAATAGGTCTAGTGACATCTGCTGGAGATGCAGCAGATCAGCAGAACTTCTTTTTTTGCAACCAATTTGATAGGAGAATCTCTCTTCTGCAAACTAAACTCTTCCTGCAGTAACAGCCTTCATGCTTAGATACCAGCTGGAAAGATCTCTCTTTGCAAGATGTAATCACAGGTTGCAATCTGAGTTACAATGAGAGTCATCCGGTCACTAGAAGTTTGTGCGCAGAAATGCAGCTGGGTGGAAAAGGGCGGCCGCCAAGCAAAGGTATGTCTTCTGCTCATTGCAAGCTGATCCTCGCAGTTTAGATGAGCTGCACGGCTCCGGAAGCCACCAAAGGAGCAATGGTTTTGTACCGGATCAGATGCTGGGAGTCTTTTTCCAAGTCAATTGCATACTCTCTGAAAGAAACAGACCACAAGAACAGATTATAGTCCTATACACACTTGCAGTAATGTCTTGAAGTGCAGGTGAATGCCTTGGCAATCCTCACAGCCAGGAGAACCCAAAAATGCAGGCAGCTATGTGGATTCATGGAAGGCAGCCAATTCCCATAGTTTTCAAACGGCTGTGTAGATTTCCCTACCTTTGCTCATCTGACTCTGGCTCCACCAGGATATTCTCCTGACTCTCCTTCACCCGCAAGAACACAAAGGAATCCAGGTTTGGTTTAGGAACTGTAGAGGAAAAGCAAAGGGGAAAAAAAATCTTCTCTACCATTAATGCCCAAATAGATCCCAATTGTTTGGAGAGAACTCCCTTTTCATCTCCTCTCCGGACAGAATTTGCCCCCAAATATTCTGCTATTCTGCACTTGCTTTTAAATATGTGTAGTTAGAATTAACACTAAAACCACAAAGCTATTAAACCAGGAACGCTTTAAATGCTGATAAATGGATTTAACCGATCCATCAGCTGAGCAGAGCAGTCTTATGGGAGGCATGGCAATGATTTACAGCCAAAGTTCAGTCTTTTGAGTTAATGGGAAAGAGTTAATGGGAAATGCTTAACACCCACCTAAAACAAATCAATGGGATTTAAAAGTGCCAAATCAATGGTGGCTGGTTGCATCCACGTTGCGGAGATGGCGAGTTTTCATTTCAACTTTACAGAAACTAAAATTAACACTGAAACTACAAATCTATTAAACCAGGAACACTTTAACTACTGTATTTATAAATGGATTTCACCGATCAGTCGGCAGAGGAGAGCAGTCTTATGGGATGCAAGGATGCAAACACTATTCCCCAAAAGAGGACCAGCTTCTTGCATAGCTCTTGTAAAACCTAGATCACTGCAGTCCAAAACACACTGCAGAAATAATCCAGATTGAGACCGCTTTAACTGCTCTGGTTTAATACTAGGGAATTCAGGGAAGTGTAATTTTTGTGAGCCTTCGCTGTCAGAGAGCTCTGCGGCCACAATAAACTAAAGTTCCCAGGATTCCCTAGCACCGAGCCAGGGCAGTTAAAGTGGTCTCTCTCAAACTGCATTATTTCTGCAGTGTGTTTTGGACCTGCCTCACAGATCCAACTATCACTGTGCTCTACCTTGCTTTTACTCTGCTTCCTCATTCTGGGGCCCTTAAGAATGTATCTGACTACAACACCCATCATCCCCAGCCAACAGCCATGCCACATTCCAACCTGACAACATGAATTCATTTCCCTGGATGAAAGGAAAGTTAGGAGCCAAGCCACCATCTTTGTACATCCTTGGAGCAGCAATCCAAATGTTTGCTCCTGGCGCTCTGCAATGTGTTTAAATGGTCCAGACAAACAAAAACCAAGCCTTGCTTACCTGTTTTGAGGAGATCCACCTTCTGTAGGTTGGGAGGCATGTGCTTCAAAGCCACGTTTTTGAGATGAGCCTCTGTGTTGGCCATGTACCTGAAAGGAAGAAAATGTCTGCCTTCAAGGAGTTCTCAAAGCTTCCTAGGCTTCTCTATCAGATTGTAAAACAGCTTCCAGGACAAAGAAAGGGATGGCATTGCAGTTCCAGCACAACGTTTCCCCTGGATGCTGCTTTAGCATCCCTGGCTCATGAAGACACCTGTGAAGCAAGCTTTGAAAGATAATGCGATGCGTTATAGGTCTTTTGGGTCCAAAACACACTGCTGAAATAATCCAGTTTGAGACCGCTTTAACTGCCCTGCTTCTGTGCTAGGGAATCCAGGGAATTGTAGTTTATTGTGGCACCAGAGCTCTCTGACACAAAAGGCTCAATGTCTCACAAAGCCACAGTTCCCAGAATTGCCTAGCATTGAGCCGAGGCAGTTAAAGCAGTCTCAAACTGGATTATTTCTGCAGTGTGTTTTGGATCTCTTAGCTGGCCCAATGAAGAGTTTGCCCCAGATCTCAGAATTTAGATCCATTATTATTATTATTGTGAAGTCGAAGGCTTTCACAGCTGACATCCATAGATTTTTGGGGGATTTGGGGGGGCTATGTGGCCATGTTCTAGAAGAGTTTATTCCTGATGTTTCGCTGGCATCTCCAGATGTTTCGCTGGCATTGAATAGATAGGTAAAGAAACGCCCGCTCACTCACTCACTCTTTGGCAAAAGCGAACTCTTCCGGAGACAAGATGGATGGCTCTCCCTCTTCCCGGGTCTTCTCCTTCTCCAAGACGTGGGGGAAATACTTCTCGATCTTCAAGAAAAAATAAACGGTGGAAGAACGAGAAGCGACGACGCAACTGGCACTGAAATGCCAACGTTTGAAAGCAAGACATATTGGGGGGGAAAAGGCTGCACTGAAAATCAAGGGTGCGTCTACACTGCAGAAATAATGCAGTCTGACACTACCTTAACTGCTATGGCTCCATCCTACAGAGTCTTGGGATTTGTGCTTTTGCGAGGCACCCACACTCTTTCTTCGGTAGGAAAGGCTAAAGACTTTGTGAAACTACAAATTCCAGGATTCCATAGCACTTAAAAGCGATGCAAAACCGCATTATTATGTGAAGGATTCTGGGAGCTGCAGTCCAAATAACATCTGGAGTATTCAAACATCTGGAGGGCTGCAGGATGCCCAAGTTTGCTCTACTAAACTAAAGGATACCAAAATAATAATCTGTCATTCCTAACCCATGCGTGCACCTGTTTTATACTATATACCTCTTGGGGTAGGAAGCCATTACTAGGGTTTGGAAAAGTTACTTTTTCGGATCATACACAGGAAGCAGGCATATGCAAAGAGGCTGCATCCGCACTGCAGGAATAACCCAGTTTGACACCACTTTAACTGCCATGGCTTAATGGAATTCAGAGAATTATAGTTTGTGGTGGCACTAGAGCTCTCTGAAAGTGAAGGCTAAACATCTCACAAAACTACAATTCCCATAATTGTATAGCATTGATCCATGGCACTTAAAGCGGTGTCAACTTGGATTATTTCTGCAGCGCAGATGAATCCAGAGTGACCCTAATGTGCTTCCTATAGAGATCAATACCTTTGACTCTCCCAAAGAATAAAGCCGTACCTTCCGGATGCGGCAGCGCAAATAGCTGCTGAGGACATAACGGATGCGCTCAACCTCCATGCGGTGAATGCTGACCTTCAGGTCGCCTCTCTTGGCCCTCTTCAGATTCTCCTCCTGCCGAGACACAGATTAAAAGACATTTTGCAAGAGGAAGGGCTTTCTTACCATTCGCACCAAACGTTATGTATAAAGTTGCCTCCAGGCTATGTTTATAAGGTATATATGGCTGCTGTGCTCCTCCCAGTTGCTTCCGACCGAGGGCGACCCTAAGGCAACCCTATCCTGGGGGTTTCTTGGCAAGATCCCTTTGGATCCTCTTACCATGTGTTCCAGTTGTTCAATGACGCACTCGACAATTTCCGATTTGCTCTCCAGCAGTTCAGGGGAAAACTTCTCATTCATCCAAGCCTGGAAAAGGAAAGAAAGCAATGGAGATTGCCCAGCTCTTTTCAGATTGAGAGACGCTTTCCCCAGACATCATACATACTGTATATGGCTTGCCCTCCGTGTCCAGGGACTTTTAGTCCACCAATTCAACCAGGGCTTGAATATATATATATATATATATATATGATGACACATTCCCAAAAGCAATCCCTGATTTTGCCATTTTATACAAAGGACACCATATTACTACCCTATTGTCTACAATGGTATCCATTGGGTGCTGATGGTCCTGGAACCATGCCAGGGGATTCTGGGAGTTGCAATCCCCCCCCAATAACTTGCCATGTCGATGGGAGGGATTCTAGGAGATGGCCAAGAGGGGCATTCTGGGAACTGTAGTCCTTCAATAACCTGTCATACAGATGGGAGAGATTGTGGGAGCTGGCTGGGGGATTCTGGGAGTTGTAATCCCCCCATAAATTGTCATGCTGATCAGAGGGGATTGTAGGAGCTGGCTGGGGGGTTCTGGGTGCTGTCATTCCCCAATAACATGTCATACTGATAGGATTCTGGGAGCTGGCTGGGGGATTTAGGTAACTGTGCTCCCTCCAATAACTAATCATGCTGATGGGAGGGATTCTGGGAGTTGTAGTCCGCCCAATAAGTTGTCATGCTGATGGGAGGAATTCTAGGAGCTTGTTGGGAGATTCTGGGAATTGTAGTCCCCCCAATAATTTATCATGCTGATGGGAGGAATTCTAGGAGCTTGCTAGGGGATTCTGGGACTTGTAGCCCCATCCAATAACTTACCAATTCTGCTGGGAGGAATTCTAGGAACTAGCTGGGGGGTTCTGGGAGTTGTAGTCCCTCCCAGTAGCTTGCCACAGTGATGAGAGGGATTCTAGGAGCTTGCTAGGGGATTCTGGGAGTTGTGGTGCCCCCAAATAACTTGCCATGCTGATGGGAGGGATTCTGGGAGTTGCAGCCCCCCCCCCCCGTTCTCTGCCATAATAAAGGAGGGGATGTGTAGTCCCCCCGGGGCCTGACCTGCTCCAGGTGGCGGATGAGCTGGGCCGGGGTCAGCACCACCTCTTCCTCCTCCTCTTCATTCGCCTCCGGATCCGCCATTGACTTCCCTGGATCTCCCGCCATTGACTTCCAACTAGGTTCCCGCGGCGGTGACGTCAGCGCCTCTGAACAAGCGCGGGAAAAAGGGAGGCACGCCCCGCCCCTTTATACATATGCATGAAGAGAACACGCCCCTTCGAGCCTTTTAAAGGGGCCGCGACGCTAGTTTCACCAAACCAATTCAAACTGGAAAAAACCCAGGTTTCTGGAGGATGGAGCAATGTTTGTTGCTTTGCAAAGGAAAGAGGATGATGGATAACCCATGCCCCTTGCTGTACTTGATAGTATATACAACCATCCCACCCATCTGCCCCATATTTTGGACTTCAGTTCCCAGAATCCTTGATCAAAAAGGTCTGGAGGACCAAAGATGCCTTGAATCCAGGGAAGGGAAGAGGAATAATGGGTACAATACAATGCTACAAGGAGAGCAAGGGATATTTCCTTGCTTTGAGTCCCTATACTGTATTGGGAGAAAGGCAGGATACAAACAACAACAACAGCAACAAAAGCAGAGTTTCAGGTCAGTGCTAGCAAATGAAACAATTTATTTAAGAAAAAAAATGGTTACCGATCCGTTAATATTTCCAAAAACTGATTTTAAAGAGAGCCAAAACACTGTTACAAATTAGAAAAAAGGAAACACTCCCCCCTTTTCCCCAGGTTTCATTTATACACTTAAAGTATTAACCAGACTCTAGAGAGGAGAGGATACGGAAATCAGCAAAGAGAAGGAATGGGAGAATAACCCACCTGAAAACCCTGATCCACTATTGGCATCCCTTGTATTGCTCTAGTCTTAAAAAAGGTCACATATTCCATCCATTAAATGGCCTCATTTGGCAAATCCCTTAATTTCTGGAGCTGGGAAGAGATGGCGACTGCCAAGCAGCAGAGTAACGCTGCCAACATCTACTCGGGTTTATATCCCGAAAGGCCCATTTTTATGGAGGGAGAGGGAGTTTGACAGGAAGCATTGGATTCAGGAGAAGGGACTGACTCAGAAGAGGAGATGGTCCATATGTTTTTGCAAGCGCTGCCAGAGAGAGGAATGCTGAACGGAAGAAGTGGACAGTTTTGCAGAGGGGAGAGATGCACTTTGTGAGAGGACAGAGACGAAGCACCGTCGGAACATCATTTCTACTCAAGTTGCCTGCTTGCCCTAAAAGGTATATATATATATTCTTTACAAACCGGGAAAGCCATTGATCACCTAATTCACATATCTAACACTTAAAAGGGTTGTAGAGCAAAGGTGGTTAACATTTACTGGTACAGCATACATTTTGCCTGCCACACTTTTATCATACATCGAAAGATGAAGTTTTATCATACATCCAAAGATGCGGCCAAAGCAAGAGTCTCCATTTTATTCAAGATTATGCCAGCTCCCAGCTTAGCATTGAACACAGAAGCCCTTTTGCATTTGCTGAAACCGTTGTTATCGGGACACATTCCAATTCAAGAGGGCATATGTTTCAAGTCCCTTCTTGACCAACAGTGAAAAACCACATCCCACTTCACAAATCCATCTGCCCAGGCTATGCTGCTGCTTTCTTTCCGAAAAAACAGTGATGCCCAATGTCTGGGGAGGGAGCCATGTTGCCCTCGGGCGACTCCCGGTTGGTCTCAAGCTCATGGTCCATGACTGTTCAACTTCTTCTGAGACGCTAGCCACCTAGACGACACACCATCACTGCTTAAGGCTTACCCTAACGACACAAAATGGACGCTGGCCAGCTCACGGGGTTTCCGCCCCGTGAAGGAACAGGGTTTTGACAAGTTAGTCCTTGCGACAGATGGCACTGTGGAGTTGGCAGCAGCAAAAAAGGAATGATGCGATAATGGAAGAGGTAGGGGGACTTTCTGGAACAAACAGGCTGGACCCTAGGAAGGAAGGAGAATGCAGTGAACAGGCTTGATCACACAAACTGGCATGCTTTTAAATCATGTTCATCCCTAGGAACTGCAGTGCCCACAGGAGTCTATTCTGCAAGTGACTGAAAGCACTGTTTGCCCACAAACTGCGGCTCAGCACTATGACCATACAATCGAACCTCTCTCTGGCATCCCCGTTCTGCAGAAAGATTAGGAGAAGCAGCGAAAGGTTCTCAGACACTCACCTTGAGAAGGTTACTCTTTTCTAAAAGGATGGCAAATGCCACAGGAGCTGGGCCTCTTCCAGATTCAGTCCCCATCTGCCTTGCTATTTGAGCCAAGCCAGTGCAAGATCCCCTTATATAAAGAGGTGGTAAATATTCCCTTAAGCGCTCTCAGTAAGCCTTTAAGATCTTTTGCTGCATGGAGTTTTGCCAGGCAGAGGACGGCTCCCCTTTTTGTCTTTTGTTCTGCCTCAGCTCATGGAGGCCAAAGCTTTGAAGCCCTTGCTGGGTGGGATTACAGAACATAACCATTAGGGATTCTTTTACCCTTGTGATAAATGGCTAGATTATAGGGCGATTCCCTCTCCCCAGAAGGAAAGAGATTATCCACCCCTGCTTTAGGCCAAACTGCAATGAAGAAATGAGAAGGTGGGTGGGGGAGAGAAGCAATTAACTGCTATCCAGCAATCCAGAAGTCGCCCGCAGCATTTCCCTGTGGATTTCCCAAGGGGTCAACTCTGTAAATTTGCTCAACATCAAGTACTCTAACTCCACCTTTCCTTAAGTGGTTCTCTGCCAATATCTCAGACAAGAACACTGTGGGAAGGGGCAGCTCTTGACACCCCAGCTATACTGGATGGGAAGCAAAGGGCAGGTTATTGCAACAGGCATAGGACCTAAAGGCAGATTTGGAAGCCATGCACTTGACAGTGCTTCTCTCTGCTAGTTGCTGTTGTGTGCCTTCAAATTGTTTCTGATTTATGGCGACCCTAAGATGGACCTATCATGGGGTTCTCTTGGCAAGATTTGTTCAGGGGAGCTTTGCCATTCCCTTCCCCTGAGGCTGAGAGCATGTGATTTGCTTAAGATGGGTTTCATGGCTGAGCAGGGAGTTGAGCCCCAGTCTCCAGAGTTGTAGTCCAGTGCTCAAACCACTATGCCACTTTGGCTCCTTCTCACTCTCTTTGCTAACCACCACCTTATTATAAACCTTTATAACACTGTAGTAGAATAAAAGCAAAACATTTAGTTAATGAAGCCACCCAGAAGTTCAGTATCAGTCCACCTTCCTCCAGTTAACACAATTTCACAGTGGCTTGAACACCAATTGCGTAGGCATTCTGTGTCTCTGTGTGTAATTGCTCAGAATCCCTACAAAGCATACTGGTTAACACTAGCAGCTGATAAATGACTCATATCTAATGGACTGTGCCAAACAGATGTGGCTTGTAAGAGGAGAAAATAGTACTTCAGCCACAGAAGATGAGAAACTTAATATGCTACTTTCCTCTTGAGCTTTCAGAGGTTATTTGAACCTTTGAAAAAGTTAGGATGCTTACAGCATGCCAAAAAATCAGGCACAACCAACATAAGCTATCAAAAGCCAAGATGCTTCACTGGGGAACTCAGAAACAGATAGGATGGGAAGCTGCTTTCATAGTCATGCTCAGAGGAGACCATTGAAATCCAGGAACTGCTTGGGTTAAATTCTTTAGATAGCTGTAGAAATAATGGACTTTGACATCACTTTAACTGCCATGGCTCTATCCTCCAGAATCCTGGGATTTGTAGTTTTGTGAGGCACTACCACTCTTTGGCAGAGAAGGCTAAAGACCTTGTAAAACTACAAATCCAAGGATGTCTCATAGGATGGAGCTACAGTGGTGTCAAGGTGCATTATTTTTATGGTGTCGATGCACTCAGTGTCTTCCAGTTCAACTCCAACTGGGTCAAAACCAAACCATGTAGTTCCTTTCCTTCTTCAGGACAAAAATAATAGAACAGGTATCAGTGTTTAGATACAGAAAAAGTGCTTGGCTTTTTCTGTTTGCTATTTTGGAAGACAGTGAGCTTGCTCACACAGTTAGGTGCGAAGATTAAGGATGGTTGTTGCTGTGTTTAAAGAGTACTCCTCCTCCAGAATGTACTAATTACCATCTCTCTGACCCTTTCCATTTGCACAGTGGGGCTAAACAGATATGCCCACTTCTGCTATGCCTTTTTTTTTTGAACTGGCACTAAACCTATTGGCTTGTGCCAAGAAACGTAACTGCATACATGAAAGTTAAAAGAACAGGAGTAGACAATTCTGGCAACTCAAGCAAAGGAAACCTAATCTAAATATAGGCAATTTGCTCAAGCTGGTAACAGAGTTCAGAGCACTTTCTGCATACAGTGTCAGCCAGAGCAAATTAGAGTCACTGGAGCATGCTTTTGATACTAAAGAATGTAACTGCACTAATTGGCCCCCTTTGATGAGCTAAGGATAAAACTAAATGTCTAGGTTTGTGGATATCATGTGTCTATGCCAGATGTTTAGGGTCTACGTTTATTTCAACCCAACTAAAAACAGATCTCCAGCAGAGATGGTAATGGACTGAAACTTGCAACCCTCCTTACCCATTGGGCTCTCTTGCAAGGATTACTTGAAGTTGTGGTCCAACGATTTCCGGAGGGCTGCACAATTCCCACCCCACCTTAGATTTTTAACATTACAGGACAAATAAATAGAATGGTTCTGATCCATTCTTTTAAGGAATGCAACTTCAAATGTTGATTCTATACTAAACTAAACACCCACCCAAAAACCCCACTTTGTAAACTGCAGCTTTCGAAACAGTACGGTGGTGGATTTCATTTCCCAAATCTGCCTAGCAATGTTTTTGCTGAGAAAAGCTCAAGGCTTGATGGAGCGATTACATAAACAGCATCTCACACAAGCAGCAGAGGGGAAAAAAGGTTTTCAGTGGGTGTTTTTGTGACAGAGCTCTAACATCTACTGTTAAGTATATACTGTACCTCAAACGCCGGGGATTTATCTTCCACTGCTCATGCTTCTGTCTTCATAAATTGTAATTTCAATCTGCACGGCAAGACTGTTAAGAAAAATATGCTGAAGAAGGGCCAACAGGAGGAAAAAAGAACAAGATGGCAGGAAGAATAGATCATACACCATATACATCTGCTTGAAGAGGCAATTCCTGCTTTCCAAGCGTCGGTTCTGAAGTTACCGTCTGAATGAGTGAGCTTCAGTGAGTCTCTCTCTGTCAGGAATCCCGATTTAGGGAGCAAATTCATACCAGTCTGTTGCCCCTTAGACAGAGATAAGATTAGGAAGTACCTTGATATATTCCCAGTGTGAGTCCATAGTGCACTTACCTTCTTTGGGAGTGAATCTCCACGGGACTGAGAGACAGGGACTGGTCCAAGGCCATTCAAGGAGCCTTTGCATCTCCCATCTCCATAAACAATTTTGGAGCAATACCCTTTTACCCCTGGCATCTGCCCATCCTTCAAATAAAGCAATATGCACAACCACAATTATTTTACTTTTGGTAAAACTCATTGTTTTAATGACTGGAGACATTTCAGTCACAAAGCTATGAATATGTGTATGCATCACATCTCAGACAGAACAAAAACAGTTAGGAAGTCCACCCAAAAGGATACAACTCTCAGCCCTCTCTCAATGGGGTCAGTCAGGAGGAGGCCCTGAGGGGCATAGATCTTTTCGTTCTGTTCCTGAATATACTTGGCAATTTTCTTCAGGACCTGGGAAAAGTACACAATAAGACAGTTCACTTGACATTTTTATAACAACAACAGGCAACTGTTTTGAAATGTCTTGTGGTAGTCTTTCCTCCCATTTTATAACTGGGAAAGTCCAAGGTTGGAAGACATCCAGAAGACCCATGTTCCCTCCAGGGAAACCTATGGTGAATAAATATTTTGCTAATACAAGTATTGACTTTGCTGTTGAACTATTGGCAGTGGATTCTTGAGCGGAGACACCTGCCCTTTGTGTTTATGTAACTCTAAAATGTCATGAATGTTGATATAACCAAATGCGGTTTTATATTGGTTATTGGACTGGTAATAAGAATTTAATGGCCTATCCACAAACAGATAATCCAGATAATTTACTGAGTGCTCAGAGAATTTATCATTCTTTTTTGAAGCTTTACTAAAGGCTTTATTCATTGACAGAAAAACGCATTAAACACAAGTGTGGTCTCTGGAAACTTGTGTTTTTATTCCAAGTCAGGAACAGCAGACTTTGGCCATGTACTTGGTGGTTGGATTTAAATGCTTTCAGCATCCCTTCTCAAAAAAGAGATTATTATAAAAGCACTTTATTGAGAGTGCTCAAAGCAGCAAAGGGACTGGCATCAAATCCAGACTATATAAAAGGTCAGGAACAAAAACACAGTACTGTGGAAATGTTTTTACCTGGATGACCCAGAGAAGTATTTTATACTGGCTTACAAGAAGAATTGACAACGATCTTTTATTCATGACATGAAATGTCTTGGCCAGACAGTTAGACAGGCCTTATAATGCCAGGAGCACAGTGGGTGGAAAAACTCCATCCATCATTTTATGAATGGCATCCTAAAAATTCAGCAGGGAAAAGAAAACCTGTTGGAACAATCCCCAGCAATGCTATTGTGAAATGGAAGAGCAAATGGAGGAATTCCCACATCGAAGAAAGACTTCTCTGCCACTGAACTTAGTAGGGAGCCCACCAGAGAAAGATACATCCACTTTGGGAACACTAGAGAAGAATCCCTGGGCTTGGATGATAATTGAAAAGCAAAGGAGCTTCTTTCAAATGCGGCCAGGCAGCTGCACAGTCATAGCTGCCTGCAGATGTCCACATGGTGATATGTTTTATTTGCCACTGGCCTGTGTTAAGAGGCAGGTCAGAAGCATAATGCAATGCTTTTAAAAATGCAAGGAGAAAGGCTTAAGGCAAAAACCACAGGAAAGGCAGGAGTGATCAAAGGAGCTTATTCAAACCCTCCAAGGTTTCAAAAAGACCAGCTGTCAGTAGATGTGGATAGCATAGCAGTCCTCTTTTGAGTGCGCAGGCCTAGGTCAGAAAGAGACAAGAAGACGAAAAAAATAGGAGCCCCCCCCCAGCCCTTTTTCTCTTGGAAAAATTGAAACAACAAATTATGGAATAATTTATTTTAGAATGAATATTTTCATGATGTTCTATTATATTCTCACAAACAAGCTTGTAAAATGTCTAGTCTTGGATCCTTTTTCTAAATTCTTTTATCAGAATGAGTGTTTATGTTGCTTGGTACAATGGAGGAGACAAATTAATTTTGATTTACTAATGTTCATGGTTTCTCATATTTTTATTGCCCCCTCCTCGCAAAGTCCTTAAACTCTTAAAAACAAAGAGGTTCCTTATAGTTTAGGGATTCTTTATAGTTCTGGCCCTTGTAGCTCCTGGGTAATTTGTAAGTACTTCCTAAAAAATTAGTTTTGTTACATCTCTACAATGGATACTTTCCAGTTCTAATGAACTTTGTATTGTAGAGTTAGGAACTAGGTCAAGGAATGTTATCTTCCTTAAAGGAACAACAAAAACAAAAACAAAACACTCCAGGGTTTAAATTACTGATGTTCAATCAGTATTGTAATAAAATGTGATTGGAAGAGGAATTTAATAATGCACTACTTTAGCTCAAGGCAGATGTCCTTTTTGGATACATCACTCACAGAACAACAAACCTATGGGGGGGAAATAATAATGTAGCTCTCCTTAACTATTTTCCCCCTCTTCAACCTGCAAAGACTTCCTCACACAAAACAGTCGGAGCACTTTTACACTGGTATGTTGTTTGCTAATGCTCCAAGCTCTGCAAGCCAGGCAGCAAAGGGAAATATCCACACCCTCTTTCAATATGCCCTCTTAAATATTATGTAAGATAAAATAATGCTTTATGTACATTTCTAAGGTCAAGCTCTCCCTGTGGTAGCTCACTTCCCTCTGGACTCTCCCAATGCAGACTGGAAATAGGGATCCACTTGATGGAATAGTCCTCTGTCCATCCAAATGAAACAGTCTTCACAGATTAATCATTGGGAAGAACAGATCTCGCCAAGCCTTCTTCCTGACACACCAATTTTTCTGCATGCAGGAGATTTGTTTGTTCATGTGGAAACATACTCTCAAGTCAGACTAAATACCATGGCTCAGGATTCTAGGACTGTAATCCAAAAAGAGAAATTTTCCCAAGCTCTGGCTGATAACTAGGCTAATGTCATCTACTATTAGAGTAAGAAAAGCAGCCTTGTTAACAGGGAGCTAGATTGGAGGGGAAAGTTTTGACTCTCTCTTTGCTGCGATACGTTAACATGGCTATTCTTGTGCAATTCTTTTCTTTCTACTGCTGACAATTCCAGTTTACACACGCTGCCCTGTTCCTTCTGAAGATGGCAAAAGAAACCAACTTACCTTCTCATAGTGTGTCTCCATGCACAGAAATATAGTGTACGCAGTCAAGCAGGCCAAACACCCCTCGAGGTACGACTGGCTCCCAAGCTTCTCTGCTTCTGCATAAAGATTGTTTAGCGTTCGTACCGTTTCTTCAAACTGCTGCCTGTCAAGCTGGAAAAGGGAACAAAGGTTGAAACAAATACACTCAGCCCAGCTCAGGTGTCTACTTTCTCTTTTGGTGATGGTTCGAGATATTTTTAGGGGAATTCTATGCACGTCCATTAAAAATTACACTCCATCAAGTTCAATGAAATTGACTCCCGGCTATTTTTGCTTAAGACTGGAGCCTTACCCTCAGCTGGGAAGGTTAATGAGTTCAGTTCTTGTTTCCAGAGCTGAATGTTTCATAGGCACAAATTAAAAGTTTTCAAAGAAGTAGCTATATGATTTGCTGAGCCTGCATAGGGTAGTGGTTTGAGTATAGGCTAGGACTCTGGGAGACCAGGGTTCAAATTTCAGCTCAGCTACAAAGACCCACTGGGTGACCCCAGGGAAGTCATATTCTCTCAGAGGAAGGCCTGGAGATTCCTAGAGACGTGTTCTCTTAGGTAAAAAGAATAGTGCTTTTAAAGCTGCATCCCCCCCCCATTCATGGGGGGTTCTTTGCCCCTAACCCCAGAAAATGTGGAAGGACCACTGTCTACTGACCCTCACAAAGTTGCTAACCTCTGCCTTAATGGCTCAGCAGATCCTTACACCAAAATGTCTCAATAGACCATTCTGCTTTTGTGCCAACTGCTTAAGAGTATGTTCTATTGTGTGATTTCCAATACTAAGAAATGTGGAGTGGTTGCACTGCCACATACCATTTTTGTATGACTGATGGGACTCAACCCTGTAAGCTGTTACGCATCTTCATGATCCCCACACTCAGTCAGGAACAGCTTGAAATGAAGCATCTGAATGAGCATCTCAATCATCTTGTATACAACTAGAATCTATTCCGAAGCCAAGAACCTCCTGATGTCCAAACATCAATCTCTGGCAGACAGGCAACGCTTCAGTTGTTTTAGTCACACTTTGTAATGAAGAGACTCCCACACATATATGACACCAGAACTCAGCTGCTTTGAATTGCCTGGGGTTGAGTGTTCAGCAGGATCTACTAGTTTACCAAACTACAAACAGGATGTGACAATGGTCACTGATGACAGAGATATTCAAGACCTGTTCACATCTGAGAGCTGTAGCTCACTTCTGTGCTAGCATCTTACACCTAAGGAAAGGCTGATATTCCCAGTAACCACTAATATGAGCCCAGTCTATTGACACTTCATTTTCTAGGTTAGGGACAGACAGCTTAAGGCCACAGGCCAAATCTAGTCAACAATTCCAATACAGGCCCAGACTATCTTAAAGCCCATGTAACAACAACGACATTTATTTCTCTTTCTCTCTCTCTCTTGAGAGTTGCAACCTAGTCCTAACTGACTGAAGTACATATCCACCTGAATACCTGATTGTATGATGTGAACTCTGCCCTAGGATTTGTAGTTTTACAAGGCTTTGGGCTTTCTCTGCCAGAGAGTCCTGGTGCCTCACAAAAGTACAAATCCCAGGAGTCTCTAAGACTCTGACTTATGATGACTCCATCATAGGGTTTTCTTGGCAAGATTTCATCAGAGGAGGTTTGCTATTGTTTTCCTCGAATGCTGAGAAAGTGTAACTTGCCCAATATTAGCCAATGGTTTCCACAGCTGGATAGGAATTCAAACCTTGGTTATCTGAAGTTCTGATCAGCACTAAAACCACTATACTGGCATACCTACACAAGTTGTATACTTTATTATTTTATGTATTATGGTATTTATACCCTGCCCTTCAGCCCCAAAGGTTATCACAGTGGCTTAAAATTATTAAAATTATTTGTTTCCAAACCAGACATAAAAAGCTGGTAAATCTGCACCAACTTTGGAGGGAATGTATGGGATCGTCTCACTTAACATACAGGCTTTATGGCCGCTGAAATTCATTTTCACACAAGCGGTGTGCTTGGCAGCAGACTGGGAGAGGCTTGCTTTCTCAAGGGCGACTGAGGGCTGCTATACAATGTGTGGCACATTTGAGCACCCAAATAGGCGGGCATTCTTCACAACAGTTGAACAGAACAAAGATTAACTATGGTTAATGATTCTTCAGAGCAGCACTGGGTACTAGAGTGAGTATTGAATACTTCAATAGTTCATATGACCTACTTGTGTGTCAATGGCCTTGCTTTACAGACCAGAGACAAGGATGGAAGCCAGTCACATGCTTTGCAAAAGCGATCAGCAGTTCCAATTCTATCTGATTCAACTAGTTACTCAAGACCAGAAACATCACATCAGATAAGAACTATATATCCAGAGCAGTTTACAGAGGGAGAGTGCTTGATGCCCCATTTCCAAAGACAGATAGGAAAAAGAAACATCAACAACTTAAGATATGCAGATGACACTATACTATTATCAGAAAGCATCACAGACTCGGAATAATTACCAAAGGAAGTTAAAGAAGAAAGTGAAAAGGCAGGCTTACCACTGAACATGAAAAACACAAAAATAATAACCACTGAAGATTTACATAAATCCAGCTGAGAGAATGAGGAGACTGAAATAGTTAAACACTGATCAGAATGGTGGCTTCAGTCAAGAAATTAGAAGATTAGGAAGGGCAGCGATGAAAGAACTGGACAAAATCATTAAAGTGTAAAAATAAACAAATGAATACTGAATTGTCCAAGCCATTGTATTCCCCATTACCGTGTATGAATGTAATAGTTGGACAGTGAAGAAAGCAGGCAGGTAGATAATCAATACATTTGAGATGTGACACTGGAAAAGAGTGATGATACCAGGGATGGCCAAAACTACAAACAGATCAAAGCTGAGCTCTCCTTGGAAGACAAGATGCTCAAACTGAGGCTGTCGTACTTTGGAAACATCATGAGAAGGGATAACTCATTGGAAAAGACTAATAATGCTAGAGAAAGTGAAGGGCAGCAAAAGGGGAGGAAGGCCACATCCCAGATGGCTAGACTCTATAAGGGAGGTAGTAGGCCTGTATCTGCAAGACCTGAGTAGAGAGGCTGAGAATAGGGGTCATGATGTCTCATCCACAAGGTCTCCATGAGTCAAAGTCAACTCAAAAGCAGCTAACAACAACAACAAACCTTCTCCTGCAGAAGACAGTTACTGCATCTTCATTTATGTCCCTTGGCTTAAAAAACCCACAACTTCAAAGCCAAACCATCTCTTTAGCATCCAGAAGAAAGCTGCAATCTTAGAAGTTCCCATCACTGTTAATACTGCGTAACTCAGTTCTCTCCCTCACAGTGCCTTAATGCAATGGCAAAAGAGGAAAACTATTCAGTGCTTACCCGATTCTCGAGCTCTGGAGGGAATTTGGTCTGGAACTGGCACTTGGTGCCGCTGCTGTAATCCCGCTGAACAAACACCTTGCTGGCAACAGGCGGCTGCTGGGGCCTCATCTCGCAGTTCAAATTGGCCCGTCTGGAGATGGGAGAGGTAAAGAATACACAAAGGGACAGAGGATCCTTATGTGGGCTTGACAAACATGCATCCTCTTTCCCATGGATGCATTCTGAACCCTATCATACAATGCCTCCCTCAAGCAGGGCTGGAAAAAAAAACCCACTTCTAAAACCCGTTTGTTTGCATTAATGTGTAGGACTACACCAATACAGGTCCAAATCAGAAAATTTAAGCCGCAAAACGCAGTTCAGATGTTATTACAACTAGCTCAAATAATAATATAGTTCCTTGAAATCAAGTTGTTTTGGTTGAATGTACAGGAATTGAAGGATTTGTTTCTGTGTGGCATTTCTTACACTATAAAATAAAGGGATTAAAAAGAAGCAACTGACACTGAATACTGGTCTAGCAATGCACAACTGCCAATAAACTTCATGTTTAAATTCAGACAGGGTTGGAAAATAGTCATAATAGGCAGACTTGCCAGCCAACCCCGCTATGCCCCCCACAAGCTGGTCTGTCATTCCTTCGCCATCCATTTAGCCTTTTAATCATCTTGAGTTTCCTCTACTCTTCCATTTCAAACTGCCACCCAGGGTGCCACAGAGGGAGGGCAGGCTGCGTTTTCGTCACACACGCTCCTTCCTCAGCAACATGTCTCTTTGACCAGGCCACCAGTTGTACACATGGCTGACTAACATTATGGACAATTAAAGAGGTCTATGTAGTTGAGATGCATACCGAAGGCAGAAGTAGTCACTTTGCTTAAAAAGGATAACCATTAGACTCACACCATAACATTACAACAACTTTTATGGCATTCAAATAGCCAGAAAGTGATCTGTATAAACATGGCTTCTTGAAACCTCATCTTAACATAAGTTTTCAACACATTTTATCCTTAAGAGTTTAAAAATATCCTTGAATACTACTGTGTAAAAGGTGAGGCAAATTCCAGGTTGATATGATTACTTCTTAAACTGCTGAATAATAGAAGAAAGGGAGCCACAGACTGCTTTAAAAGTGGCTATGCATTGTCTACTAGTTGCTATAAAACTTAGGAGACAAGTAATGAAGGACCTCAATGAATAAAGTTATTGTCAATGTATTTCAATGTTCTAAAGAGATAAGTCAGAAATGGCCTGAAGGCACATAACAACGTTGTAAATATGATTTTGCTGTTTATGTGCATTCTGGTCTGATGACTGAAATAAATTTGTTAATTCATTCACCGTGCACAGGATGCTTGTGAATGGAAATTTATATTAACCTCATTCCACTGAATGCAACAGAATCTCTTCTCTCCTCTTCAACTCAAATACCTCTCCTTTCAAGCTGAAGTTTTACAGAAAGCATTCAACAGGAGTGAAGCCATCATGAAAGTAAGCTGCAAGCCAGCAAGCACCCATTTCAAATCTTTTCTCAGCCACACACTTAAGGCAGGCACTTCTGATCTCAGGGCTACCTCTGCAACCTGGGGATAATCACAAAGATACTACAGCAGCACCATACTCATTACATAAATCCATTACTAAAAAGAACACAACACATGCAAAGCCCTTTAGAACCATATACATATTTAGTATTTACTTAATAAGTGGCATTATTATTATTATCATCATCTATTTTACAGGACTGTAGGAAGAGCAAATTAACAAACGAGGCACATCTGGAAAGGCAAGAGACATGCAAAGTACCATAGTCACTTATTTGTTGATACGTGCCATTTGCATCCTCCCTTTCCACCATGAAGATGATGAGTCCAAAACACACTGCAGAAATAGTACACTCCTCCCTCCACATTTGTGGCTTTGACTTTTGTGGCTTTGATTATTCATGGATTTGAGTAACATGTTCTTCTCTAGGAATATCTAGGTCCTCCGGCTATACTACTCTATGGTCAGCTTTAACCAAACGTCGCACTGAAGGACCTAGAGATTCCTAGAGAGAAGACTCCACTAGGCTTTTGGAGCTTCTCCAGTGCAATTCTATGGTCAATGTCTGGCAGATATTGACCACAGAGTTGTACCTAGAGATTCCTAGAGAGGGCCCCTGCAAAACTACAACCCCCAGCATCCTCTAGGTCACTGTGATTCATAGAATCGTAGAGTTGGAAGAGACTTCCAAGGGCCATCTGGTCCAACTCCATTCTGCCATGCAGGAACTCTCAATCGAGGCACGCCCCCATTGACAGATGGCCATCCAGCCTCTGTTTAAAAGCCTCCAAAGAAGGAGACTCCAATACACACACCCCAAACTTTGGTCTCCTATGCCTTTGGGACCTGAAACTCCCAGAAGCCCCAGCCAGCTTGACTAATAGTGAGGAATTCTGGGAAGTGGAGTCCAAAAACCTAAAAGTCCCAGAGTTTGGGAATCACTGGGTGCCACCCCAAGACCCACAACCACAATGGCCTCCCAGGACCCTCTTCATCCCCCCCCCCAAATAAATGAAGCCCCCAACCCTCCCAGACTCCCCTTTTGGCTACCAGCCCCTCCCCCCTTTCACCTCCCCATTCCCCACAAACCAAAGCTTTGTGTGCATATATCCCCCTCCACACCCCCCTAAGACTCCCAGATTCCCCTTCCCCCCATTCAGCAAAGCCTTGTGGCCACCCCTTCCTCCTCCATTTTGAGCCCCACAAAAGACCCTGCCTCCCAACAAACATGGCTGCCTGGGCCCCTTCCCAGCCCCACTGCCACCCACCCCTCAAGGGACACAGCCAGAGTCCCTGCTCCAGCTTCTCCTCCTTCCTCCTCCTCTGTGTCCAGCTTCTGTCGTAAAAGCCCAACGCCTTCACTTACGGCTGCCGTAAAAAAGAACCCTCCCTTGTTGACGTCAGAAAGAGGCGGAGCCCAGGTTTCTCTATACGTTCCTAGCTCTTTGGTGCGCACCATAGAGCTAGAAACCTATAGAGAAGCCTCTGACTATCTAAAGTTGCACAGCTTTTGTGTCTCCCACACAACTTTCTCCTTCTTGCCATGGCTGTCCTTTGAGGCTGAGGGAGTGTATTTGACGACATGCCCAAAGATAGCCATATGGCAACCTACTGAAACCTGAGGCAAGTCACACTCTCTCAGCCTCACAAGGTGGCAATGGCAAAGACCCCTCTGAGGAAACCTTGCCAAAAAACAAACAAACAAATAACAACAACAACACAAAGCTACGATAACATCAACAATCCTTTGGAAGCACACAAGGGCAAGGTCACACTCTCTCAGCCTCAGAGAACCATTTGTGTCTGAAATGAAACGCTTTCCAATATTGTGACATATTTTTGTCCTGTGGATTTTAATGGACGCTCTCCAGTTTTTGCAAAACAACCTTCCCCTGCTCCATCTTTCTGTCTCATGTACAAACAGGCATGTACACACACACACACACACACACATGCACACCACGTCATTAGAAATAAAAGAGTCATGCTCCAGGAAATGGTTGCAGCATGAGCCAAAAGTGAGTCAGGCCAAAACATCTGTTCCCTTTCAATGAATGCCCAAATGGAAATGCGCATGGTTCTCCCTGGCAAGAGCTTAATCAGGGAGAGCAGATGTTGGAGGAACAGGTAGGCAAGCAAAGGCTGCTGGCCTGGGTTCGAAAAGGACTTCCAGATTCATGAACAAACTAGGCCTTTTCTGCTGATGGAAAGTCAGGAGCGGATGAGATGGAAAAGGCCGAATCCAAGAATCCGTTCATTCACAAATGAGTAAAATACACACACACACACACACACTCACACACGCACACATATGCACACACACATAGACAAATACATGCACATATACACATACACACACACACAAACACACACATACATATACACACACATAAACATGTATACATACATATATATACATACACACACGTGTGTGTGTGTGCGTATGTGCATGTGTATGTATGTATGCTTTGATTTGGATTTCCTGGTTGGACTGGGTGGCCCTTGCGGTCTCTTCCAACTCTATGATTCTATGATTCTATATATATGTTTATATGTGTGTATATATACACACACACACACACACACAAACATATACACACACACATCATCATCATCATTATCATCTACAGGGTCACCATGGGTCAGATCAACTCGAGGGTGGACAACAACAACAAAATATATAAACAAACACACACACAAACATATATATATATATAGAGAGAGAGAGAGAGAGAGACACGTACACAAACTTGTATATATACAAACACATACATATGTATACAAACACGTGCACACACACAAACATATATACAGTATAAATACACACACACATAAACATATATACACACATACACACATACCTGCACACACACACACACACACACTCATATGGATATATATATATATAAATATACAAGCACACACACACACATATATATTTACGCGCACGCACGCACACACACACACAATATATGTATATATGGAGCTCCTTCTTTTCTTGCAAAGATGCTGGGAAACTGATTCCTCCTGAAAGCATCTCTAGATGGTGCTCTTTCCCTTTGAATCCCACTTTATGGTCAAGTGCCCCCAGAAAGTCCTCCTCCAGTGCATTGCAATCTGCACCCTTTTAGAAACCATGCTTTTAAAGCCTGCCTCCAATGCTTGGGCGATGATTTATGCAATTCCTTCTCCTCCGCCGGATGCCGTTTCCTTTCTCCTCTTGGCCTGCCCTTCTGACTTTTACAGATTTGGGATAAACCGGGTTGGCCTCAGAAAAAAGAGAGAAATGAACGTGCAACTTTATTTTATTTTTTCAAAAACTGTTGTTTTGAATCACAGTAATTCATTCAAGGTGGAACATAAGTTGGAAATTATTATTATTATTATAATAGAAAATTATTATATTTTCACCTTACAGGAACCCTATGGTGGTCCAATGAGCATCATGGCACAGTTGGCATTTGAATCTGTCTGCCAGTCCACACTACACAATTATAGCGCTACGATTCTGTTTTAACAGCAGTGGTTCCAGCCAATGGATCCCCGGGATTTGTAGTTTTGTAAACTACCTGTAAAGTGCATAGTGCGCCAACGTGGCATAATGCTTTGAGCATTGGATTATGACTCTGGTATAGTTTTGGATTATGATTCTGGAACGAGACCAGGGATCAAATCCTTGGGTGACCTTGGGACCTTGGGCAAAGTGACACACTCTCAGCCTCAGAGGATGTCAATGCCCCTCAACCCATGAAACTTGCCAAGAAAACACCATGATCGGTTTGCTTGAGGGTCGCCATAAGATGGAGATGACTTGAAGGCACAACAACAACAAGAACATAGTACTAACTTAAAGAAGCAATTAATGTTGCAACCAGTTGTACGCATACATGATGGTGTGGTGCCCACTTGGCAAATGGCTAAGTCCACATTTTCCAGATGATGAGGATGATGCATTTCCTTGGCCACAGTGGCAGCCCCATGTTCCTGTTTTTGTGAGCTAACGGGAAATGGGTCATGCGTTCCAGAAAAGAGTCCAGTCTGAAGTCTGTTTATAAAAGCAAGAAGAGGCGCATGGCTCCAGCTCAATGGTCTCCGGGTTTAATGGCATTTATTTGGAAAGGTTTTAACTAAACAAAAGGAAGGGATGAGGAGGAAAGAGAAGGAAGGGGGGAAGCTGTGGGTGAATGAGAGCGGCTGAGCTTTGCACGGAGCTCCTATTTACTATTAAGAAGTGTCCAAGGGCCAAAGTTGCTTTGGAGGCAGTAGGCTTGCATGGGTCTGTTCCCTTCACCTACAAGTGAGAGAAGGCGAATCTTTCTACAGGTTGTAATATTCCAAAAGCCAACACATTTTTCATGGGTGGCTGAGGTAGTGACACCTTCGCTTCCCAATGGCTCAATTTACACAAAGTTTGTTTCATGCACAAAGTTATTCAAAATGTTGTATGAAATTGCCTTTGGTCTATGGGTATAAGGTGTCTATAGTTTATCACACTGGGGCTAACTTTGGCATTAAAGAGAGATTAAAGTGCATTTAAAGCATCCCGCAAATAAAGCAAAAATGGCGAGTAATTGCGTGAATGATGATCACACACAGTTGCGCAAATAAAATGATATGGGAAATGCATTGTCGCTGAAATCCTGAAAGTAAAAAGATGTGCGTTAAATGCTTCTTTGTGACCATTTTAATGGCAGGTTTTGTGCGACATCGTGTGAAATTGTTTCGCGTAAGTACGCAATTTTTCTGGGATATTCATGGGATAAACTCCCAATCTCCTTTGTGTGATAAACTCGCTCAAAACATAAATGCATTTTGTGTTTAGACTTGGGTCCCATCTCAAAGATATCTCATTATATCTTATACACCTAAATGCCAATACAGGTATTCCAAAATCCAAAACACTTCTAGACTCAAGCATTTCAGGTAAGGTAAACTCAACCTGTACCTAGCAAAGCATCAGAGGTGCTAAGCATCAGCTCTGCTCTGGTGCCACAACAAACTACTATTCCAAGAATGTCATAGCTCTGAGGTGGGGCAGTTAAAGTGAGGTCAAACCGGATTATTTCTGCAGTGCGGATGCAGCAGCGTTAGATGACCAAATTCCATCAGAATGAGCTCAGCCTCAAACTGCCAATCTGTAACCTTTCTAATCCGTTTGCAAAACTGTCCTCTTTCTCCAGGTTAGTAAACAATGAGAAAGCAAGAGCACGACTCCGTCACGTGGTTCGCCCGCACCCTTGTAACTTGATGTTAATAAATTCCTGCTCTAGGGCTTTAATAAAAGAGCAATTTATTAGAAGCTGTTATAAAATAGCAAGTCAGGTTGGGGATTTCAAGAGGCATTCCTTTCTGATTCGTGTTCCAGTGGGTTTTTGTTCAGAGTAACGATGAACAGCTGATAAGTCAGAAGTCGGACGTTTCCAAACCAGAGCTTGGAAAAGTTACTTGCGGTGGTCTATAAATGCTAATATGCCTTGGCCAAAATGATCAATTCCCAGAATTCTTCCATTCCCAGAATCCCTTATCTGCAAAACCAGATGGTTAGGGGATGCTGGAAGTTGTAGTCAAACAGGGACACCTCCAAGCTCTGTTCAAGAGATGCCTATTTTGAAAACCCAATTTTCTTCCTCCTCTGGGGAAATCAAACCTTTCCAATCCATCCCTCCCACTCACATTTCTACCTTATCTTAACCCAAACAGCTTTGCAAGAATATACATGAGGCTCTCCATGCTTTCCTTCCTCCCTTCAAGATGTTTGGTCTCTCTCTTCCCCATGAAAGTCCAGTGGAAATGACAAGTCTTCTGCCTTAGTGTCCTCACTGGGATGCATACAAATCGCACCCAGATGGCAAGGTACCAAGGTGTCTCTATGGGCCTTCTCTAAACTGAAGGACACAGATATCTCTCCATTAAGTTACAGTAGGAGAGGAGAGTCATGTAGTAGTTTGAGTGTTGGACTACGGCTCCGGAGATCAGGGTTCGATTCCTTGCTCAGCCATGAAAACCCACTGATTGACCTTGTCACAGACATTTACAGCCCCAGAAAGCCCTATGATGGATTCACTTTAGGATTGCCATAAGTCAGAAAGGACAATAATTCCTTCTCTGACTTCTGGAATTACAGCGTTTGTGGGAGGTGGGTGACATATTTCTGCACTATTCAGGGCTTGGAGCAGGGAACAAGACCTTGATGTAAAATAAAGGAGGAAGGTTAAAATTTTATATATGTTGAATTTTGCACTGTTAGTATCTTTGGCACTTCTGAGGTCTTCACTGTGGGTCATGTCCAACTTAATGTTTTGGGGTTGTCATCTTCTTCCTGCCTTGTTCTCCCTTGAAACTATGGGGAGATGCCCCGTTGGAGACAGGCTTTGTGGCTGAGTGGTGGTTTGCAGCCAAAGACCTGTTCATTTCAACTGTTCTGTAGCAAGCATGAGGAAACATGTCTGTATTCAACCTGGCATCCAAGTGATTGTCAAAACTTGGAAATGTATGTAACTCTTATGGCCTACAACTCCAAGTATCCCCCAGTTTCTGGCATTGGCCAAGTCAAGTTGCATCAGTGTGAGTCAGGTCAATTTTGGGCTTTGTGGTTTGATCTCCAAATTGCATCGTTGCCAATTGGTGCAATTGCTTTAGGAATCGGTACCTGAGCTCACGTCCCATAAAGCACCCCAAAGCTATCCATGGTCCATTCCTCCCTTGGTGCAGCAATGCCCTTGTTCCTTTGTTGGTGTTGTGTTGCTTTTGTTGCGTGGGAAGCCGCTCTCAGCATCCATTGTGCCGCCGTCTTTCCCCAGATATTTTTCATCCCTGCCAGGAGCCGAACACTGTGCAGAGGAGTAATAAAACCACTTTATTTATTAAATAGAAGAAGGTTCTGTAAAAATAGGAGGAGAACTCAGTCCAGATGTTATCTGTTTCGAAGGCTTTTGAAATCTCAGATGGGGAGAGCTGGGGGGAAAAAAGCAAGGGATGTCTCTAATGCATTTTGCTAGAGATGGGGAACACTCTCGGGTGAGTTAACCTGGACTTGTTTAGAGAGAACTCAACATCTTATTTCATGGCCTGCCCACCCTCAGGCAAGCCAAGAAGCTACTGAATCTATTGCTGTAAGATTTAATTTTATCCCTTTCCTAAATAATCCTTCTGCATTTCTTTTTATTGCTCAGGGCAAAATTATAGGTAAACTATGGGCCTGCTTTGTGAAGACAATAAAGCACTGGAACATTGAACTGGGTACTCCAATTACAGTACTTACTTGCAGATATCCACACAACCAATAAAACATGCTGCTTGAAGGTTGGACATCGACTTGCAAATTATTAATAAGAAATGACATAGAAAAGGACTCTGGTCCCATCTGCATGGGCCAGAATAAAATGTCCATAGCATTGGGCCATGGCAGTTATGAGAGCCAGTATGGTGCAATGGTTTGACTATTGGACTATGGCTCTGGAGAGCAGGGTTCGAGTCCCAGCTCAGCCATGAAGCCCAGTGGGTGACTTTGGGCAAGTCACATACTCTCAGCCTCAGGGGAAGGTTTGCAATGACGAACCTCCTCTGAACAAATCTTGCCAAGAAATGATTTGAGGGTATGCTTATTACAAGCAACTGTAGGAAAGAAGAGATTAGGTTTTGCTTGTGTGTCAAAGTGATAGAATCATAGAATCATAGAGTTGGAACTTGGAAGAGACCCCGAGGGTCATCCAGTCCAAACCCATTCTGCCATGCAGGAATACACACTCAAAGCACCATCCAGCCTCTGTTTAAAAACCTCCAAAGAAGGAGGCTCCACCAGACTCCAAGGCAGCCCATTCCACTCTCAAACAGCTCTTACACTCAAGACATTCTTCCTAATATTTAGGGGGAATCTCTTTTCCTCTGGTTTGAATCCATCGATCCGTGTCCTAGGCTCAATATAGCATCCCTTCAAAGGATGTCATATAGATCATTGGTGTCCCATTGTTCCTTGCAAATTTGTCAAGCCAATAGCTCTGCTTAGTGGTGGAGCTGGCCTGGGAAACTCAATATCAGCTTGGGTTGGTATGGCTTCAACGCCACCTTCACCCTCTGCCACAAAGCTCCTGAAGGAACAGCTTGAACAAATTAGCCCTCTGGCACTTTGTAATGAAGGCTAATAAACACCTTATGGAGCTATATAAGGCCCCATGCAGGCAGTGAGGAAGCCGAAGGGAGCCAAGAACTGCGCGCAGGGAGAAAATGGTTGCCATTTCTTTTGGGTTTCAGTCCTGGCCTCAGCTTATTGTGATGCGCAGTGCCGGCGGTTGACCATGCACATGCTCCAAAATACAATCAGCCCTCCATATCCATGGATTTTTTTATCCATAGATTCAAGCATCCATGGCTTGAAAATATTCTAAGAAATATAAATCCCAACAAGCAAACCTTTATTTTGTCATTTTATATAACGGACACCTTTTCACAATGCCATTTGTATTAAATGGGATTTGAGCATCCACAGATTTGGGGATCCAAGGGGGATCCTGGAACCAAACCCCAGCCCCAGCTCACAAAACTACAAATTTCAGACTCCCATACCATAGAATCCCATAGCATTGAGCCATGGCAATTAAAGTGGTGTCAAACTGCATTAATTCCTCAGTGCAGATTGGACCATTGTTTCCAGTTCATGAATTCATTGTAGTAGCCAAAGGCCACACCGAGTACAATATAGCTAAATCTGTATGGCCATAAGTGCCATTTTTTAATGAAATAAAACACATGCGTTTTGATTTTGGGAAGACGCACATATTGAGGTTCTCTAGACGAAACTTTTATCGTGCTTATTTCACAGGATTTTTACAGGGTTGTAAACTGCTTGTAACCCTTCCGTATTTCCCTACAGACACAATCCCTTTGGTTGATAACCACAAATGGAAATATAACGTGTAGACAAGGATCAAATGTAAACATCACAGCCTTTATTGTCAGATTCATTTGCGGCAGGAATGTCATTCATATTTTATCTTCTCCGTCCGACTCTTCCGCGATTCCACAATGAGGAAAACATCCACAGCTTTATCCAAAGCCCCAAGGAGACGCATACACAAAATAATCTTAATATATGTCTTTATTTTGCAGAACCAGATGGGCGATGTTTCCCCAACCTTTAGCGCTTCCCAAAGTGCAACCAGTTAAGACCATAATGTTAAACATTTTCTCTGTGAAGTTTTATGTGCATATAAAACATTCTGCAAGAATGCGCCCTTGAATACAAAATTTGATCCAATTACAATTTTACTAGCATTAAAAACACACATACGACGGCAGCCAGGAGTCTGTTTTGGGGGGTTTAGTATCCCATGGGCCTTTGTAGGGACCTCATGGCGAAATTGCCTTGTGACTCCAGAGATGAATCTCCCAAATTTCTATGCAAATATGCCAATATTTCAGTCCAATACGGTTCGCTTTCAGGATGGCGCTAATGAACACAGGAAAAAACAAATGGATGCCATCATTCCTCCAGCTGTAAGCAATTTCTTATGAGGGTCATCATTAACCGTCTGACAACGAGAAACATCTCTGGCAGCTCAATTGGAAGCGAAATGTGTTGCTTAAGTGCTAACTGCATCGCATCTGTCTTGAAAAAAACAGAAATGCGTTTTGATGTTTGCCTCTTAGGGACTCTTTCGACATTTTTTAAGCAGAGCGGTTGCGTAAGTGTTGTCGGATGAGGCATTTGACTTTAGCATCCTGGGATCCCTAACTTCTCTGGTTATTCTTAAAAGGAACAAGTCTGAAAAGGAACAAGTTTCTGGTCCCTGTGGTTGCAAATATATGCTTGGAATTGAAACCTAAAAGCATGCCAAATTATTTTCTCTTCTTTCATTCCTTTATTTTAACTGCTCAGACAACATTATCCACAAATTCAAGCATCCATGGCTTGGAAAGATTTAAAATATATATATAAATTCCAAATAGCAAAGTTTGATTTTGCGGCGCGTTACAGACGGGCCAATGAGACACCGTCATCATGCGCGAGAGGCAGCGCTTCCTGACGCGCCTTGCCCCTCGTGCGTAACGAGTACATCAAAATGGCGGTGCCGCATACAGATGGGCGTCGCCATTTTGATGTCACAGATGCACAGCATCTGGATGTCACGCGCCAGTGGAGTGCGCGCCTTGCACCTTGTGGCGCCACTTCCAGGGCGCAGGAAGAAGCGCCATTTTGGCACTTCTTTCTTGCTGTGCCCAGGAACTGCACAATTTGGCTGCTGCGGTTCCCGGACGCAGCAACTGGCAGCGCCACGAGACCGCCTGTTTTGGACGGTCTGTAACATGCCAGCCTTTTTATTTAGGGGACACCATTTTACTATCCATTGTATTTAATGGGATTTGAACATCTACAGAGTTTTGTATCCACAGGGGTCCTTGAAACAAACCCTAATGGATACCAAGGGCCCACTGTAGCTTTATTCCTATGAAAAGAAAACCAAATTCCTTTTAGCCATCACAAATTTTATGTCGAGGTCTATAACCTCATAAACCAAAGCAAAGCCATATTAGATCCAGGCTCTTCATGTTAAACCAAAGGAACTTTCCATCATTGACTTGGAACAATGATTGAGGAAACTTGAAGAAGAAAGTGCAAGCTCAGGCTTACTCCTGAACATAAACAAAAATAATGACCATGGAGGATTTACATAAATTTAACACAGACCACAAGGGAATCGAAGTAAAGATTTCCCATACCTTGGATCAAACATTGATCAGGACGGAGGCTCCAGCCAAGAAATAAGAAGATGACTTAGAAATGGGAAGGGCAGCTATGAAAGAATTGGATAAGACTGTGTTTTGATTTTGTATTCCTGCATGGCATGGGGTTGGACTTCGTAACCCTTGAGGTCTCTTCCAACTCTATGAAGATTATCGCACCAGGGTTAAAACGTTCCCTGGTGTGTTCTAATGGGGCAGTGCACGGAGCGTGATGGGAATGCGATGGGGCCCAGAACGCCAGTTTACTGCACACCGGAATGCCGCCTTTGCCGCCCGGTGTTCCCATCGTGTTCCCATTGAGTTCCAGAGGGCGCCATTTCTGGGAACTGTTTCAAAGCATCCCCAGAAATGGCATCCCCTGGAACTCAATGGGAACAGAATGGGAACGCCCGGTGGCAAAGGTGGTGTTCTGGTATGCAGTAAACTGGCGTTCTGGGCCCCATTGTGTTCCCGTCACACTCTGTGCGCGGCTCCACTCGTGCACGTTAGAACGCACCGGGGAACATTTTAACCCCGGTGTGATAATCTTCTATTATTCTAAGATCCTAAAATGTAAGTATAAAACAACTGAACACTAAAGTTAGAATTGTCCAAGCCATTTTATTTCCCATCCCCATGTACGGATGTGAGACCTGGACAGAAGAAAGTGGATAGGAAGAAAATCCATGCATTTGAGATGTGGTGCTGGAGAAGAGTGCTGAGAACACCATGGATGGCCAAAAAGGCAAACAAATGGGTCCTTGAACAGTTTTTGGCCATCCATGGAAACCAAGATGACTAAACCAAGGCTGTCGTACTTTGGCCATATCATGAGAAGGCACAAGACAATAATGCTAGGAAAGGTAGAGGGATGTAGAAAGAGAGGAAGACCGTAGATTAGATGAATCATTAGAAAAGGCAATGATGCTAAGAAAGGTGGAAGGCAGTGGAAAGAGAGGAAGAACAAAGGCCAGATGGTTGGACTCGATCAAGAGGTCATGGACCCGAACCAGCAAAACTTGAACAGATTGAGGACAGAGGGTCTTGGAGATGTCTCATCCATAGGGTTGCCATGTGTTGAGATCAACTCGAATGCAATTAACAACAACCACAATGACTTTTCAAAGCTTGGGGACTGACAACTTTCCAAAAAAGAAGCAACAGCACTTAAATTTAGTTTTTAACTAATGTCACATTTTACTTGTCACCTTGACTATTTTCAGCCAGGGCATTAAGGAAGGCAGCTTCTGCTGCAATGCAGGCTGTAGCAGCTGGGTGTTTGCTGACGTGACGTTCAGAGCTATCCATCCCGAGCTGCATTAAATAGTCATCTATCTCTTACAGCTCCATGCTATATCATTTTAACAGGCTTAAACACACACACACACACACACACACACACACACACTTCGCCCAGAGCCAGCAGAACGCCTCGTCCACCGCTTTATGCAATCATAAAATAAAAAGTGGCGCAGCGCAGCCAGAGGTCTGGTTAGAAACAGATTGCTCCCACGATGATGTTTTGCACATGGCAAACAAAAACCTCACAAAACCTTGCAAATATTCCAGAGATGAGGTAAAGCGGGAGGATTCCCAAAAACAAAACGGTTTATTGCCTTCCTCCTTCCACCTTTTTCTCCCTGTTTTTGTTTTGTTTAATTAAGCAATAACAGGAGGGCCGGCTGGGGAAGGAGGGAGAGCATCCGTTCAAGTCAACTTGCTGCCCTCTCGCTTGGGGAGGCTTTGGCTTGGGCAATGGAAACATTACATCCCTTCCCCTTGCCTGATCTGATGGGGAAAGGGACCAACTAAACATGCTGGGTCCATGGTTTACAGAGCAAAGTGGCTTCAGAAGGTCTTCAAGATGGAACTGAACATAGTCCAGTGCCAAATTTGAACAGTCTTTTTGGAATTATGGCCGCAATACATCCTGAAGAAGGCTTGAGCCCTGAGGGATTTGGGTCATGAAGTCAGGTCAGTTGGCTGCGTGATTCAGACAACCACATAGACCTCATTATTCAGCCACAGATCCTTAGCAAATCAATAGCAAATACATTTTTATACTGCCTATCAGTGCACTTAAGCACTCCCTATAAGTGGTTTACTAAGTGCCTCTCATAGGCCAGAACAGGTCCATCATCTCCAATTGTCCTGCTTTGACAGGGGCCCTCCTGAATAATCTCCTGTCATCCCACTTTTTCAGATGCTTTTACAATGTCCCAGTTTCTCTCTCTTCCTCCCACTTTCCCCCATGATGTTTTCCATTGCAGCAAACTGAGTTCAAAAGTAGTTTGCGCTCAGCTCACTCTGCAGGAGAGAACAGAGAGGATGGGAACTTGCCCGTCCCAGTAGGCTCAGGCAAAAGCAAACTGCTGCACAATATTGGATATTCCTTGTGATGAATAACATTTGCCATCTTGACTATACTGTGATGATCCTCAGCCGCACATGTCCCAGTTTCCGTCTGTGAAATGTTGGAGGGTATGCAGGGATGCCCTTGACAAGGCCTATGTGTCCCACGGGCCGTTCTTTGGTCGGAGCTACTGAGGATAGGTGATGATTCACCCCAGAAACACCTAGCAGCCACTGGATCCTGGGGGAATCATGTTGAATATAAACTGTTTTTACATCTGGGCATGTTATGGACCACCTCCCATTGCACTGGACTTGTGTAACAACGTTGTAGCCACCCACATCTGGAGGCCTGCTGCTCGAGGAAGGCTGGTGGAATAGGTGCAGCCAAAGATGTCGTGGAAAAACCAGATCCCCTTCCAGCAACCTCTTTCCCAGCCAAAGGATTGGGATCTTAACATTTGACTATTTCATTCTCACAAGCGGGGACAAAGAAATGCCACAGTTTTGTCCCAGGTGCAGAAAAATAGCAATACTTCTGCATAGACCTCACCTGATATTTGCGAATCCTAACGTGTTTTAGGAATTTTTTCTGGGCAGAAATGCATTCGAGGATATATATTCACAGAATCCTGAAGTTGGAAGAGGTCTCATGGGTCATCCAGTCCAACCTGCTGTTCAATGCAGGATCTCCAGCTGAAGCATCCCCAGCATCCTCTAGAAGATGTCCAGAGAAAGAGACGCTGCCGACTCTCTAAGCAATTGGCTCCATTGCTGAACTGTTCCCACTGTCAAGAAGTCCCTCCATATATTCCATCAAAATCTATCATCCTCTAAATTTAACCCATTAGACCTAGTCCTACCCATCCATCTACTCATGTACTATTGTATCCTCCATCCTATACCTGGGCATTTGATATTTGCAGTCTAAATGTAGAATTTTGCATTTGTATTGAACTTCCTTTTATTAATTTCTGCCCAATCTTCTAGTTTATCCTTCTGAATTCTGCTCCTGTCTTCCAATATGCTAGCCACCCTTCCCAGTTTTGTATTATTTGCACACTTGAGAAGGATCCCCTCCACTCTGTCATTTTACATCATTAATAAAAACATTGAGGAGTAATGGCCCTAGCACACAATGTTTTTGCATGAGAATTATAGGGGTTTGGACAAAAAACACTTCCCAGAAAGTCATGTTTGGTATTTTTTGCGCAAGACTGTTTTCAATGCAAAAGCAGGAGTTTTCTATGCAAAAGCAGGTACCTTATACAACAAAAATCTTGTACAACAAGAAACCAGCCATCTTGCTCAACAAAACCATGCACCTTTTTTTAGTGCAAAGGTTGTTCTCTTTTTGCACAAGTTTTTGTTTGTTTGTAAGATTTTTGAGGTGCAAAATAGCAAACAAAATAGCCATCTTGCATGAAAAACAGGGTTTTTTTGTTGTTGCACAAACCCCACAATTCTCATGTAACAAACCGTATGTACGTCTACACATAATAGTTCCCCAAGATCCTTCGTGTTGTGTGGATACTGGCTGAAAATGGCACAAACTTCTCACCCCTGTATTATTCTTCCCAATTGAGTTTCCCGAATGTTGGCAAACCCATTTTTCATCCAGGAAACTGAACAATGGTGAAAATTCTTTCCATCCCTGGCCAAGGAGACCTCATTCTTCCTGCTTCTCTTTCCCTTTCTCTCTCCCCCTCCTTCTCCAGCCTCCCTCTTTCACTCCTTCATGGTGGATTTTTCAACAACTCAGCCGTGAGGAGTCCCAAGTCCCCCCCACCTCTTTCGCCCCATCTCCCAGTGTAATTTGAACCTGTGTCGGAGGGAAGTCCAAAGAGAAAGGAACAAGATTGCATTTGTTATTGGTAAGTTGAACCAGCTGGGATCTAAAGGCCACAGATCCAATCCCTTGAGAAGGACCACATGTTGTTGCTCTTTCCTGAGCCAGGGCTTTTTCCACAGTGTTTGCAAGCTTAACTCTTGTTCCTGCCACCCACTCCCCATCCACTCACCCCATGGACCACATCTCCCTATAGCAGTGGTTCTCAACCTTCCTAATGCCGTGACCTTTTAATACAGTTCCTCGTGTTGTGGTGACCCCCAACCATAAAATTATTAATAATATAAAATATGTGTTTTCTGATGGTCTTAGGTGACCCCTGTGAAAGGTTCATTCGACCCCCAAAGGGGTTGCGACCCACAAGTTGAGACCCCTCTACCCTATAGAAATGTGTTAGAGCGTTAGGATCTTTGGGAAAGACCCTTCTCTCTGTCCCACGACTGACATCATTGCAATTGGTGCCACCCGTTGTGTGTGTTTGGCTGGGTGGCCGGTGCTGGGTCTCTGGACGGCTGTTTGGGAAGCAGCATACTTTCTCTGTCACCCAGCAGCCGCACCAATCCTACCTGTTTATCCACTGTCTACCCACTGGTTATACACACCCCTTTGGGATGTGTAACGGATGCAGTGACTTAGTGGTTAAGATGCCAGTACTGATGATTGGAAGATCAGGAGGTTGGCAGTTCGAGGCCAGAGTGCTGTATGATGAGGTGAGCTCCCACCATTAGTCCCAGCTTCTGCCAACCTAGCAGTTCGAAAGCATGCAAATGCAAGTAGATAGATACTTGCAATGCAGATTGGCTCAAAGTTACAGATTTGGAGCACAGATACGGCGGGTAGATCTTTAGAAGTAGTAACAGATTTCGACTCTTTTATATACAATTCTATGACTGGATAGCGCATGTCACCTCCTCCCGCACAGTATATCCATTTATCATTAATGATCCTTGGCATAATGCACCACATTTTGCAATACAAAGTTATGCCTAATTGCTTCAGCTGCTAAGATGCGATCACAATGTTTTCATTCAATTCTGTATGTAATTCACATTTAATTGTGTTCTGACAATGCTTCTTTCTTGCCTCTTGTTAATGTTTCTGTTATTAACAAAAAGGAATAAAACTCAATTTGGGTTTTTTTTAAAGTTGTTCTTCTTGTTAGTTCTCCAACAAACCCAACATTAAAGTATAATCGTATTCATTTTGACTCCGAAATAAGACTCACTGAGAAAGAAGAAATAAGACTGACCTACCTCACAGGGTTGTTGTGAGGCTGTAGTGGGGAGGAGGAGAGCCAGGTATGATGCCTTACGTTCACTGGAGGAAAGGTGAGAAATAAAGGTAACAAAGAAAGAAAGAAATATTTGGATTTGAGGCGTGACGGAAAGGAACCCCAAACTTTCTTCTAATGGATGTTGGAAAGATTTACCAGGCAGAGCCAAGGTGGTTCAGAGCACATCTGAAGTTGTGCCAGTTTGCAGAAAGCCCTGATCATGGCAGAGGTTTTGCATCTGTTCTTTCACCTTGTTGCACAGAAGAAATGCAGCCCTCCCTCCTTCCCTCCCAAATATTCTCTATGTAATATGAGACAACTCTCCTGCACAGCAGCTCCCTGACATTCCCTGGAGCTTCATCAACTGGAGTCGGAAGGTCTGGTTGGAAGAAATATTGGCTGCAAAAAGGGTTGTGGGGTGACCCCAGGATGTCAGGATAGCTATGGGTTCAGCATTGGTCACCGTGAAATGGAAAGGGCACCCAAGTCGCAGATGCATATCCTCCGACTTTTCACAGATGAAAGCCAGAAAATATGTGGCTAAGCGACATCAGAGTGTGGTCAAGATGGCAAAAGGTATTAATGAGCAAGAACAGACCAAGCTGGGCCTTGCCATGCAGAAAGATGCCCATCCAACCTTTGTTTAAAGACCTCCAAAGAAGGGGAGTCCACCATCTTCCAAAACAGTTTACAGTCGGCCCTCCACATTTGCAGCTTTGACTTTTGTGGATTTGATTAGTCGCAGATTTGATTAATACGTTCCTTAGGAATCTGTAGGTCCTCCAGCTTGACTCTGTGGCCAGCTTTTGCTAGAAGCTGTGCTTGGGGACCTAGAGATCCCTAGAAGGAAAACTTCTCTAGGCATTTTGTAGGTCCTCCAGAACAATGCTATGGTCAACCTCCAGCAGATGTTGACTACAGAACTGTGCTGGAGGACCTAGAGATTCCTAGAAAGGTTACTTCTCTTGGCATTTGTAGGTCCTCCAGCACAATTCTATGGTCAACTTCCAGCAGTTGACTATAGAGTTGTGCTGGAGGATCAAGAGATTCCTAAAGATGTGTTCTTTCGGGTTAAAAATGTGTTTTATTTGTGGTTTCTCCACTTTCACAGGGGTCCTGCATCCCTAACTCCAACGAAAGTGGAGGTCCCAATGTATATTCTACTGATGAGCAACTCCTCTGGTCAAGAAGCTCTTCCTAATGTTTAGGTAGAATCTCTTTTCTTGTTGTTTGCATTTTGTAATCCATTGAATTTTGTAACTTGAATTCATTTTATAAGTCTCCAAGCCCAGGGCTGGAGTGGCAAGGGCATTTTGGTGCCAAGCTGTTGGCCATGCAATGCAAAAATCCTCCGGAGACCGAAGCCAGCCCGTCCTCCCGGTTTCTCCCCTCCCTGCTTTCCCCTTCCTTGCAAAGTTGCCAAGAAAGCTCTTGGGGGGGGGGGGGGGAAGCACCCAATTGTTTAGTCATTAATGTCGAAAGCGAAGGCAGAGGCTCTTAGGAAACGCTTTAAATGATTAGGGGGATCTTAAGTCTAAGGAGCTAAATAAATGCAAAACAATTCTTCCTTGGAGACCCTTTGCACTGCTCCATAATGTAATCTCATTTCTAAACACACAATTACTGGGGTTGGGTGGGATGGAGGGGGCGGCGGTGGCGAAGGTGGTGGTGGGGAGAGTGGAAAAGAGGAAGAAAGCGAGCAAGCCAAGATAACAAGCCGAAGAAAAGAATAATTAATTTCTGCTTCCTCATGCAAATCTTTTGACCGATCATTTATGGATCAGGGGCCGATTCAAACTTCTGGTGGAAAGCCCCAAGCGAAGGCCTTGGAGAAGGAGGGGGACAAAAAAAGCAGCGAGGGCAGGAGAGATGTTGGTGGTGGTGGGGAGTGAATGGATTGAGTTTTCTAAGAACCGGCCCTAACAAAGGTCCCATTTTCCATGGTTATGGAGTCTGGCTAGACAGGCCTTGCTGACAAGCTCTCAGCAAAAAAACATGTGTTGCCCCCGTTGAAAAGGGGCTCGCCGTTGACTGACAGACAATTGAGCGGACAAATTGTTTCATTGTCGTGGACAGGAGGAGCCCTGTATAAGATAATTATGGCGAGGAGGGAAGCGAGAGGTCGGAGGTCAGAAGACACGTCTGACCCTGTTTTCTGAATGGCCTGAATGGAACCGGGGGTCCCCTGGCCCAGAGAGTGTGACACTGCCTCGTTTTCCCCCATTCTAATGATTAAGAACTAAAGAATATAGAGAAGTGAGAGAAAGAGAGAGCCCCTTTGCCCACCTCACTTTGCCCGCCTGGCCGGGTGGGTTTTGGCTCTCATGGAATAAAACCGTCGTGGATTCTACCATCAAGACCATAAGCCTGTTTTTGGGTATACAACAATAAAGTCATACAATAGGACTTTGGTATTCATTGGGCTTTGGTTCCTTGCGGATACCAAAATCCGTGGATGCTCAAGTCCCATTAGATACAATGGCAGAGTAAAATAGTGTCCCTTACATAAAATGGCAAAATCAAGGTTTGCGATTTGGAATCTATGCTTTTAAAAAATATTTTCAAGACCTGGATAAAGAATCTGTACATATGAAGGACCGATGTTAATTTCAGTTTGCAGTTGGCCCTCCATATCTGCGGCTTTGACTTTCATGGGTTTCATTATTTGTGGTTTTGACTAATACGTTCTCTCTAGGAATCTCTAGGCCCTCCAGCGCAACTCTGCCAGAGCTTGACCATAGAGTTGTGCTGGAGGGCCTAGAAGTTACTAGAGAAAACAGCTCTCTAGGCCTTTGTACGTCTTCCAGCAGGAGTCTATGATCAACTTCTGGCAGATGTTGACCATAGAGTTGCACTGGTGGACCTGGAGATTCCTAAAGAGGTATCCTCTTAGGAGATTATCGCATGGCGTTCCCCCCTCAATCTGGGCATGGGCTGAGATCTTGTAAAAACAGATGTTATCATACAGCTCCATGCCCCGATTGGAGGCATCTCATACTTGATCAGGACTTCTCCTGTACTTTGCAAAGAATGGGTATCGGATTCCTCTAATCTGGGCATGGAGCTGTGCAATAACATCTGTTTTTACACAGTCTCATCCCGTGCACAGATTGGGCAAAAAAAGCTGGTGTGATAATCTCCTTAGATAAAAACAATACTGTTTTTTATTTGTGGTTTTTCCACATTCATGGGAGTCCTTCACCCCTAACCCCAGCAAATGTGGAGGGATCACTGTACAACACATTTGTAGACTGATGGCTATTCTGCCAAGTGGCAATGAGGACAACAGAGGCAACATTTTAACCATGCTCATGGCATATCTTCCAACATTTCGGGGACGGAAACTCCAATGCTGGGAGCTGCAATCCAACAATTTTTTGAGGGCTGCATGATTCCCAACCATAGGCTGGATGGTCCAATGGCCCGACTCCACTGACTATATTCACATCTCTTATGGGGCACCACCAAACCCTTAAAATCTAGGGATAGCCTCTGGCAATGCTGTCATGAGGGGTCCTGATGATGTCACAGAGAAGAATGGGGACAGGATTAGCAAAGGAAGCAAATGGACTCTCTGGAGTTTTTACAAGTTGCAACAACTAGATTGAATCAGTTAAATTCTGCAAATTGAAGCAAGCTGGCCAGCTAGAAGAGCATAGTTTTTAAAAAAAAGATTGGAAAGAATATGGAAGAAATAAATAAATAAAGGAAAGATAAACACAGACATGTGGCTGGCAGAGAGTTCTCAGATGCATGCAGCTCTTGCCTGGAGCTGACCACAGAAAAGATGGAGAATTTGCACCCCTTCTGCCCCCTGCAACTGACCAAGGACATCTGGAGACTTTTGTGGGGCACAAGAAAGATATGTGCTGTTCCAAACAGAATGGACCCTATGCCCAATACGTTCATGGCTGGTACTCATGAGGACTACACAGCCATGTGCTAACAAAGACATTGTCTTGGCACTGAGCAAGTGTGAGAGGTAGGCTGGTGACTTCCATATCGGTATGTTCCCCAAAGCCCTCCAAAGCCAAAACACATAGCACTTCTGGGCACAATATAAATGAAGAACACTCTCACATTCCTGAGTCAAAGTGCAGCCTGTGACTGAGTTTGGAACATATGGCCCCTTGACCATTGGAAGTTGTCCATTTCTGCCCTAGCAATTTGAATAACCGTGGGAGAAGTTGAACAATCCCATTTTTCTTTGCCAGTTCTGCTCCTGTAAGATATTATTGTGTTCTTTGGCCTAGGCTGCGTCATGCTGGTGGGTGTCGTACGCATGCATACATTCCCTTTCAGAAGAGGTTGGATTTTTTTGTCCGGCGTAGAACATCCACATTCAGTTCAAGGTTATGGAGGTGGAGTTGGAGTTGGTATGCGGTGCCATTGTACTTGCAGATGCATACTCCCACTCACCCACACATTTTGATGTGCATTCAGGTGTGCCACAATGAGTCATTCAATACAAGGGTTGCCTAGTACGATCGATACATAACTCCATATTTGGAGATCTCTGCTATGAAATTGTTATGTGTAATCTTTACCATCATCTTGTCTACATCTCTCCTAGCTGTGCTGAGTTTTCTTAAGATAAGGGATGACTGAAGGTAGTTTGGTACCTACTGGTAGATTTTGGGTCCTCTGCAAAGAGACAGGCAGGATCATCATCATCATCATCATCATCATCATCATCATCATCATCATCATCTATTACCATCAGTGTATATGTTGCTTTTTATGGGGAAAACAATGAAAAACAACAAGCCCAGACAAAGGAGTGCAATCTAATATGTATATATAGGCAGATACACACAGGGGACGGAGGTAATAATACAGATATAAAACTAGGCAATACAAATGTAAAACCAATGATAGATAGATGATAGATAGATAGATAGATAGATAGATAGATAGATAGGAGATCTATCTCTGGATGGTTTGCAGTAAATCTGTAGAAGAGCCATGACAATATTACTGTATATACTCAACTATAAGTTGACCTCATGTATAAGATGAGTGCAAGTTTTGGGGCCAAAATTATGGATTTTGCTATGTCCCATGTATAAGTCGAGGGTCAAACTTAGGGGCTTTTAACAAAGGATGTAAAGGATGATGCAAAGGAAAACCATGAAAAAGAAATTACAAAATTCTACATATATACAGTACATATATGGACCCGTAGATAAGTAGACTCAGTATTTTTGGTGCAATTTTTTGACAAACATTTCTAGACTTAGATATGAATACATACAGTAAACCTTCCCCCTACTAAGTGAGGCTACTGGCATCAAGAAAATCTGACAGAAACCAGTGTACAGTTGAGTATGAGACACCAATCCAAGTGTGTCTGTGTGTGTTTTCTTGGCAAGATTTATTCAGGGTTTGCCTTTGCCATTCTCTCGGGCTGAGAGAACGTGGCAATGATTTCTATGGCCGAATGGGGATTCAAACCCTTGTCTCCAGAGTCCTAGTCCAACGCTGAAACCTACATGATGCTGACTCTTTGTACCCTTTTCTTGTTCTGTAAAAGCTACACAATGAAAGATGAGGGGAGGACACTGGGTAATTGTCCACCTTAAGCCAAACTGTTCCTTTAGATGCATCTGAGGATGGAGACAGAGTTTGCATTGTGCTTCTTTCTCGCCAGTTGTGCAGCCTTTCTGCACACTTGCACTGAGCCAAAGCTGCTCAATGATGTCTCTCCCCAAATCCCAGATTTTGGCCCCTTTGCTGTGTGCATTGTGCGAACGGGCCATTCTTGTTGCTTGCAAGGGCATAAACAGCACCCTATGGGGAGAGACCCCCACCACAATCTCGCAGGGGCACATCATCAGGAGCCCTGAACTACTTTCAAACACAATAAATAAACAGCTCGGAAAGGCCCCCTTTGTGCGGGGCTTTAGGTTGCTATTTTCTTAACCCTGTCTCATTAAGATGGACGAGGGTTTTTTTGCTGATTAGTAACTTGGCAAGTTATTCTTTGTATAACTTCTCCCTAATGATGCTGTGCTCCACTGGTTTACAAAAGACGGCTTCCAGTACCCCCCAAGTGAAAACACAGCCATCCACTTCAGGGGCACTCAAATGGAAATCGAATGTCCTGGAGACAAACTTTTGCAAAGATAAGAAACGGCAGGGAACCCAGGATGGAGAAGAACAAGAGAGAGAGACACACACACAGACACATATTGCCCAACCAACTTAAAATCCTAATTTTTTTGACCTCAAGATATACATATTCAGGCTGTGATTTACACTTGATGAAGACAGTTTTGTGCTGGTGTTCCACTAAGGTCCTAGTTTGGCAAATGTTCATCTCGAAACTGCCTAGATTTACAGCAGGCCATTAGAAGATGTTTACAAAGCTTTCGTGGTCTGCGCATAATCCAGTAAATCACTGGTGGAATAGATTATCTCCCCAGGTCTTTCCGATCTTATTAGCTCCTGACGCTGCTGAGTTGCCCAGCATGGCATCTGCTGAGTAAGGATCTGAATTTGGCCTCTGGCTACAAACAGACCTGATGACTGGGGTTAGCCTATTTATCATTGGCGTGTGTCATTGGAAAGGACATGGTGGCACCAGTGGTATTTTTATTTGGCCATGATTTGTTTCTATGCCAGCAGACAGGGACGACGCAATGCCTCCAAACCTGAGAAATATTGCTAGTGTGCCCAAGTTCCTTTACAAATACAGCCGGCCCTCCATACCCACAGATTCTTTATCTACGGATTCATGGGATGAAAATATTCCAAAAAGGTATGAATTCCAAAAAAGTAAACCTTGATTTTGCAATTTTATATAAGGGATACCATTTCACTATGCTGTTGTATTTAATGGGAGTTGAGTATCCATGGATTTTGGTATCTATGGAGGAAGGTCCTGGAACCAAACCCCAGTGATACCAAGGGCCCACTGTAGTCCTTTTCAGTAGCATGTAGTCTGTGCTGCCTTGAAGTCTCCTGTTGACTTATTTATGGCGACCCCATAAATTTAATAGGGTATTTTAAGGCAAGGAAAACTCAGAGCTCTTTCCTCTGAAGTATAGCCTACAGGAACTGGTATTTGTTGGCAATCTCCCATACAAGTACTTACCAGGGCTGACCCGGCTTAGATTCCAAAATTAGATGAGATCTAGTGCCTTTAGGGCATTTTTATAACATCCATCATGCAGTGTCCACTTCCCACTTGCCCTCCTTGTCCTCAGCTTTCTTCAGTGGCTGCAAACTGAGTTCAAACTATGAAACTAGTTTGCGCTCAGAGGAAGGGATGCAATCTTGCCCTTCCCAGTAGGTTCAGGCAAAAGCAAACTGCTGCAACATCTCCTCGCTTGTGCATTTTTCCTCATTTGCTGCCATCTTTGAACGTACTCTCATGTTGCTTGGCCCAACGTGTTTTGACTGTCATCTGTGAAATGTTGCAAGGTATTTAACAGCAATTCATGCCCCGGTTAGCCTCGGAAGGCGAATGGAAAACGAAGTCCTCAGATACTTTCCAAGCTCTTGAGGAACCTCAGAAAGAGCGAGGTGGGAGATTTTGCTTCCCAGCTCTGAACGGTCAGTTCCCATGAGAGCAGACCCCTGCCCTGTGTTGGCCAGAGCCCTCCTTTGCTACCCTTGGAAGTGGGCAAAGGGCAAAGGGCAAAGGGCAAAGCCTATGGACAAAAGAAGGAACCCCAGAGGATCATTCATGTCAAGCTGTTTTCAGGAGCGCTTCCATGACAGCTGGACCGATGGATACAGCAGGGAGTGGGGCCTTTTGTTCAATATCGATTAGCATCTCTGTTTGTCTCTAGCTCTCTCTCTCACACACATAGATATAGTTTTTTTGCAATCTTGCAATAATAATAATAATAATAATAATAATACATAATTTCTTACCTACCTCTCCCCATGGATCGAGGCAGGAAACAACAACAGTGAACAGATAAACATCAGTTAAAATACACATCACTTTAAACTGACAAATGGCACTTATTCACATTTAAAGCCCATTATTTAAAATTCATTTAAAATCGCAGTCTCTCTGAGTGTGTGTGTGTGTGTGTGTGTGTGTGTGTGTGTGTGTGTTTGTGTAGGAGCAGGGTGACCAGATGTCCTTCTTTTCCTGGACATGTCCTAACTTTCAACCTTCTGTCCAGGAAGAATGTCATAATGTCCTCCATTTTGAGCATGACTAGGAAGCCTGAAGTGGGTTCCATGGCCAAGCTGGGAATCGAACCCTGGTCTCCAGAGTCGAAGTCCAACACTCAAACAGAGTTCATTTTTGGAGAGCGATCCTTTCATTTTGCCCCTAGAATGACAGGCTGGCAACCTATTGAATCCATGCAGGTATTGTCCTTCATTTCCATTAGACTCCCAAGGCTGTCCAGGCATGAATTCCTGTTGACTGCCTTACATTTCCCAGATGAAAACTGAGTCCAAGCAACATCAGAGTATGGTCAAGCTGGCAACAAACCAGTAGTGATGAAAAACACACACATGATTGGAGATGTTGCAGCAGTTTGCTTTTGCCTGAGTCTACTGGGAAGACTCCGGCCCTTCCTCTCCTGCCCTTATTATTTATTGCACTTCATTTGTATGCCACCTTTCTCCCAGGAGGGACCCAAGGCAGCTCACAGACTGCATGCAAACTTTTTTTGCACTTTCAACTCAGTTTTCAGCCACTGAAGTAAACTGAGGACAAAGGAGGAGAGTGGGAAGAAGAGAGCGAAAACTGGCACGTTTTAAAAAGCAGCTGCAAAGGTGTCTTTACCTCCATGAAACCATCTCCTTTGAAAAACTATTGGTTTCGTTTCTCCAGAGATCAGTTTGGATCCCGACTGACATGGACATCCTTTTGGACAGAGTTTTTATTCCGTTCAGCTTGTAATTCCTCCTCCACCCAAGAAGTTGCCAGAGGGCGTCCTCCGGCCCAAGTACACAGGTGTGCAAAACTGCGCATGGCACACAGCTGCTGCAGACTGAAACAATGCGCACAACCGGAGCCAACTTCTCTGAGTTGGCAATTAGGTCTTAAAATAGCTTCTCATTTGGTGCCAAGTGTTGAAATCCTGGCTCGGAATTGCAAGGGTATGCTGGGCCAGGGAAAGTCTTGGGCAGGAACATGAGAATGAAACGCACCTGATTAGGGAGGAAAAAACATGGGCTTCCTTTCTTGTTAGTGCATAGAACAGACATGTTGCAAGCCATGAGGAATGGCCAGTTGGCCACAGGCCTGCAATATGGCAAGGGATATGGGTGAGGCGCCAGTTGGGGAAGGAAAAAGAGAGAGAACTGGTGCTTCCATAACGCTGGATGCTAAGTCCCATTAAATATAACGGCAGAGCAAAATGGTGTGCCTTACATAAAATGGAAAATCAAGGTTTGCTATTTGGAATTTATACTTTTAAAATATATTTTCCATGGATGCTTGAATCCGTGGATAAAAAAAATCAGTGGATAAAGAGGGCCAACTGTATATGCAAATACAGGTATTCCAAAATCCTAAGAAATCCGAAATCCAAAACACTGCTGGTCCCATACATTTTGGATATGATAGGTTTGCTTTAGGGTTGCTGTAAGTCAGAAACAACTTGAATGCACAACACATACACACAAAGTCTGAAAGCTTAAGTGGCGGCAGGGGACACGCTTGTATCCAGTCATCACAGGCCAAAAAATGAAAAGTGCTTGAAAGAAAAAATAACAACACACTTCTTCCCACAACCTTCGGCATGTGGAACTTGTCCCCTATTCTTGTCTCCTATTGAATGGAGAAACTGGAAATCCCAAGGAAGGACTGCAATCTCTGTCTCCCTTGCCCAGACACATCTGGCTGATGTTCAAATCCCCCTGCTACCTGCACCCCAACTCCAATTCATTTTCTAGATTGGCAAGGAAAAACCCACAGCAAATATTATTTATGGGATTGCAATAAATAAACCCTTTTTACAGAAGTGGCAAATGTGTTCTGGTGAACCTCAGCACAACTTTCAGCAACTTTCCAAGGTCAGGTCATTCTCCAGTACTATAGGTCTGTAGCGTTGGAGGCTTTGGGCTCATCTGTTTCAAATTAAGGGCAATATATTCGGGGCTCGGTCTCAACGGAGAAGCTGTGCAGCCGATTTTACTGGAAGGAGAGAGCCTTTGTTCCTTCTTGTTTGGGCTTTGGTGCAGGCTATGAGAAACAGAGGGCTCCCTAAAGAAATGGTTGGCCACTTGTTTTTGGAAGTATGCATTTTGATGCTTCATTTCTCACCTTCCCTCTTTTGAGGATGCTGGGAGGTATTCCCTTCTGCATACTATGTTGTTTAATTTTATGTAATGCAGTTGTGTTTTTATTCCAAACTTCAGGTACTTGTTGATACATATTGAACCGAATGTGTTATGTAAGTTCCTTTGTTAACATGTCTCTATAAACAGCCACACATAGTTTAATTGCATTATGGACCTGTTTTTGTGGTTTGATGCTGGGTTTTACCATTCAGCATCAGGTTCAGGCTTTGCTAAAGATGAACTCCAAGAGCCAAGAGGAAAGTACATGTGTGTCGTGCATTGATTTTAATGGCTTGCAGGTGCCTCAGGGAGACAATATGGGGTGTTAAAGAATACCCCAATAGCAAACTGTTCATTCTTTCTCTTATTAGTATTGTATTTTTTATTGCCAAGACATTTGTGGGTTTTTGGCCTTATGGTTTGGAGCATTAGGGTCCTTAGCTCAGGTAGCAAAATGTCTTGGGCTTATTGTGGCTGCTTATTACACAGACTGCTTTCACACTACAGTTATAGCATTCTGACTCCACTTTAGCTGCCATGGCAACATCCCATGAAATCCTAAGATTTCCAGTTTTAAGGATGTGTATTTAGAATTTGCAGGCAGAGGACTTTAGTGCTTCACCAAATCATTATCTCCATGTTCATTACATATAGTATATCCCTCTTATCCATGGGGGATGCTTCCAGGATGCCCAGTAGATGCCTGAAACCACAGATAGTACCAAGCCCTATATCAGTATTACTTTTGGTCTACAATTGACCATATATAACACAAACTGAAAGGGTTGTTGTTGTTGTTGTGTGACTTCAAGTCATTTCCGACTTAAGGCGACCCTAAGGCAACCCTATCATAGGGTTTTCTTGGCAAGTTTCTTCAGATGGGATTTGCAATTGCCATCCTGTGAGGGTGAGAGATTGTGACTTGACCAAGGTCACCAAGTGGGTTCTCATGGCTGAACAGGATTTGGAACCCTGGTCTCCCAGTGTCCAGTACTGAAACCAGTATACCACACTGGCCTTCGTAAGGAGGGGACTGCATAATATTTTTGGACTGTGGCCGAAACTGTGGAAAGGGACTGAAACTGGATGAAGGAAAACCGATGATAAGAGTCGACTGTTGTTGTTGTATGCCTTCAAGTCATTTCTGACTTTTGGTGGCCCTAAGGCAAAACTATGACAGGGTTTTCTGATGGCTGAGAATGTGTGACTCACTTAAGGTCACCCAATGGATTTCCATGGCAGAGAGGGGAATCAAACCCTGGTCTCCAGAGTTGGAGTCTAATGCCCAATCCACTGGCTCTGGTGCCACAACAAACCATTCTTCCTAGAATTCCATAGCACTGGGGTGTGGCAATTAAAGTGGCGTCAAAACGGATTGTTTCGGCAGTGCGGATGCAGCCATGACCTCTCCTTGGGAACAACGTTTGCCATCTTGACGACATTCTGATGTGGATTAGCCACACCGATCCTGATTTTCATCTGTGAAACGCTGGAGGATCCGCTGTTATGAAGACCAGATTTCAGCACAAGTGCAACAGCCAGTGTGTGCCGGAGCCATAGCCAGTTCTCAGAGGTGCATCGACAGAGGCCAGATTTCACAGCTGTCTTCTATATTAGCGCTCCAAGTGGGAGCAATGCAGAAATTTGGGAATGGGGGTGGGTAAGGCCTCCCAATAGGCCCAGTAAACAGGCAAGGCTCTCTTTGTCAATGTTTCCTAGCCTGGCTTTGCTACAGGACCTCACAGAGGTTGGGGGAAACATGCAGTTTGGAACGGATCTTCTTTCCCGTCTGAAAGTCAGTGGACAAACAAACAGCAGGATACTTCCCCCCAAAATATATATAACGTTTCCCGCAGATGCGGAGTGCCAGCAGGTGAACTGATGCTGGTGACAGTCAGACTTCCATCATCTCAAACATTTGACAGATGAAACCCAGGCAGGGTGACCACAGATGTCCTAACTGCAAAGGAGGATAAGGCACCTTGAAATGGAGAACATGCAAGAAAAATGGAGGAGATGACCAACGAAAAGCTTAAAACACGCTGTAAATGTGAACCCATGCTTCAGCCTCGTGCCCAAAATGGATGACATTTTGGAATTTCTCTTGGACAGAAAGCTGAAAAGCTTCCAAGCTGTGGAAGGAAAGAGCACAGAATTTCCTAAGGAAAGGAGGACGCTGTGATGTTTTGGTGGAGGGGTGTTTGTGTGTGTATGAGACTATAAAGCAAAATCCTGGTATACTTCCTATGTCTTGGACTACAGCTCCCAGCGCCTACAGCCAGGACAAGAAAACCCTGTGAGAAGGTCATTTGGACGGTGCCAGATTAGGGAGAGTTGCTATCTCTGTTGCTGTGTGATTACAATTTATGGTGACCTTCTCACAGGGTTTTCTTGGCAAGATTTCTTCAGAGGGTTGCCATTGCCTTTCTCTGAATACAGTGAAACAGAAAAGGGAAGGAAGCTGCACAGAGAGGACAGAAGTGAAACTTGGCTTTTTGGTCAGATCTAGGCCTGAAGGATAATGCCATAAGCAATCCACATACCCTCCAAGTGTTTCAGTTTGACAGGGACGGTCCTGATTATTCTCTTGTCGTCCCACTTTTCTTTCCTCCTTTTTTTCCTCTTTGTCCTCCATTTGCTGCAAAGTGACTTCAAGGTGCAAAGCTCAGCAGGAAGGAGAGGGCAGGAGAGAAAGGGGCAGAATCATGCCCTTCCCAGTAGGCCCAGGCAAAAGCAAACTACTAAAGTGTAGAATTGCACCCTACAACACTGAAGACCTGGATTCGAGGACTTTGGAGGACCAGGCTTTGCATCACCACTGAGTCTTGGAAACTCCCAGGCTGACTTTGAGTAGGTCACACTCTCTCAGCCTCATAAGATGGCAATGGCAAAGAAATCTGGCCAAGCAAATTCCATGATAGCAGTGGCTTGAAGGCACACAGCAGTAGCAATCAAGGCATGCCACAATTGCAGACTCTCCCAATGCAAAGCAATGCTGGCAGATCGCGGAGGCTGCAGGGCTGCGCTTCTCGCTGCGAGAAGAAGCGGATCCAGGCTTTGCCCAGGCGAGGCAGAGAGAAGGGGAGGGAGCTTGCGTCGCCTAGGCAACCAGGACCCCCCTCCTGGGGCTTGAGTGACAGCTGGAAGGGAGGGTAGGGGGAAAGGGGAGGGGAGAAGAAGAGAGAAGAGAAGGGAAGGGAAGGGGGGGACACCCAAGTTTTTGCAAAAGCTGGGCTGGGATTGGCTGCTCCTGGAGGGCTGGGAAGGGGGGCATGTTGGAGCCACTCTGGGGCAAGCCAGTCCCTTGCTTGGTGGCCACTCTGGCTTGCAAACTGGAGGAGAAAAGAAGCCCCACATTTGCAAAGGGAACCCTTTGGAAGGAAGGATTGCAGCCTGTAAGTTGGAGAGACTTTTCCTGGGACTTTTTGGGGCTTCTTGGTTGGGCAAGTATTGGCATTACTTTCTTCTCACCTTCCCCCTTCTTTCTTTTTGCTGCTGTGTTGCTCTTGTTGCTGTTGCCAACTTTTCCAACTTCTCCAGACCCACCGTTGGACCAGCTCTGGTGGGATTTCTCTGCATCCCTCTCCCCACGATGGGCAACTCTCTGTCCCCAAGAGATGCCCCCTGGAAGAAGCCACAGACCTGGTCCTTGGCGCTTCTGGAGACCTTCTTCCTCCTCCTTGGACTGTTGGGACCCACCATGGCCAATGAGTATGACTATGTCAGCTTCCAGTCGGACATCAGCGCCTACCAAACCGGGCGCTTCTACACCAAGCCCCCTCAGTGCGTGGCCATCCCAGCGGACCTTCGCCTCTGCCACAGTGTGGGCTATGACAAGATGGTCCTGCCCAACCTCTTGGACCACGAGACCATGGCCGAGGTCAAGCAGCAGGCCAGCAGTTGGGTGCCCTTGCTGAACAAGAACTGCCACATTGGCACCCAGGTCTTCCTCTGCTCCCTCTTTGCCCCTGTCTGCCTGGACCGGCCCATCTATCCATGCCGGTGGCTCTGCGAGGCCGTGAGGGACTCATGCGAGCCCGTCATGCAGTTCTTTGGCTTCTACTGGCCCGAGATGCTCAAGTGCGACCAGTTCCCGCAGGACGATGTCTGCATCGCTATGACGGCACCCAACGCCACCGAGGCCTCGAAACCTCAAGGTGAGTCTCCCTTGGAAAAGTTACTGTTTAGGTGGCCACAAAATTCTGGGAATGGTCACAGTGATTCCCAAACTCTGGTCCTCCGGGTAGTTCAGATTTTACCTCCCAGAATCCGCAACCATCTTGGCCAACAGTCCAGGGTTTTGTGAGCTGAGGTCCAGCACATCTGGAGAACCAAAGTTTGGGAATCATTGTACAGAATTGTAGGAGTTTATCACATGAAGGAGATTGGGAGTTTATCCCGTGAATGTCCTGGAAAAATGGCATAATTGTGCAGAACGATTTCACACAACGTCGTGCAAAACCTGCCATTAAAGTGGTCACAAAGAAGTATAAACGCACATCTTTTTACTTTCAGGATTTCAGCGACAATACATTTTCCTATATCCCTTTAGGGATAGGTACTCTCTCTCAATTTTAGAGGAGTGTAGTGGCAGCCCCTTTCTAAACAAATCTTGCCAAGGTAACCTGGTGATAGGTTCATGTTAGGGTTGCCATAGGTAAGAAAATGACGACAACAATATCTGATGGTGAGGAAAAGGCACCGGTAATTGTGTCGACTATGAAACAAAATCCAAAATCAGTATTGTGCTGATGCTCTTATTAGGCCAGCCAAGAAGGCAGAGAGTTTAGTTGTATCGTTGAATGTTGTGCCTTCTTGGTTGTTCTAATTGAGACATCACCATCATATGGATTTGGATAGTTATAGTGGTTCTCCGTCTGGTGGACATTGGTAGAAGAGGACCTTCGGTGAAGTATGGTGAGATGCCTATTTCAGGCAGCAGATTTGTGGGTGACAGAGTGGGAGATGAGTGGCATTCTCATGGGTTGTCTAGGATGCTGGGACATGCTTGTGGATGCTCAGCAAAGGGCTTTAATGTTGTATAGTTAGAGGCTTGACATGCAGAAGGTCCCAGGTCCCATCTTTGACATCACCTGCTGACAATCTTTGGCAATAGGACTGGGAAAGACCCGGCTTTGGTGGAGAAAACACTGCCAGTTTGTGTAGATGCTCTTGGGCAACATGTGTGAATAGTCCAACTCAGTATAAGGCAGGTTCTTCATAGGCAAGAAGAGAAGTCTCATAGCACTGTGGTAGGACACAGGCTTTGAATGGAGAAGACCCCAGGTTTGATCCCTGACATCTCCAAGCCAAGCTGGGGGAAAAACAAAACAAACCAGGAGTGGTCTGCATTCCAAGGATGGTGGACCTGCCACTTTGGGACAACCATAGATGCCAATGGAAGGAGTGCCATCTGAAATCTGAGTAAGCCATGTGCCAGCCAGGGTGGACCACTCCAAGTTTAGAGTTTATACGCCACCTTCTTCAGAGTCTTTGGGTCAGACTCAAAGCATGTCTAGTCCATCTCCCAGTTTCCTATAGAAGGCAACCAGATGTTTCTGGGAAACCCACAAGCCAGGGATAGGAAAGCAACAGCCCCCCTCTTTCAACTTGTTTTTAAAACCCTAATGCCAGGTTGAGTCTCCTTACCCAAAATGCTTGGGAGCAGAAGTGTTTTGGATTTCAGAATTTTTAAAATTGTATGGGATATCTTGGAGATGGGACCCAAGTCTAAACACAAGATTCATTTAAATTCCATATAAAACTTATATACATAGCCTGAAGGTAATCTTATACAATATTTTAAATAATTTTGTTCTTGAAACAAAGTGTAGGTACATTGAACCATCAAATAGCAAAGATTCCACTATCTCAGCCACCCATGAGACAAGTTTTGGTTTATGGCATATTTTGGATCTTGGCATTTTGGATAAGGGAGACTCAACCTGTACCCAGAAGTTCCTTTCAGAGCTTGGCAAAATTACTTTTGGACAGCAGTGTCCGAAATTCCTCCAACCAGCATGAGAGAGTTGTCATCCAGATGAGATTCTGGGAGCTGTCATCCAAAAAAGTAACTCAGCCAAGTTATGATTCTATTTAGCTTTCGTGACTAAGAGCTGCTGTAAACATCTTATCCTCTTCAGATCTGTGCGATCTGTCCCCCTTTTGAAAATGAGGCAGGATGTTCCCGAGATGTTTATTGCGCCTGCCATGGAGGCTCTGATCCAAATGCAATGAAAAGAACTGAAGCTTCTTTTGAGTAAACATACACAGGATCAAGAGACAAGCTGGTCTCTTTAGTTCCCATTCACCTGCTTTGTCTGTGGTTGCAAAGTATGAAATGACTGCAAAGTTGGAAAGGGTCCCTCATTTTCATAAGCCACAATGGCTGCTTGTTTGGAGGTGTCTTTCTTAAAATATTCTAAGGCAGTGATTCCCAAACGTTGGTCCTCCAGGTGTTTTGGACTCCAACTACCAGAAGCCCTAGATGACTTGGCCAACAGCCAGGAATTCTGGGATCTGAAGTCTAAAACATCTGGAGGACCACAGTTTGGGACTCGCTGTTCTAAGGTAAAGCCAAAATACAGCCTGCGAATGGGTGCTCTCTTGCTAATTTATGACCATGGATGAGCAGGAAGCATTGCCATTAAGTTGGTCACTGACCATTGTGCAAATATGGAAATGTCAGACCTTCCTCCTCCCTTTCCTCACTTTTAGTCATGCTAGATGGGAATGATGGGAGTTATAGTCCCCAAACATATGCAGGGAATCCATTTGGAGAAGACTGCTGAGCTCCCTTGTCATTGTTTGGCAAAATTCACTGTTGGCCACCCTTTTCAGGCATGGCTACTGATTTGTAGCTATCAGGGATTGATCTGAACAGGACTGATCTTGCCATGAGTTTGCAAGACCTGAGCAGCGCTGTCAATACAGTAACTAGGTCTTTTGGAGGTCGCTCATTTGTAGGGTTGCCATAAACAGAAGCCAAATTGATGACACATAACAACAAGCCGAGCAACAACTGATCCATGAGCAGAGTCCCACATTTCAGCAAATTCCAAACCTCTCTTGACTGGTTTCATGAGTTTGGCTGGATGGGTTTTTCGTTGCAATTGCTGGGAGAGCTGTAATCCTGCCCAGCCATGGTTGGCGACTCCCATGTCAATGCGGGTGATGATGAATCAGCTTTGGGTTGTTTCCTGAACTTTAAAGGAGCTAGCCAAGCTGTTGAACCCGGACTCCCAAAATATATTCAGCACCTTGGACCTCCTTTGAAGTGCAGAGAAAAACCTGGAGTGGACTCACTTCTCCATCAAAATGCAAGCCACCAATTGCCACACCTTTCACTGTTTTGGTCACCTTTGTGTTGCGCTGCAGTTCTGACCCCAATATTTTGGGGAGAGTTTTCAGAACTGTGGGTAGCTCTTTCAGAATTTGGACTCAAATCCAGAGCATGTATACTTTTGCACTGCCCTGCAACCACCATTGGCGATGAGAGCTGCAAAACAGCACATCTGGAGGGCACACAGTTGGTGTAGCATGTTTAAGTGTTTATAGGCTAGCATCCTCTCCATCTGATGCAGAAAATATTGTGTGAAGACAGTGATTCCCAAGCTTTGGTCCTCCTGATGTTTTGGACTCCCAGAAGCCAATCTGTCTGGGGCTTCTGGGAGTTGAAGTCCAAAACACCTGCAGAACCAAAGTTTGGGAAACCCTGCGTTCAGAGGACACTTCTAACTGGCAAAGATGGACGAAAGGAAACTGAGCCAGGCTTAAACCAGTTGAAGCTGCGCTGAATCAAACTCCCTTCCAGTTTGGGAATATTGCAAATTACCTAAGCCAATGCCCTGGTCCAACTCTGTATCACCATCGTACCGGTGTCTCTGAGCTGAAGGAAGTTAGATCTGATATAGCCCAACTATTCCCTTGCTCCCACCACTTCTCCATCACCTTTTGGCTTCTCTGCTGGCAGATCTTAACCAGCAGGGGACCTTTGCACCGATATTGCTCTGTCAGCAGAGTGCTTGAAACCAGCAGAAAGGCAATCCTCTTGCCAGAAGTGAGTTATGCCTGATCCTAACCCCCTACAATTACATAGTTTTGAGTTAGAACTGTAGTGTCCATGGATAGTATGTACGCTGGTATGTGTGTGTCATTTAGAAGTGTGAAATGCACAAGTACAAGGCTGGGACATTTATACTCGAGTGGAGATAAGGGTGAAACTTGCACTGAGTATTCTAAAATTACCGTTTTTATCTTGGTTGTAAGCTGTCAAGTTTTGTCTCACGATGAAGGAGACTATCAGTTCCTCTCTCTTTGTGCGCGTGCATGTAAATACAATATATACACAAACAGACACACAATATAATCTTTAAAAATGTCATTCACGTGGAATGGATTCTTAATCCTATGTTTAGTGATGTTTGAAACCTATTTTCATAGAGGTTGGCATTGGCAGGTAAATTCCGAAAAGCAAACCTTGATTTTGCCATTTGGCTTGATATATATATCCCAAAAAGCAAAGCTATTTTATATAAAGGTCATGCCAATGGGACTTGAGCATCCGTGGATTTTGGTATCCATGGGGGATCCTGGAACCAAACCCCAGTGAATACCAAAGGCCCACTCCATTGTATAGAAATTTTATAGATTATTATTATCATCATATAATTATCATATGTCTTTAAATCGCTAATATAAACCCAGACTAGTTGGATCAAATTAAGCAGAAAACACAACATCTCTTGCCAGAGTCATTAATTTCCTTCCAGTCCATTAGCGAAATTCAGATTGTATGGAAACCTAATATATTGGAGGGTTCTTCTGTGATCTAATAGCAATCCAATGCTGGGCAGTAGGTGGCAGTGCGCAGAGCCAATAGCGATGCGAAAAGGGAAGAAAATCAGTTTGACTTTATAGCAACCATCTGTTGTTTAGCCTATCCAAAAGGGAAGTCCTTAATGTTGATAAACAAATTTCCAAGCTTCATTTCTTGGTAGACACAAATGCGGCGTGTCAGTTCCACATCTATTTGTTTGCAAAGCTTGCGTTATTGCCAAAAGTCCTACAAAAAATCCAAAAATCCCTACTTAATTGACATCCAAGCCCTTCTCTCTACATTGTCTTTGTTGTTGTTCCACAATGAAACTTGCCCAGCCATGCCAACTGATGGGAATAGCACATTGCCAGGTGAAGGAATAAGTGGCAAAGAGGAGGAGGAGGAAGGTGGTGACTTGGTTGGAAGTTGTAGTTCAACAACATCTGGAATGCCACATGTCTTTGAGATCAACCTTAGTATATGGTTATCAAGACCACTTCACATCATAGACCATCAGAATCACATTTAAGGATCCCTAATGCAATTATTCTTCAGCTATATGATATGGGAGATGGGGAGTTATTTTCCCCATTGCCTTGGTAACCTTGTGTAGTTCAGGGGTGAGAATCATGTGGCCCTTCTGTTGTTGTTGGACTGCAACTCCCAGCATCCCACATCCTTATCTCATACCCTTCAACTATCCTGATATGGCAGAGACATAATCCTCTGCCATCCCACTTTTTCAGCTGCTTTAAAAACCTCTCTCTCACCTCTTCTCATTTCTCTCCTATGGGAAAAGAGATTCCCCCTAAACATTAGGAAGAACTTCATGACAGTAAGACCTTTTTGACAGTGGAATGCTGCCCATTTAGATGCAATCTGAATTTATTCTTTCTGTCTGTCTTATCTCTCAAGATACACAGCAGACAAAATTGTGCAAGTGCAAAATACACTCTTAATCTTTGCAAACCATATGGATTCACATCATGTTGGATATTGCTGCCTTGAGTCCCTGTAGTGGGAGAAAGGTGGGATACAAGTGGATAATGATGATGAGGTGGAGGAGGAGGAGGAAGATGACGATGATGATATTTCATGATCTCCCCCAAAACTGTTATTGCCACAGTGGTTAAATGTCAGTACTGTAGAGACAAGGTTGTGAGTTCGATCCCAGAGGGCTCCAAGGTTGACTCAGCCTTCCATCCTTTCGTAGGTTGGTAAAAGGAGTACTCAGCTTGTTGGGGGCAATTGGCTTACAGATTGTAAACCTCTTAGAAAGTGCTTATTTCTCTATGAAGCGGTATAGAAATGTAAATACTATTGCTCTTGCTTCTCTCCTACTCAGCTGCTTCCTCTTCCTTTGCCAGGTACGACTGTGTGTCCTCCTTGTGACAATGAGATGAAATCCGATGCCATCCTTGAGCACCTGTGTGCCAGTGAATTTGGTAAGGAAAATGTTCCCTTTCTTTATTTTAATGCCTCAAGCAAGGGATTGACAAGCAAGACCACAGACAGCCATAGACGAGGAATAAGTTGGCAGCACTTCAGTCTACTTCCTCAAACGCATTTGAGGAACACATCTGAGGAAGTCGACTGAAGTCTACAAAAGCCAACTTCTTTCTTTCAGCGAGACATTCAGAAAGAATATCTTTCTACATACTGATTCTTCAGACTAACATGGCTATATCTTTAAATAAATGAATTCAATGATAAGTGCTTACCATCAAAACACACATTCGCCAGAAAAATGCAAAGACATTTACCAATAAGAAAGGCTCACTGAGCTCTAGAGTTTGACCATCCTAGAAGAAGTTATTTATCTATCCTTTTACCAAGTGTTGAATTTATATCCTGCCTTTCTCCCAAGATCCATAGAGCTCCGTATCCCTAAAGGCACAAAAAAAGTGATATTTGCCCCCAAAGCCCACAAAAATGTGAGCATCTTGAAGGACTCTGGTTGACTCTTGTGGGGAACGAGATGCTGCTCCAGGTAGATCTTTGGTTTGACCTAGTACATCTATACTTAAAATGCAAAAGACTGGCTGGGAAATCTTTCATGCTGGAAGAAGACAATGTAAAGACACACACCAATATTTCTTTTTGCAAAGCCTGGAGTTGCGTTGGGGTCCAAGGGATGGAGAGCAGACTTTTTGCTGCCGCAGGGGAAGAGCTTGATGTTAAAATGGTCTGTTGGGAACTCACCAAAACTGGGCTTAATGGGGAGAGACAGAAATATCCTTGCTCCTTTCTTTTCTGGAGACTTGTTTTGGCCACTGTTCCGAAAGCAAAAAACAAGAGCAACCTCCACTTTATTGTCTGCTCAGTTGGCAAGAGTAATTCCGGAGAAGAATGAGAACCTTTCCCCCGTATTTGGTGCGTTGCCCCAGTTCACCCTCAGGAAGGGAGTCTGAGGTTGGAGGAAATGGCCGCGTTGGAGTGTTAACAATGGATATCCGTCCAAGTTGCCCATTTAGCAAAGGCTGGTCCAGGCAGCCGGCCAGCGCCGCTCTAATTGAAACAAGCCATGTTTACACCTTCTTGGCAAATCTTAACTTTCCTGGACGGATATGAAAGGCCTTCTGAGCAAGGTGTGCGTTCCTCTGGGATTAGTTCTTGGGTGCGCCACATTTTGTCAGAGCTTGGAGCGGGCCTTTCCTTTCTTTGAACAGATTCTTGACTCTCCCACATGAGCCTTTTTTTGCCAAAAGTTTCCACATCTAGAGAGTGGATATTTGGGGGGAAAAATACTTTTTTGGTTGTTGTTGTACAGAGAAAGTAATATAAGCAACCACGCCTGAGTTCTGGCTTCTCCGGGACATTCCTGGTTCAGTTTGGATAGAGAAACAGATGGAGGAGCAAGAGCTTTGCATTCAGAATGGCCACCTACTTCCCATTCAAGCTAGAGCCGAATCGGACATCTGCAAAAACTCAACATTGGTTACGTATAAGTTAGTTGTTGCTTGTGAGAGGTTGGAGTTCCAAATCCATGCTTGCTTTTTTAAAATATGAAAGGGTAAATCAGACTTTGGAATTTGAGCACATCGGATTTGATAATTTTGGCATGCACATCTATATATAAAGTTCATGTTGACTGTGAAATGCTAACATGGTTTACAGTGGTACATATTTGGCAGACCTTTGACTCTTCAGGAAATATCGAAAGGCTGTCTTCTGAAAGGCTAAACATATTAGTATGCCACAACCAAAGTAACAAAAGAATATTGGCACACCTCAAAAAATAATAGCCAGCTGAAGGGCAAATTTAAATCGATTCTGATCCGTACCGAGTTCACACTTGTGCAGAATCAATTTATCCAAAAAGATGTGGGGAAAAAATCAGCATCAAAAAGATTTGAGTTAAATGGGTCTGGCGCATGGCTCCTCTCACTGAATCGCTTCATTGATTCAATTTAAGTGGGAACCAGGGTCATTTGAACCCGTTCAAACCAAATTGCAATCTGTTTTAAAAGGTAGCGGGAATGGGGCCAAAGTGGTGCCAAACCGCACGATTTCGACAGTGTATATGCACCCCTTCCCCATTTCAATGCAGCCTTTTGGAACTGGGGCTGTAAATGCAGTGGCTCCGGGGGCAAATTACTCCAGAGTAACTCTGCAGCTTCAGCGGGGCTGCTTCCCTGCAAGTGTGCCATGGGTTTCTGCCAAATTATTACTGTTGTTTGGCAGAGTTTGGTAGTGATTCTCCTTGTCTTCGGCTCCTAATTGCTTTTGGCCGGAGCCTTCTCCAGACAGGGCTGTTAGGAATTATTTGGCAATTCTGCTCATTGTTTTCCTTTTGATAACTTCTATTGATTTTTGGAAAGGGGAAGCGCGAGACCCCTGCCAAGCTGCGCACTAGACAATTGGTTTTTCCTCCCTGCTGTGTTTTTCTGTCTAGTTTTGGCCAGAAGTCATCGCTCGCCCGAACAGCTGCAACTTGCCAAAACCCAGCATGTGACAAACAAATCCGGAAATGCTTGTTTAATTAATTTAAGGTATCTGAACCTGCTAGTTTGTAATCCTGGGGTAGGGTTGCCAGATTCAAGATTGTAAAGTACAGGCAGTTAATTTGCAGGTCATGGAGTCTTTTGTTGATGCATCACAAACTTCTAGCTAAGAAAGGGACTTTTCCTCGCAGCTGGAAACACACTTTGCTTTTAATAGCTGCAAAGGCCTTCTTGTAGAGTGTGTAAGATCATGACTTAGTCTCAAAGGCATACTTACATGCCTCCTAATTGGAAACTCATAAAGAGATGCAACAGGCAGCCTTCCATGAGGATGACACAAGGTATGCAAGCTGGTCTGTCAGAGAGCTCTGATGCCTCACCAAACTATAAATCCCAAATTTCTGTAGGATAGAGTTATGGCAGTTAAAGTGATGTCAAACTGCTTTAAATCTGCAATGTGGATTTATCAGAGATAAATGGCTAGCAGGCTCAAGAGGAATGGCTGAGAATTTCCTCATTCTGCCAAATGGTAGAGCTGGCTCTATAGCATACATATACAGTATACCCTATCTATGAACTGACCCAGGTCTCCACCAGCATTTACAGATTGCCAAGAAAGAGAGATTTGGGCTGCATCCACACTGCAGAAACGATCCAGTTTGACACCATTTTAACTGCCATGACTCAATGCTATGGAGTTCTGGGTGTTGTAGTATTTTGTGGCACCAGAACTCTCTGATAGAGAAGGCTACAAAACTGCAGTTTCCAGAATCCCATAGCAGTGAGCCATGGCAGTTAAAGTGGTGTCAGACAGGATTATTTCTGCAGTATGGATGCAGCCAAAGAATCCTCATATGCCATTTGGTCTCCGCATGTAACTTCTCTCTCTATCCCAGTTTGCACCAGCAACTGGGGACCCTATTATTATTATTATTATTATTATTATTATTATTATTATTATTATTATCCTTTATTTATAAAGCGCTGTAAATTACCCCATTGGCTTTGGAAAGCCAGAGCAAGAAGTCTGGCTAGGTTTTTTGTTCAGTCTTTTTGGAGGTGCTGCATTTTCTTGCTGGGGGCCTTATCAGGCAAAGCCTTATGTTTGGCACATAACAGAAGTTCTAATCTGTCCAGATGAAAAATTCTCATGAATTTCTACCAAGGTAAACATTACAAGCTGGCAGGTAATAGTTTCTGGGGAGAAAGCCAGATCCATACAATGAAGGCTAGCATTGTTATGGGGCGAGTGCATTGTGTGTGTGTGTGTCTAAGGTTGTTTTAGTCCCCTCTCCTTGGAATGCAACCCCAGCGATGAGAGAAGATGGACTTGGCAGTGTCTATCTGCTTTGACAGAATCCATGTTGCAACAACGTCACTAAGATTGAGTCCATCTCTAGCCACAGCTCAAAGTGCTGTTCATTTCTGGGCACAGTTTAAAGCCCTGCGTGACTATCAGAAAGACTATATGTAAAGGGATCTTGCAGCACCTTTGAGGCTAATTGAAAGAAAATGGTAGCTTGAGCTTTCGTAGACCTGAGCCTAGTTCCTCAGATGCATGCTTAGAATTGAAGAATCTGGATTCTCCAGAACCTGGAGCCACTGGAGTCTCCATTCCAAGCATTCAACTGAGGAAGGTGGCTCAACTTTACAAAAGCTCATGCAACCAATTTCTTTGTTTCAATTCGTCTCAAAGGTACTCCAAGATCCCTTTGCAGATTAACGTGGCTATGCCTTTGAATTCTATCTGAAAGACTGTATCTCCCTCTATGAGAGTGCCAGATTTTTAAGATCCTCAGAGAAAGGCTTTTCTCTCTGTCCCACCATTGGTTTAGTGAGGACACGGAAGGGGATCTTCTCGGTGGCTGCTCCCAAGTTATGTAAATCCCTCCCACGCGGCTCAGTTGGCTCTCTGTCTGTTCTTTTTGCTTGCCAGAGGACTTTTGTATATATATTTAGGCAGGACTTTTGCTCTTTAATGGGGTGTGTTATGCTTTTATCCTTTTTTTACTATGTGTTAATGTGTTTTGAAACTGGTTTAATTTAGAGGTTGCACATGGAATTTTTATTTTTGCTTTTCTCATTTTTAAATTCTGTGTCAAATAGATTTCAGATGTACTGTGCTTTGCTTTATTTCCCACAAACCACTTGTTTCCTGTACCAGGAAAATGGCATGGTAGTCAACAACTGAACACAACTGTGGAGGTGGTCTTCCATTTGTAATGGCTAAGAACTTTGAGAAGCCTTACTAAACATGGCTAGTGGTTGGGGATTGTGGGAGTTGTGGTTCAAAAGACCTGGAGAGCCAAAGGTTCTCCAGCCCTCCAATATAGCCTGGACAAATATAGTCACAATTCCCAGTCTGACCTATAGCCCTATACAGATTCATTGTTCCTTATCTGGAATTCTGAAATCCAAAATACTCCAAAATCTACACACAAGGGTTTTGTTATTCTGTCGCCAAAGTCCAGATTTGGATTTTAGCTTGGCCAGTGTGGTGTGATTCCTCACCAACATCAGTTTGTCTATCATTTTTCCTTCATCCCAGACCAATTTGGATGCTGTAACACTCATGTTTAGTAGCATCATGACATCAGTATGGCTTTTTGCCATTCTTTTTTCTTGCAACTGAGATGTCTTCCTGCAACAACCTTTCTGGGAACCCTTGCCCAGGTTGCATCTGCACTGCAGAATTAATGCTGTTTGAAACCTATTTGATTCCATGCTGTGGCATTTTGGAATTTGTAATCTTGTAAGAGAAAGCTCAGGTGCCCCGACAAACTATACATCCCAGAATTCCATAGAATGGAACCATGTCAGTTAAAGCACTCTCAAACTTCATCTGTCCTGCAGTGTAGCAACAGACTCAATGAAAGTTGGAAGTGTGCTAGCATCCAAGGACAGTGAGAAAGGACAAAGACGTATGCAATGCATGTTCGGGGGTTTGGAAACCACATTTTCCAGTGTCCCCAGTGCTTGGATTCCTCTGGTTATAATAGTCAAAAACACCAGGGAGAGTGGGACACTGAATCAGGTCTGAGCCAAAGAAGGATTTCAGGGCAAAAAGCACTTGCTTCCTAATGCAGCCAAGTTTCAGAGTGGGAAAGTCTTGTGTGCCAAATCAGGTAATTATGAACTTCGATACCATCGCTCGCTTTCTTGTTTGTTTGTACTCTTCTGTTCCCAGTGCGAATAATTGACAAGCGTCCGTATGTTTGTTTTCTATTCAGTGGCTCTGAGCTGCTTGGCTCCCGTGAAGAAATGGAAAGAGATAATTTGGTGGTGGCTTTTCATTCAGGCCGCCCAAGACATATTGGTGCCTGCAGTGGGGGACCAAAAGGCTCTGTCCCTTCAGACTAATTCCCACTGGGACGTTCCCCTGACCATTGGGATGTTCTCCTGCCCAAACCACTGGAAAACACATGAGCTGTGCAAAAACACAGCTCTGTTCTTGGATGGCTTTTCTTTGTTTCGGTGCAGAATTGAAAACAGAGCCTTGGGATTGGGAGACATAGCTGTGTTAGTCTGAGATATCAGTATGCAATCTCTTGTAGCACCTTTGGATGTAAATGAGAGAGACATTGTAGCATGAGCTTTTGTAGACTTGGTCTACTTTCTCAGATGCATGAAGTTAAAACTGAGCAAGTTAAAACAGAAATGATCACCTCATCACCATATCCCCATGTTTTACATTTCTAAGGCTATTAATTCAGTCACGCTATAAAGGTTCTTCCTTGGCACCAGTTGACTCCATGCATCTGAGAAGCTAGAGCAAGTCTGTGAAAGCTTATGCTTCTAAGGCTGTTTCCGCACTGCAGAAATAATTCAGTTGGGCACCACTTTTAACAGCCATGGCTCAATACTGTGGAATCTGGGGTAGTTTTGTGAGATATTTGGCCTTCTCTCTGGTGCCAAAACAGACTACAAATCATAAGAGTCCACAGCATTGAACCATGGCTGTTAAAGTGATGCCAAACTGGATTATTTCTGCAGTGCAGATGCAGCCAACATCTTTCGCTCATCACTTTATCTCATGACAAAAGGAAGTCAAGACAGAGTGGCAGAGAGACGACTTTCTCCTTGCATCTCTGCATGCTGCTGTGGCACTTCCATTCTCCTTTCCATGGGAGATGGTCACAAAAGCACGCCTTTTGCCAAATGGATTTTTCCAGTGTGACAAAAGGGATTCTTTTACCCTTGGGAAGAGAATGGAAGTGCCACAACATCATGCAGAGGGGTAGGGAGAAAGCTACTTCTCTGCCTTGCCATCTTGACTTTCTTTTGTCATGCAATAGGGCTCCTAGTTAGCCTCAAAGGTAGTACAAGATCCCTTTGCATACAGAACCTTGGAATCTTACTTTTCGGGACTGCTGTTTGCACCAGAACCCATCGGCCAGCCCAGTGAGAGGCCCTCCAACAGTGGATTTTGGGAACCGTAGTCCAAAAGAGTAACAGCCAGTGAGATTTCCTCTTCCTGGAGCAGAACTGACTGTTTTGTGTACAGCCAGTCCAAGGATTTTTGCTGCCCGAGGCTCAGCATTTCCTCAGCCTTATTGGAAGGTTTGCTCTGTGAATTTACTCCCGTCCTACTCCATCGGCACTAGCCCAAAAGATTTCACCATACAAGCTTAAGCAATAGATGCTCTTGCTCATTCACCCACTCACAAGTCAAGATGGATCATATCTCTGAACATACATATCACTGTCCATGAAGGAAGGTTTTGTTACAAGGAGGTAGGTAGCTTTCCCAGCCAGCATGGCCACTGGTATTTGGGGAGTGGTAGTTTCACCTCTGAGTAGTCCTTGCCTAAGAAAACCCTATGGAATTGATGGGGTCGCCCTAAATCAACAGGCAACGTCAAGGCGCACATACACACCCATAAACACATATACAGAGTTGTGAAAGGTCAAATTTCCAAGCTGAGAGGAAAACATAATCCACGCAGTTCTGCCTCCTCTTCAATAATACAACACTATTTATTTTGTTACTTGAGAAATTGGGTTAGCAGCCTTTCAAAATGTGATATCTTTCCAAGGCAGCATGAAATACTTAGGAGATGCAATTTAAAACATGTAACTTTGTTAAAATTAATGACAAAGAAGGATGAGCAGGAATGCAATAAAAAAACAAGCTGTTTCCTACTATTTCAGCCACCCACGATCTGCATATAATGATACCATTAAGACAAAAGGCAAATACAACTTATCCTTTTAAGAAGAGTTTTTAGGCCCCGTGTAAAGCCCAATTGCAATGGGGAGTTCTAGTCATGTCATACCCTCCAACATTTTGCAAACTGGGACATGTGTGCTCATGCAACAGCAAAGTGTGGTCAAGATGCCAAAACGTATTAATGAGGAAGAACAGACAGGTTAGGAGAAGCTGCAGCAGTTTTCTTTTGCTGGAGTTTACTGGGAAGGGCAAGATCTTACCCCCTTCTATCCTTTGGCCTTTGCTGAGTTAATGAAGTGCAAACTACTTTTGTACTTTGAACTCCATTTGCAGCAAATGACGCAAGTTGAGAGCAAAGGGGGGAAATAGGAGGAAGAGAAACTGGAAAATTTTAAAAGCTGAAAAAATGGGATGACAGAAGACGTCAAATCAGGGTTATAAGGTGGAGGATGGCCTATGGCAGGAGTGTGCAGCATTTGCAAATCCAGAAGCCTGTAACTATAGTCTGCATTTCTCTGCTGCAACCATTCAGTTGAACTTCGATGGTCAATTGGAAAAAGCCCTTTAAAACAACAGCAACAGAAGTTCCAGTTACCCCCCAAATTTTCCAAAACATAGTTCCAAAATGTGTTCTTCCCCTCCGTGGCTTTGTTTTTGGGCATGTTTTGGCCTTGTCCCGTTTGCTGCATGTATCCGTGGGGAATTATTTATGTAGTATGATCCTAACTTTGTTGGAAATGGGCAGCATTGATGGTGGTGATGGGAACTGATTGGTTGGTACGGCTTTGCCCAACATGTGCCATTGGAAGTGGGCACCCTTTTTGGCAACTGTTTTTCACCAGTCTTGCAAGACTCCTCTCTCCAGCTGCAAAACACCCTATATTTCCCACACCTCACTTATTCTGTCTGTTTTTGCACTTTTTAGAACAAATTCCTCATCCCCCTAGGAGAGAGAGAGTGAGAAAGAGAAAGAGAAAGAAAGATATCTTTTCATTTTGCTTCTGCCATTCAACTGGATTCTGTGGGATTCAGTCTCACGTTGCAATGGAATCTGAAGTAAAATCAATACACGGTTTTGTTTTCTTGCCCCTCTGACTGGCAGGTCATTGCCTGCAGCCTTCTTGTCTTACATATCTAATGGGTCTTCTGGCAGGTTTCCTTCCCTCCCCTCTTTTTTCGGGGAAAGAATAGCAAAGTTTGACTGAGGAGCCCTTCTGTTCCCCCTCCTCGGCTTCCTCCATTTTGCTTGGGTCAGGCAGAGGGTCTCTTGTCTTTTGTGAGAACGCTGCCTTCGATAAAAGAGCCCCTATTTCCACAGTTTGGGAAAATTACTTTAAAAAACCCATAACACTCCCAGAATCCCCTAACTATCAAAAGTAATGCATCACTGAATGTATACACTATGCTTCCCGGCGATTCTGGGAGTTAGTTTTTACCAAGCTTGGGGATACTTACGGTTGGAAAATGACCATCCCGGTGTGCCGAGTGACCATGATGGCTCAGGGTTTCTGGGAGATGTTGTCCAAAAAGTAACTTTTCCAAGCTTGGCTTCTTTCCCACGTGGTTTGTATGGAAACGGTCCCACGGTCTAGTCCTTGGCACTGATGGTCAAAAAAGATCTTCGCTCAGGAAGGTCTGAGCTGTAATGAGGTTCTCCAGTGTGTTTGTGGATGGTGAACCTAGGAGTTAGTGGGGACATTTTATTGTGCAGATGGTTTGCTGCACAGAAATTGCTGTCGTTGGGGGCTTATTCAATACAAAATTCATGCACGGTTGATTCGTATAGAAACCAACTTTTTTGGGTAAAAGAAACAGCCTTTTCTTCACAGACGATAATATTTATGTGTAGAACTATTATTTTATGCACTGGACATCACTGTCTCTAGTGTTGAAAATGTTGTTTCCTGTGCAAATCAGCCATGTGCGAATTTTGTGCAGAACGAGTCCTGAATTGCAAATAATAATAATAATAATAATAGGATTTATTTATATACCGCCCAATCACTGGGAATCCGAGCAGTCAAATAGGCTTCGAGAATGGTGTGGTTTTTGAATGGTGTGCTTCATAGCATTGTTGTAAGTTGAAATCAACTTAAGGGCAACCTACAACAACAAGCCCTCATATCTGGCACCATGCAGAAACAAAGAAGAAGGATGAGTCTCTGAGAATATGTAACTGCTGACTTTTCCGTGAGAAAAGCAAATATTTTCCGGTGTAAGAATTTTGACCCAGGAAGACGTGTGCCGTCAGACTTTTTGGAAACTGTTCTCCATTAAGACAACATTCTTATTGGAATTGTCACAGCAGCTAAAATAGCCAGGAGCAGCAAGCCGGCCACATAATGGTAAGGCAAGGAAGAGTGAGTAGTTTGTGGACATTTTGCCTCCGAAGGCATTTGGTTCGTGTTCTTGTAAAGCACCGGGAACCTCTCATGAGTGGTCAGAGTGGAACGTTGCGCACTGAGATAGACAGTTTTGAAAAATGGATCCATTTGAAGCAGTCCATGAAAAATGGGAAGCAATTACGTCCTGTTCTTGTGGTGGCAGCTCACTGCGGGGAGTTATGAATTCCCATTTGTTGAAATTTGGAGGAAGGGAGAGTTCTCTTTTGTGGAACAGTGCACACGCGCATGTAATTCTGGAGACTGAAAGTGTTCTTTTTAAAATCGAGAGCTGAAGACCAATTGAATGGAGGGTGGCTTCTTGTGGACAGTTCGCTCATTTCACATTGGTCTCTGGTCAACAGGTTTGGTAGGTTTTTGTGCTATTAACTAGCAGACCCTGTTGGATTATAAGCAATTGTGTAATAAAGAATGCTTTAGTTGTGTATTTCTCCATTGCAGAGGGTTGGCTTCTACAGCCTCTTCCCATTCTGGGATTCTATGATTATGTCTCCCCAGCCATTCTCCCTTGAAAATCCTGGCTGTTCCTACCCTTCTGAGTTGATACTGTATGGGATGGTTGGCTGTGCCAAAGTCCTGGCTTCAAGGTGACAAGCCTGTCGACGATGCTTTGATCTGGATTTCCTGCATGGCAGAATGGGGTTGGACTGGATGGCCCTTGCAGTCTCTTCCAACTCTATGATTCTATGATTCTATGATTCATAACAGGAATAAGCTGGCTAAATTTAGGTTTGTGGTGCTTTTGGCAGAGGAACCATCTCAAGCTCCTGAGACTGAGCTGAAAGCCAATGGTCAGGAGGTTGCAGAACACAGGCAAGTCTGCAGCTCACCACTTTGCCGTTCCGTCTGCAGCTTACCACTCACATTCCCACATGCTCTGCCTTTTCCTTATGCTGACTACATCCAACTGGGAATTTCCTGTACATTATTTGGCAACGTTTTAAATTAGCATTGCGCAGAACTTCACTCTGGCTGAATAATGACCTGGATGCAGGGGATGAATGTGCAGACTGGGGTCAAGTGGAGTGGATAAAAACCCAATGGACTTGGCTGGGTTCCGAACTTCTCAATCACTTGCGCTCTTGGGAACCCACCTGGGATGGGATGCTCAAGTGTGTGCCAAACTGATGAGAAAGCTGGGGTTCCAAAGAAAGGGAGATGTTTGCTTTGGCTGATCCACCAAAGGCTGGTAGCCAAGATCCAGTCTGGACTGATAAGTGGCTGCAGTTAAAGACAGCTCCATCACTTGTGTTATGGGAGGTGAGGGGAGAGGTGAAGGCATTGTTTCTAGAGGAGGATTCCAAGCCAGACTTCTCCTCTGATAGTTTGCTTGATGGCCTCTATGGATGACAGAATCATTAACAGTGATGACTTTGTCCTTATTACAGCCAGTCCAGTGTTCAAGGGAAGCTGGGAGAGAGTTTTTCAGCATGTTTTTCAGCTTCAGAAGCAGATGTAAGGGACAAACTCACTACAGAAATGCAAAGGAGTCAAACAGACAAGTGTCAGGGTGCTGTGGTTTAGATTTAGGCGATTGGCCTAAAACTATGAACTGGAGATGTCGAAGGCTTTCACTGCCAGAATCAATAGGTTTTTTGTGGGGTTTTCAGGCTATGTGACCATGTTCTGGAAGAATTTATTCCTCACATTTCACTTCTGAAGATGCCAGCCCCAGATGCTGGTGAAACAGCAGGAGTAAATTAATAATTAATAATAATAATTTGTTTTATTTATATACCGCTATTCCAAAGATCATAGCGGTGAACAGCAAGTAAGCTAATTAGCAAGTAAGCTAATGAGCAAGTAAACTCTTCCAGAACATGGCCACAGAGCCCGAAACAACAACGATGAATTGGAGAGTTGTGCAGAGATTTTTTTAAACTCAAGCATCTAAATTGTGGATAGAGAAATGAATGTCGAGAACAGGAAGGACAACTTGTAACAAACCTTCCGTTGCACGCAGCCTCGCCACGCCAAGACACAAGACCGCTTAACTTTTCTACCTAATTTTAGTTGCATGCAAACCTCTGGGATCAGTCTGTGAATGATGTTCCCCAGACATCTGACAAAGTGGGATTAGGGCCCAAGAAATCTTATGCAGTGATAAAATGTGTTAGTCTTTAAGGTGCCACCAGGCTCTGTGTTGTCCAGGTCTCTCAGGGCTTTGTTTACCTGGCAAAGCTGTAAGAGGCGTCTCCATAGTCGGCCCACTCTTTCCTGGTCTCCCCCTGGGAACAAAGGTGTTGGGAACAATTTTGTCACCCGTCCGCAGCGTCCTTCAAGAGTTAGAAAAACTAATCTGATGTGACTTAAACGGAAAAAATTCTCAGTACTTTCTCAGGGTTATTGATTGCAGCTTCATTCCCCAGTTAATGTTCCTTTGTGGCGACTGTGTGGTGAAACTCACTTTATAGGGCAGAGATGACGACAATGTGTTGCACATTAAAAGAGCCCTTTCGCTGCCACTTGGCTCCTTGTTTTGATCAAGCACATATGGCCCTCCAACGCTGACGTCCTTTGGTTCCCTGGCCAGCAGACACACTGTGTTTGGATGGCTGCTGTTGCCTTGCCTTGTTTGTTGTTGCACATAAGTATCTGCCATCAAAGTGGCTTTGACTTGTGGTGACCTAGTGAAGGAAAACCCAAGGACCCTGGCCATTGACTGCCCTTCTCAGGACTTGCAAACTCAGGTCCGTGGCTTCCTTGATCAAATCAATCCACCTGTAATGTAGCCTCCCTCTTTTCCTATTGCCTTCCACTTTATCAAGCATTATCATCTTTTCCAATGAGTCATATTGTCTCATAGGTTCAAGGATGAGAGTTTCAAGTTTGGTCATTTTGGCTTCTAGGAAGAGTTCAAGCTTGATTTGCACTAAGAACCTTTCATTTTTGGACGTTCATGATATCTGTAGGCTCCTTCATCACTTCATTTTGAATGAGTTACTGTCAGCTTTCTTCGCTGTCCAGCTTTCACGACCGTACAAAGGAATTGGAAACTATGGCACAGATGATGATTTTTTAAATAGTCAATCAAATGTCCTTTACACTTGAGGATCTTATCTGGTTCTTCTCATAGTTCCCCTTCCAAGTCTGAGTCTTCTGGTTCCTTGACTGCGTTGGTTTGAGAATGAGCCAAAGGTATGGAAAACCGCGAACTGTGACTGAGTCTTTATCACCCACTTTTCACATTATATAAATCATCTGTGGTCATTATTTCTGTTTTCATAATATTCAGCTGTAACCCTGGTTTTGCATTTTCTTCCTGAATTTTCATCAGTTCCAAGTCTTTGCAGTTTTCTGCTGGTAGTGCTTAAATATGTATTTATGTCACCAAAGATAGAAACAAAAAAGAAGCATAAATTACGGTTCATTTCATATAAGTACGAACCCTGTATTTGCAGGGAATATATTCCCAGACTTATTGCAGATACTGAGAATCACACATAAGAACAAATGCTATATCTCCAGCGAAAGTTGACCACAGAGTCATACTGGAGGACCTTCAGATGCCTAGAGAAATCCCCCTTTTTCCTGATGATGTGGGTAAGTGAAATCACAGGTGCCAGTCCTGCAGATATAGGGAGGGTTGTACTGTACAGAAGTATGTTTTTAGGAAATGCAAGAATTTAATACAACTGTGGTATTACTCAGTGCATTGTCCCCAGCAATTAATAAATCAATCTCATTTTGTTTCACACAATGGAACCATTGCATGATCTTCCCAGGTGTATATGATCTTCCCAGGTGTATATGAGCTTCCCAGGTGTATATGAGCTTCCCAGGTGTATATGATCTTCCCAGGTGTATATGATCTTCCCAGGTGTATATGATCTTCCCAGGTGTATATGAGCTTCCCAGGTGCATATGATCTTCCCAGGTGTATATGATCTTCCCAGGTGTATATGATCTTCCCAGGTGTATATGA
>NC_056527.1:122866664-123030863 GCF_019175285.1 Sceloporus undulatus
CCTACTGCCCAACTTTTGGGGCAGGTTATCTTTCACTTGTACCCTTTTCCTTCCAAATATCATTGCCTATTGCAAGGATAAATAAGCATTTGCAATTTCTAAAATTAAAGGGAGAGGGAAATGTTAATCAGAACTAGAGAAAGAGGAGAAAGAGTGTTTTAGCCTTTCTCCTCATGCCATGATTTTAAGAAAGATCATCTTGGTTTGGGGAATGGCTGACTACAATATACCATTGTGTCCCAGAGGTTTGGAAGCAGACTTGCTATTCTGTTCCTAGGCTACAAGCAACACCACAATGACTGGGTGCTATTAAAACACTTGGAATCATTCAGTGTTTCGGACAAAGGTTTGCAAATTTAATTTAGGAGCTTATGGACTAAATTCAGTATGAGTCTTAACTAGAATAGTCCCATTGTAAACACAACTATGTACATAGTGATTTACAAGTCCCATACATTTAATTGGCCTACTCCAGTTGGAACCAATGTTGGTGAGCATAAACTTGAACACATTGGTTTGTATTACATCAGATTTTGTTTTAAGACAAATTATTTTAAGAGATGTTTAATATTTGATTTCCTTTGGTGTTGGTTATCCTTATTTCTCAGTTGTGGCTGTAGTAGTCTGTGCTGCCCATTTTGTGTTCCTCCAGAGAGACTAACATGGCTGTCCTTTTTGAATTTCTTTCGCCTTCCAGCTTTAAAGATGAAAATAAAAGAGGTGAAAAAAGAAAACGGGGACAAGAAGATCATCCCCAAGAAGAAAAAACCCTTGAAGTTGGGCACCATCAAGAAGAAAGATCTCAAGAAGCTGGTGGTGTACTTAAAGAACGGAGCAGACTGTCCTTGCCACCAGCTGGACAACCTCAACAACCAGTTTCTCATCATGGGACGAAAGGTGAAGACCCAATACCTGCTGACAGCCATCCACAAGTGGGATAAGAAGAACAAGGAGTTCAAGAAGTTCATGAAGAAAATGAAGAGCCCGGAGTGCCCAACATTTCAGTCTGTCTTCAAATGATCCGCCGGCGCCAGACCTGGGACTTCTTTTGTTTTTGTCATTGTCGTATTTTTATTTTTCCTGCTGGCCCTGAACTTGCACAAACTTTGACTTGATGACTCACCTACATTTGTGTCTCCTTTTGTCACAATGGATGCTGTACCTTTTCTTGGACTTTCCTTCTGTCTGTCTCCTTAGATCTTCCAGTTTCTTGCTCTTTTTTTACTTTCTCTGGTTATATCCTCATGTGGGAATGTTGAAAAGATATTTAGGCCTGTTACAGACTGCCAAAATAAAGCTGCTTCTGGTCTCTTTGGAGGTATGCTGTTTAAATGATGCATGCATCCTAAGAATCCGGAAGCTGCACCAAAGCCATGCTCCAGTGCTTAGGAATGGAGTGTGGCTTTGGTGCGACCTCCGGACTCTTAGGATCCATGCATCATTTAAACAGCATACCTCCAAAGAGACCAGAAGCAGCTTTATTTTGGCAGTCTGTAACAGGCCATAGGTAGGTTTGGGGTTACGAGCGCAGCAGTACCTGAGGCCATAATGAGCATTTGCAACACGGCTGGGCATGACCCTGCTCTCATTTTTTTGGTTAGAAACCCACCATTTCAGTGATGTGGAAATACCCCCTTTAAAAAAAGCCTCCCAATTTGTGAATATCCACTTTCTCTCCACCTGATTTGGTTGGTTTCTCCTGGCTTCTGTTCCATCACTGGCCTTTTCCCACCTCCAGGTTCTCCCTCATCCTCCTTCCATGATTCTCATGCAATGGCTAGGAAGTTGTCGCAATTCCTACATCACCAACTAAAACTGATTATGTGATGGTGTCACTGGGGTGACTGAGAGGCCCATACAGATGAGTAAGTTAGCATATCTTTGATGGAGCATGGTATAGTGGTTTGAGTGTTGGACTCTGGAGACCAAGGTTTGGGTTTTGGAAGAGGGAAATTTAGGAACAGCCACTGCATTGTTCTAACAAAAATTGAACAAGTGGAAGAGTGGGGTTCACCTGCCATTTTAATGCCAGAACTGGACTAGTAGTTTGGATCACGCATTACAAAAATAGAAGACCGGGGCGGGAAAGAGTTCATGAGAACCTCTGCAAAATCTCTTGTGGCACAGATTATAGGGGTTGTATTGCGATACGAAAGCCAGCATAGTGTAATGGTTTGGATGTTGGACTAAAACTTGGGGAGTTCAGGGTTCAGATCTCCGCTCAGCCATGGAAACCCACTGGGTGACCTTAAGCAAGTTGCACTCTCTCAGCCTCAGGGGAAGGCTATGGCAAGCTCTCTATCATACGGTGCGAAAACCATGTGATAGGTTCACCGTAGGGTTGCCATAAGTCAGAAACAACTTGAAGGCACACAACAATGAACAGGATGGGTCTTCCAGCAAGATGGAGGAAGGTGGGAAACTCAAGAAGAAACACTGGGCTTTGCAGTCATTTTTGACTGTTGGTTCTTTTTCATAGAAGGGGGCAACACACAACGCAGAGAAAAGGGATGGAGGAGTTGTTTAATTGGCAGAAAAATAAAAGCACCATTGTGCAAGAATGACCAACATCTGTATTCTGGGGTGGGAACATTCTCCAGACAATGGTCTCTGTGGGTTGGCAAAGGAAATGCATTATGGTCAGGCTCCATAATGGTGCCACCTAGTATTAACTGTTTCACAGTTATGGCACACCTCATGTGTTCATGCGTGGTATGTTATGTACCAACCTGTACCTTTCCAAATTGCATACAACATCTCAGAATGTAACATGAAAGTGTGGAATACTTCTTACATTTTGAAAGCCTTTTTCTTTGCCTTATGAATGCAGCCCTTTAGCAGACCTCAGCTAAAATCCTGATACTGGGACAAGGAAGGGTTTCTTTTTTTAAGGGAAAATGGCTCCAGGGCTGGATTTGACCCACGAATGCTGACCTTATTCTAGATATTTACATAAATGTGTAATCTAATGAAGAGTTCCTAGTTACACCGTCGAGTTATTTTCCCAGCGCTGGGCCCTCGCCTTGTTTCTGTCCCTTTCCCAGGAGGCAGAAGGAGCCCTTTTCTGTATATTATTCTTTCCCCTTGAATTTTAATTATTTTTTTGGTAGCTTTTCAAGATTCAGAGTAACTCTTTCCCTTTGTTTCCTGTCTCCCCAACTTTCCTTTGTTCAGTTCTTTTGCTTTTAAATGTGAGAGTCTGAGCTTCCCAAATTTTAGATGGGAATTTGTGTTTTGAAGATGACTTTTTATTTTGGTTTGTGTTCATTTCTCTGTCATCCCTGTTTTTTTCTAAAACTAACAAAACCTAAGAGTGTCTGCGTTGGTGGGGAAATCACATCTATATTGTCTTTATTTTAAAAAAGGTTGGTTGCAGATGTTTGCCTTAATGTCATAAAGTTGCTAAAAATCCCAACAGCCACTACGATGCCATGATTTTCTACAAAGGGCATCTAACATAAAACATGGACTTCTCCAGATTTTGTTTAAAAATGCAGTAAGGGATTCACTTCTAAAGCATCGGTGGGTTATATGTGTTCCTCCAAATGTTACCGGACTGCAGATCCCATTAAATCTAGACATTGGTGAAAGACGGGATATAAAAGCTTCAAACTAGATGTGCAAACCCACTACACAAATGCAAACATGTCCCCCTTGTGAAAACTGTATTTCCATTTCTACTGTTGGGATGGATTGAAATGGACAAAACAAATGGGATTTTAGATGCCCCAAATGTGGGACTGGTAAACAGAGAATGAAGAAGGGTATTTTCCAGTTCAACGGCGCTTTGCCATGGCTCATTGCTATGGAATTTGGGGATTTGGGAGATATTTAGCCATCGCTGTCAGAGAGCTCTGGTGCCCCAACAAACTGCATAATAATGATGATGATAATAATTTATTTATAGCCCACCCAATCACAAGGAATCCGGGCATCCATATCCCAGGATGCCATAGGATGGAGCCATCGCAGTTAAAGTGGTGTCAAACTGCATTGTTTCTGCAGTGCAGATGAGGCCCGAGTCCATTACTAGAACTAAGTTTGCAAAGCGATAATCTTGCTGCTGTTTTCCATGTGCCTTTGTATCTGCCTATGTTCAGTGAAGCTCGGACTCTTTATGTTACCAAAGGAAATGGTCTGCCCTTGTCCACGCAAGCAACACTGAGTGATGCATGTGCGGATGAACTTGTTTCAGTTGTATGAGAAAGCGCCTTTTGGGTCGGATGAAACAAACCATCTGGATTTTGTAACAGACTCCCTTGCGCAGGGCTGGTACACAGAGGCCGCATGTCTCTTTAGGAGTGCAAGAGGAGGTCACTGGATCAGCAGGCTCATCTACAAATGTTCTGGAAGGGCCCAGGAAGGTCCTCTTGGGAATCCTCACTATGTCTTGGCTGTCTTTTCCAGGAATCAGCCCTGTCAGCAATTTCTTTGGATGTAGCTTTGTCTTTAAGCCAGTCGCATCGTGGAGGGGGATGCTTTTGGGCCAAAGGCATTTCAACGTTTCTTATTTAGCCTTTCTGTTTCAATCTGCCAATGACAATTTGGTTCCTAGAGAAAAGGACTATTAGCGTTAATCCACTACTATTAATAAGGCCAAGAATGGTAGAATTGGGTTGAACAGTTCAGTGGCAGAGCTCATATTATCCACAACGCAGATTCTAGGTTCAGTACTGGTGCCTCTTATTAACAGGATCTCAAGCATACTTTTCCAATGTCTTGATTTGGCAGGACAGTCCTGAATAAACTTCTGCCATCCCAATTTTCAGTTGTTTTAAAAATGTCTTAGTTTCTCTCTCTCCTTCCCACTTTGCCCCTTTGTTTTCCATTTACTTCAATTGCTGCAAACTGAATTCAAAGTGCAAATTAGTTTTGCATTCAGTTAACTCAAGATGGCGGAGAGGAGAGGAGGAGATGCTACACCTTCCCAGTAGGTTCAGGTAAAAGCAAACTGCTACCGCCTCTCCTTGCTTGTATGTTCTTCTTCATTAATATCTTTTGCCATCTTGACAACACTTTGAGGATACTTGGTCACATGTGAAATGTCTGTGAAATATTGGAGGATATGACTCAAGTAGGACAACAGTGGATGATTCCTATGTGCGTCTTTGGAGTCTATGGGGCTGTGTTGGCTTCCAGGAGACCTCAAAAGACTGTTTGCCTCCAAACTACCCCCCCCAACACCAAAACAAAATCCATTTTTGCCCCCAAAAGCCCTTTATGGCTGAGAACATTTTTACCATGTGAAGCCGAAGGCTTTCACGGCCGGCATCCATAGTTTTTTGTGGTTTTTTCAGGCTATGCAGCCAAGTTCTAGAAGAGTTTATTCCTGACGTTTCGCCAGCATCTGTGGCTGGCATCTTCAGAGAATTTTTGCCATGTTTTGGACCCTCCACACTAATTCTTTTAGGCCAAGGAGAAGCCATTTATTTTTTTTTGCAACAGACCTGGAAGTCATCTTCTGGGTTGTATCTTTGCATGCCACATTTTCCTCACTTCTGCCCAAGAGGACTGATGCCAGTCAGAGAGGACAGATTTAGGCTAACAAGACCGATGATCTGACTCAGCAACCAGTCAGCAAAACATGCAGCCGAATGACCCTCTGCAGACAGAAGTCCCAGAGCATTCAGCAGGGCTGTCTTCCAAGGATGCATTGCCAAGAGTTGCAGCCTTATTTATCAGCTGGCCTGATATTTTTAGGAGCTGGCTTTGATAGGAAGTGAACGCTCCAGTTTCAGGAAGAGAGGTCTTGCTAGAGTGTCTCCATTCCTCTCTCTTTGCCTTCTTCTTTTTCAGATAGGGCATAAGTTAAAGGTCACAGGGTACGATCGCCTGCCTGGAAATCATCACTTCTGCCACCCGAGAGTTGCTGCCAGTTGCTTCTGGGGATGATGGAAGTAAGAGAAGAGGATGGAAGAGAAATCTCATAAGCCAGGGCTACTCAAAGTGGCAGCCTGTGGAAAGAAATGAAAGCAAGAAACAATTGAAACCGATAGGCACAAATATGGTACCACTGGTATATTGAGGGACAAGGCTGCTGGTCCCCACATCAGAAAGCCTGAAACGCACTACAGTTTCTCTAGGTATCCTTTTTATCACAGAGAACCAGGTGGGTTCTCTGTAGGGAGTTGGGTCCAGCACTCAAAGGGATGCCCACTGGTGGGTCCTGGCAATGATGGCAGCCAGAAGCAGTGTCAGATGGTTGAGAGCTGCCACTTAAATTTTCCGCAGTTATACAAAGAGTAATGCTACACCAAAAGCAGAAATTAAACTGGTAGCCCAACTCAGACACCTGATAAGTCAGGCTGGAAATTCTTCTTTTTTGCAATGGGTGGACAGGGCAAGCGAGCATCACCAAAGGAGTCTGCCTGGGTTCCAGGGCCTTGGTAGATGCCCAAGGATGCCAGGCACTTGTACAGGCTTTAGATCAACAGCCCATTCCATTCCTCATACTGCCTGGCATCTTTGCGTATTCTGCATTTAAAGACTATCTCACAAACTCACTTCTGGAAACTCAGGTGAAAAGTTCAAAAGACTTCAAAGGCGAGTAACTTATGGAGCAAATTTTCAACAGTATCAATAGGTAGGAATTGATAGAATTTTGGGTACCCTAATTTGGGTTGGCATCTTCTCTTTAGACAATGTTTTGCCCTTTCAATTCATCTGCCAAGGATACTCAGGCATTGCAAGGGATCCTGGGTCATGTGTGAATGCAGGAAGTGTGGGTACATGCGGCACCATTCAGCCCTTTTGTCTTTCTCTCTCTCATCCTGTGTAAATTGAGGAGGCAAAGGTGAACAGGCCAGATGCCCTCCTCTGCCTTCACCTTTCTGCTATCAACAGATTGCAAGCTAGAGAAACATGTCTATTGTTGCTCGATCCATTGCATTGTGGAGCACCATGAAAAGTGGATTCAAAGAATTCTGATCTTTCAGGAGGACTTTGAGTTGTGTGTTGATGGTGATATGATGACACCTTTAAATACCCAAGGACTGCAAAAAAGACAGGATGAAGGCTTGTTCTCTGCTGTCTCAGAGGGCAGAACTAGGTCTAATTGTTGTAAGTTATTCTTCACCAATTGAGAATGAGGTTGAGAACCTCAGGCCTCGCTTAAAAGCAATGGGCTCAGCTCCTAGTAGGCCTCCTTTCTTTGCCCTTACGCACACACCTTGTACGGACTCACAATAATGGTTTGTTGAAAATTAACTGAATGCAAAAGCCTTAGAAACTCTCCAACACACTTTCTCTCTAAGCTCCATTTGTCCCCGACAATATTGGGCGCAGTGAAATTTGGGGACGGCTGCATCTGCACTGTAGAAATAATGCTGTTTGACACCACTTTAACTACCATGGCTCCGTCCTATGGACTCCTGGGATTTGTAGTTTGTTGTGGCACCAGAGATCTCTGACAGAGAAGGCTAAATATCTCACAAAACTACACATCCCACAGCATTGCACCATGGCAGCTAAAGCATTGTCAAACTGCATTAATTCTGCAGTGCAGATGCAGCTGAAGCCATTTTTAGGGGGCTTATTCTCCTGGTCTATTGACTTGTCCCCTTCTTAGTCTTTGGTTCTAGAGGTGAAAGGAGATCAACTTGCAAAATTTCACAGATAATTCGACCAGATCTGTAGTTTTGCTGCAAACGTACAAGATTTCCATGTTCCTTCACTCTTGGGGAGAACTGCTACCAGTTGGACTGCCACGATATTTTTGACTGCCAGCAAAATAATGCAAACACTCTTGTTAACTCTCCTTTCTGGATGAAGTCTGACTATTGTGTCAGCTCCTGGGAAGTACTTTCTTTTCCAAATTTATAAAAATCTACATGTGTATCAAGTTAACATAATTTATCTGCATTTTCCAAAGCACAACTCCAGTTTTATACAAAGTAAGGCTGATAAACCTGTTCTGTTTACCCCCGTCTCTCTCTCTCTCTCTTCCCAATGCATTTCTCTGTCATGTATTCACACCCATTTAACTAAACTTGCTGAATTAACCAGTTTCTGTGTGATGTTCCTGGCTTAATGTTTAGGTTTTGTATAAAGAGATGCTGTTTTCTAATTCTGGTTTGTCATGTTTCAAATGGCTCCAAGCAGCCTTTTATGGGGGGAGTGGATTGAACCACCCATTTGGAAATAAATCTATAAAAGGACCCATCTGTATCTAGGGTTTTTTCTCCCTTTCTCCTTTTTGCTGGAGGACAGGGGTTGCATTTGGGGGGTGAAAACCAAGAGCAGCTTTTGTTTCCACAAAGAGCTGAAGGCAGTTTGAAAAGGAGGCTACTCATTTGCCTCCTTGGGAAAGAAGTTTTCTGGAGGGTTTGTTTTTATTTTGCATTGTTTCCAGAGTGCAAAACATGTTTGACAACGGAGCAGAAGTTTTTGTGTGTATGTGTATGTGGAGAAAGATAGAGAGAGACACACACATTTCCCAAATCTAGTATCCCTTCCAAGAGATCCCAAGGACAGTTTCGTCAAACTCCATTCTGCGGTGCAGGAATACACAAGTAAGTCCTCCTGAAAGATGCCCATCCAACCTCTGTTTAAAGACGTCCAAAGATGGAGAGTCCGTCACCCTCTGAGCCAATCCATTCCAGTATCAAACCACCACATAATTTGAATCCATTGGTTTGCATTCTAGTCTCTGGAGGTGCAAAAAAACAAGTGGACTTCATCTTCTACATGATACTCCTTTGGATACTTAAAGAGAGCTATCAGATCAGTGCTCAGACTTCTCCAAGCTAAACAGACTCAAACTCCCTAAATCATCTTCATAAGGCTTGGTTTCCAGACCGTAGATCATCCTGGTGGCCCTTCTCTGGAAATATATATAATTTACTAGCTTTCTTTAGAAAATGTCTATTTTAATTGATTTTAATTTGTTAATTGCTGGTCATAGGCAAGATGGCGAACGGCGGGGGCTGCTAGAGTCTGCAGTCCAACATTTCAAGCACCACAAACTTCAAACCGTATGGTTTTGTTGGCAGCCGATCCAAAAATGCTCCGCAATAAATAAAACGTGGGCCAATAGTCTGCTGGATAGTATCCTAATATAGAAAAACCACACTGCACTAACATATTTCTCCTTTCGAATTCCATAAAGTCGTGTGCAGCGGAAGCAGGGATGGAGGCACGCACATTGGTGTCCCTGCTAAAAGCTACCTTGACCGTAACCAAATGGTAAGATCAGACTAAACATTTGCATTGGCCTGTCTTCCAAAATTAACACTGTGAAGTTTCAAAGACCGGTGGTATTTCTCCCAATTATTAAAAGACAGTTATGGCTTGGGCTGATTTTTTACCCTTCCCTAAGTACCCGACCCTTGCAAAGTTTCCGTCCGTTTTCTCCCTCTCCTCTCCCAACCATTTCCTTAGCTTGCCTTCCCAACTTGATCTAAATGTTTATTTAATAATTCTGAAAGCGCTATTAAAGCTTCCTGGGTTTAAATGTTGGCTAAACATCCTGTCAGTTCTACTTTGGTTGAGAATGGCCGGGCGGCGGCAGTGGGGTGAGGATTTCGGACCTTTCGAGGAGGGTGAGAAATGCGCTTGTCACTCGGCAGACCTGCCCTCCTCCTTTGACCCTTCTCCACCCCACATTGCCTCCCCACCAGCCCCACGGCTCAGTACCCAGCCCAAGTGTTCCTCAAACAGAATTAATGGACGGTGAAGGGATTAGACCTGTCAGATCAACCTCCAATTAAGAGGGCAGGGTCAATGCGGTGGCTTTGGCTGGGAGCACATATGGCTACCATTAGCCGGTCCATGGCTTGGCCTCAGGTGGGGCCACTGTGGCAGCTTTTAGCATCTCCCTCTCCCTCTCTCTGATTTAAAAATCAATGGACAACTTCAATATTTGACCTAATGCTACAGGTATACTGCAGAGGAAGGAGCTGGCAAAACCACTTCTGGGTATTCCTTGCCTTAGGCCTTGTTTGCCTAAGGCACCATTTTGGCATCATCCTGTTCAGGCGACACATGTCCCAAACTGAGTCCAGGCGACATCCAGCATGTTCTGTACCAGGACTAGGGGACTGTAGTTGTTGTTGTTGTTGTTGTCGTTTTTGTGTGCCTTCAAGTCATTCAAGATTTTCACATGGCCAAAAGTGGCAGGAGCATGGCTGGATGCTCCTTTCACTATTGCGTAATTGTGCAAATATTATCATATGACATCATGTGACATCCCCATAATTGTGTTGTTATCCTGTGAATAAAGAGGAATTCTAGCACCACTTTTCATTCATAGGGCTTTCCCATAAATGAAAGTGGAGCTAGTATTCTTTTTTATTTGTGGGATAATGTCGAAATTATGGCATCGTCTGATAATGTTCGCACAATTGCACGATAGTGACGGGAGCATCCCACTATATTTCTGTGACCTTTTGGCCATGTGAAAATCTCTTGCCACCTTATAATGACCCAAAGGCAAACCTATCATGGGGTTTTCTAGGCCAGATTTGTTCATAGAAGGTTTGCAATTGCCTTCCCTGAAGCTGAGAACATGTGAGTTGCCCAAGTGGGTTTCATGGCTGAGCAAGGAAATGAACCCTGGTCTCTCGAGTCGTTGTCCAGCATTCAAGCCACTATGCCACATCAGCCTTAAAATGGTTTTAAAAATATCCTGGTTGCTCTGGATCTTCCAGGCCTTGGGCGCTGCACATGCTCTGCAAGACTTGCATCCAGGAGCAGAACATCGCTCTGAGAGATTCTGAAGAACTCAAAAGGGGACACTTTCCCTCCCTCTCCCCCTTTCTCTCGGGTTTTCTCTCTTTCTCTCAGAGAGAAAATGCCCTGGGCATTGGTGGCCACAAAGCCCCTTTTGGGTTCAATCCCCCTTGTCATTAACACAGACAATTTCTGTCACAATAAACTGCTCCGAATGGTTAATCTCCCTGGGTAACTGTGGGGAGATTAGGTTCTGCCCCTGCCTTTTTGCTGGGTGACTGCCTCTGAATGGGGACGGCTGCCCCCCGTTTCCTGCTCCCTGGAAGGCTCTTGAAGGGCTTTTGTCCCCAGGGAATCCTAAGGCTTTTTTGAGCATCTTGGTAAAGAGGAGGAACAGGCCCCGGGTGACAGAGGACAAGAGGCTGCTGCTGTGCCAAGAGCTTCCCTGGGGCCAGTGCCCACTCAGCATTCGCACACAGCTCCTTGGGAGGTAGTAGCTTTTGCACTGTTGTCAGGGTGACCAGATGTCCTCGACACAAAGGAGGACAAGGCACTGGGCATTCTGGAAAAACGGAGGACCTTATAAAATAAAAGCTAGAAACACTCACCAGAATGTATTTACGGCTGTATGATGAAGGCTGCATCTGCACTGCAGAAATAATCCGGCCGGACACTGCTTGAACTGTCATGGTTCTGCTCTGGTGCCACAACAGCTTATAAATAGCCTTGAGTTGTGGTGTCAAACCGGATTATTTCTGCAGTGCGGATGAGTCCATAGACTGTATTTTATTATGGACTCAGCCGAATTTTTCTGATTAAATTATCTTCATTAAGATGCCTTGCTGGTTTGCAAGATACTTTTAGAACTCTGCGCAAGACAAAGACCTGGACTTTACTAGCAACAACCCCTTGACTGAATCAACGTTGAAATTCTGCCTTCCATTTGCCCAATGTGCAGAAATTAAGGGGGGAAAGCCCTTTCAACATGTGCTTTGTGTCCTTGAGTGGCCCATTGCCTAACATGCTTACAGTCCTTTTCGCCTCCAAAAAACAAATGCAATCCCAAGCTCTGGGTGCAAGAGTTGTCTGCCGCTCCTACTAGAAAATAAGAGCTTTAGAAGGATCCATCCTATCCTGCTATTTGCAGCGAGGACAAGTTTACTAAGTGGATGCATTTCTCCAAGGGGAACAGCCAACGTGGTGTTACTCAATGGGCTTCTCAGTCATGCTCACAATGGAGGAATGGAGGACATTTTTAAAATCCCTCCTGGACAGAAGGCCAAAATGTAGGACATACCTGGAAAAAGAAGGTGTCTGGTCACCCTAGTTGTCGGTTTAAACAACAACAACCTGCACATGCTAATATAGACCTCTCAACACCAATGGTGCTTAGATATTGTGTTGTGCCAAACTAATGCTCCCAAGATGTCAGCTCCACCACCTAAACTTTGCAAAGCTTTTCTTCCATCCCCAAAGGCCAGGAACAGGCTTTGGAAGGGTCTCCTTTTAACAACCTTCTTTTTCTTTCTTTCCTTTCCTTTTTTGTCACAGACAAGTTATTAGTTTAGCATGGGATTCAGCATAAGTTGTTTCAAAGGAGGTGGGTGGGTGGTAATAAACCTCCTCCAAAAAACCCATTTTTTGTTATTCCAAGTTGTCTTGCGTTTAGAGAATCCGACTTCTCCTGGAATTTAATCTCCCCAGCTCCAAGCTGCAAAGAAATCTGTTCCTTTGCTTTCCATGTAAATTGACGATTGGAGATAACAGTGAGGGCCTTTGTGCTTTGATTTGGCATTTCGGCAAGGAGACCCATCTGCTTGCACTTACAGGCGCAGGCCTAGTCTGCATGCGATTACGGAGTTTATGGCCTCGCTAAAGGATTGGCAGATTTTATGAACTGATAGGAGACCTTTATCAGTTCACAAATCCTCAAGTCACCAGGGTGGGGAGAGTGAGAAGAAGGCAAAGTATAAAAAGAGAGAGAAAGAAAAAAGAGGGGAAAACATTGCAAAAACAAATTAAAAATTAAAAATCTGGTTTGCGCTCCTAACTGGCACAACTGCCACGGATGCTCTCCAGAGGAGGAGAAGAACGGAGAAGATTGGAGCGATAACTAGTCAGTTTGATGCCAGCACCGTCTTGGCTGAATGTCACACGTTGCAGCCTGTTGTTGGTCTCAGTTTCCTGTATCATAGAGAGTTTGTAGCAATGTTCATCGGAACAATTTAGCCATGTTTTCCAGAGATGTAGAAAGAACCACTTAGGAGTGCATGCCTCCCTCTGTGGTTATGGCTGGCAGATCTCTGGCCCCGAGTCTCCAGATGGTAGATGAGGGTGTAAATTCTCCACTTTTCATGGGCAGGTTGAAAGGGCTGTGCATAAATATCCACCTCAGCTGATAGAGCAGACGCTTGATAGAGTTTACAACACTTAACTGATATGTTGCTGCAACTTAAAAAGGCTCACCAGGAGGTTTATTGATTTACTTTATTAGCTTCCTCTTGTCCTTGCAGTTGCTGTGGTGCCAGGGCTCACCCTCTGCTCTGCTCTGCACCTACATTGTTGTGTGCCTGCAAGTTATTTTTAACTTGTGGCGACCCCAAGGCAAACCTGTTCTAGGGTTTTCTTGGCAGTAAGTAGGCTAGATTAAAGATCCTTATCCCATCTTCCTGTGAGCTAGTGTGGCATAGTGGTTTGAGTGTTGGACTATGACTCTGGACACCAGGGTTTGATTGACCGCTTGGCCATGAAACTCACTGGGTGCCCTTGAACAAGTCACACTCTCTCAGCCTCTGGAGAAGGCAATGGCAAACCTCCCATGAACCTTACCAAGAAAACCCTATGATAGGTTCACCTTAGAGGTGCCATATGTCAGAAATGACATGAAGGCACACTGCAACAAGTAATCCCATCTCCTTAACTATGGTTGCATATACACTTTAGAAATAATGCAATTTGATACCACTTTATGTGCTGTAGCTCTGTCTTATGGATTCCTGGGATTAGATGTTTTACAGGGTCTTTCACCTTTTCTGCCAAAGAGTGTTGGGATGCCTTACAAAACTACAAATCCCAGGACACTGGAGGATGGAGCCATGGCAGTTAAAGTGGTGCCAAACTGCATTATTTCTATGGTGGAGATGCACCCCAATTGTGCATTCTGCAGGAACTGAGCCAAACTGCAGCTCCACAGAGCAAGAAACTCTTCCATCACTCCAGCCGCAGCCACTATCAGTCAATAACATACTGTCTGCACATGCTTGCAAGCACAGAGTAATTGCATTAGACAACAGAAGCACAGAAAGGAGAAGCTGGAAAAAAATGAAATTAATAGGGGGGGGGAAGCTTTAATTCATTATAGAGGAAATATTCCTAAATCTGTGGTTCATTTTCAACTTTACACAACTGGGCTTGTTCCGCCCCCCTCCATTCTCTTTTTGTTTAGTTTCCTTTCTTTCTGTTGGCCAAAATGCTTTCTGCTCATGGATATTGGTTTGGGGCCCCAGAGTTGTCATGCGTCTGAAGTGGTGTTCAGGAAAAGTCGATTGCAAAACCACCTCTGCATCTGCGCTGCTGAATGAATGCCATTTGACATCACTTTAAGGGCTGTAGCTCCATCCTCTGGGATCTTTGTATTTGTAGTTTTACAAGGTGCTTACCCAATTCTGCCAATTGGTGCCTCACCAAAATGCAAATCCCAGCATCCTGTAGGATGGAGCCAAGACAGTTAAAGTGGTGTCAAACTGCATTATTTCGACAGTGTAGATGTAACTTAAGGGAGCTACGCTAACACAGACCTAAGCTACAAAGGAACCTTTCTATTGTTATTCTTACCCACAGCCTGCTTATATAGGTCTGACCCTGGACCCTCTGCTCCATGCATCAAGTCTACGAAATCTCATGTTACCAGCTTCTTTCTTCCAGTTGATCTCAAAGGTCCCTTTGCATACTGTCCTTCCACAACAACCATGGAGTATGTATGTATGCTGGTGTAACAGGAGCTTAGTATATGTCATCCACAGATTTCCAGCCTTGGTGTTACCAAAGTCTTTCCCCACCGGGAGAAAGACCCAAATTCATTGATCTTCTCAACCACAATAGGCCTACTGTGTAAATGGCAACTTGTTAAGACGACGTTTTTAAAAAAGTCCCATTGTTTCAATGGGTCTATTCTACTTTTGGATTTATGCCTCTGAGTTCTTGCTGAATGTGTTCTCGTAGCTTCTTAGCCTGGCGCATTGGCAGCGGCGTTGATTTTGAAAAGTACAAGTTCGCTGCTTCTAAATCGTTTCCATTTGCCCTCTTCTAAGGGCAACAGTGCCATTGCAAAACCCAGCCACAAGAAGCATGGAAATCCCAGTAATGAATCTTTGCCTTTGTAAAAAAAAAGCATGTTCTGGAAAGTGGCTCCTTTCCAGGTTTTTAAATTAAATTAAAAAGAACAACAACCCAGATACATATGGTTTAATTCAGAACGGAAAGAGAACATCTTCCAATATGTTCCCACCACCATTCAGTTTTTCTTTAAGGCAAAGTAGAGACCTGGATGGATTCCGAGGAAACCGCTGCCAAAAAGAAACCCTGAAGGATCCCTTGGCAGTCGGAAAAGGCAGAACCGAACTATGTATATGGACCAAGGATCTGACTCTGTAAAAGGCAAATGTTATAGAGTTTGACACCACTTTAAGTGCCATGGCTCCATCCTATGGAACCCTGTGATTTTTGGTTTGCTGTGGCACCAGAGCTCTCTGACAGAGAAGGCTAAACATCTCACACAACTATAGATCCCAGAATATCATAGCATTGAGTCACAGTAGTTAAAGCGGCACCAAATTGCATTATTCCTACAGCGTGGCAGCAAGCCTTAGTTTAAGCATTTATATGGTTGCTTTTCTACTATTCACAACTTTCCAAATACGTTTCTTCCACCTGGAGAAACTCTTGGATCCCTAGACTGTGGTACTAAACGCTCACCTTATTGCTTTTCCTGAAAGGATCCTTCATCTTTATAGAAGGCAGCAGGGCACAATATGTGCCTTCCTTTGAAAAAGGGCAAAGATTTCATTTGGACTGTTTTCGAGCAAAACCTGCACTTTTTTAGACACGATGGAAACAACATGAAATTAAAAAAGAAAAGGAAAGGGGGAAAAAAGCTTTGAATGGGGTTGTAGAAAGAAACACTGACAGAATCATTTCTGGAAAGGAGTAAATTTAATTTCAGTTCCCTTTTGGAGAATCTACCCATATTGAAAATTTATTCATGTTTCGGATGGAGCCTTAGACTTAGAACTCAAATGTAAAAAAAGGAAAGAAAGGAAAACAGATTTTTGCAACCCCATCTGGAAAGTGGAATAAAATCTGTGTATATGTGTGTCTAAATTTTATAGGACTGCTATCGGTAGTCCAACATTCCCCTGTTATATCCTATGTGAGTTGTCAGAGGGCAGCATGCCACACATGAGGAGGCTGCACATGAGATGGCTCCGGTTGCAGAAACCCTGGCAGGACACACGAAACCAGCCTTCGTCGTGTCTCAGCTCCAGGCAAAATTTATTTTTTGAGATTAATGTTGCTTTTATGCTCTTGAGGGCTGGCCAAGCTTCTTGCACAGCCCTGAATTCCCATTACTGTCTGGCAGCCTTTGAACACAATCACTCACAGCTCTGAGCACAGCAGCCTGAAAGCCAGGGCCAGGTCTGGAGGGGCGGCAAGGTCAGGCGGCGGGTTTCGGAGGCCTCCAGGCTCTTGTCCCGAGAGCATCGCCATCCTCTCTTTACACACTGGACAATCTCAGAAAACCAGAGACGTTGCAAAAGATATTCTCAGTGGGTGCATCTAGGCTTTTCTAAATTAAGCTCACCACATTCAGCCATGTAGGGATATGAAGAATGTCCCCAAATTTCTGTGCATAGTTGTTGCTGTTGTTGATGGATGTCAAATTGACTTTGACTTATGGTGACCCTATGAACGAGAGACCACCAAGTCATCCTGCAAGTAATTCCTTGCATGCTCAGAGTCATGCATTGAGCCCATCTATCTACAATGTGCCTCCTCTTTTCCTATTGCCTTCTCCCTTCCCAAACATTACTGTGTTTTCTAGGGAGCCATGTCTTCTCATGATATGCCCAAAATACGACAATCTCATCTTACTCATAGATTATCTTTGATAGAGAGGCGGGGTAGAAATAAAATCATCATTATCATTGGCCTGATACAGACAGGCCAAAATAAAGCTGCTTCGTGTCACTTTGCAAATATGTTGTTTAAATGATACATGCATCCTAAGAGTCCAGAAGTCGCACCAAAGCCATGCTCCAGTCCTAAGGACTGGAGTGTAACTTTGGTGCAGCTTCCAGACTCTTAGGACGCATGCATCATTGAAACACTATACCTCCAAAGTGAACTGAAGCAGCTTTATTTTGGCCTGTCTGTATAGGGCCATTATTAATATTATTATCTTGCTTACTATAAAATAATAATAAATAATTTTTAATTTATTTTTTTATTTATAAATTTACTAGATTACAAGAGAGAGTTCAGGCTCGGATTGTTCCTAGACCCATTCATTTGCCTTTTTAGCTGTCCGCAGAACTCTCCTCCAGCCCCACATTTCAGATGGGTTCGTTCTTTTCCTATTGGCTTTCTTCACTGTCCAGCTTTCACAACTGTACATAGAAATCCCAGGAATAGGCATACAGATGTCTTATTTTTTGTAGCAAGAAGTGCCACCATCAGCATCAGGAGAGATGCTGGCATATGTGATACTCTATGTGGCGGATCATTTTTTAAATATCCCTCAGGCAGGAGGCATCACTAGCGGGATCAGTTTCCAGGTGTAAGCTTTGGAAACTCTTAAAGAAAAATCCCTATAGATTCATTATTAAATTGTTTTCACCAGAAGACGGTCATAACTATGTTTCCTGAGCAAAGTGCATTGTGCTAATTTGTGGGAAAACATCATTTCTGCACTGTAGAAATAATGCAGTCCAGCACTTTACCACGGCTCCATCCTACAGAAGTCTGGGGTTTGTTGTTTTGCAAGGCACCGGCACTCTTTGGCAGGGAAGGCTAAAGACCTTGTAAAATTAAAAGTCTCAGGATGCCATAGGATGGTGCAACAAACTTTAAATGATGTCAAACTGTGCTATTTCTGCTGTGTAGATAAGCCCTGAAATAGCTCCCGGGATTCAGTCCTTCCGGGGCTAGTTGGTTAGTTTTAACCAGAGTAGAGCCAGTCAATCAATTGCTGAATGGCAAGTCAACCCATAGATAAGCCCCATCGATTCAGTGGGTCTTCTTAGGAGTTTACTTTACAGAACCTGTTGGAATGACACCTGACATGTGGTCAGAGAATAATAATTTGAACAATGATGGAGAGGGAGGGAAAGACGGAGAGAAACACTCACAGCGGCAGATGGAGGAAGTCTCTAACCCCCTTCTTGGAATGTTTTTACAGCCTGAGTGAGCAGGAAATGTAAACTCTGCTGACAAAGGGAAAACTCCAGCAGCCCATAAGTGCTATCTATTTATGAAGATGAGGATGTCTTTCAGAGGAAGATGGATGATGAAGTCTGCATGGGAACGGAAAGGCGGAGGAGGGAAACCTTCATCAGAACATGTGTGGTCTCCTCCATCTCATTACTTTTGTTGATGGTTGTATGAGGAGGGGTGAGCTTGCCTTGGTGGATCCCTTCATCCAACCCATGATCCCTTGTGTGACAGATGTCATGGATGGGTATCTGGATAGATGTCACTGCTGGGTGATGTGGTGATGATGTTGACTAAACTAGAAACCTAAAAAAGAGATTAAGGGCTCATGTAGACTTGCCAAAAGCCTTAGGATTTGGTGGGATATTCAGGGTCTGGGTAGCATGCCTCAAAACGGGTATTCCTGCATCCAGATGGCCTAAACAAACCATGGATTCATCTTCTGTATTTTTTGGTCTAGCATGTCCTCCCTTCCTTGGACATGTACCAAAGGAGTGAGCAGGAAGGAGATTCTTTGTGGGAAAGACCATATCCCCATTCATCACGTCTTTCAATGAACTGGACTGTCCAGAGCCGCATGGAAGAACCAAGACAAATGACCCAGGAAATTAATACCTCCTATTCCAGAATATCTTGGTGATATCCCAAGAGTAATGTTTCAGGGGGTGTCCTCTAGTGATATCCTTCAGCATATTGGTATTTGCTGGGATTTGGTTGCAGGACCCCTTTTAGATACCAAAATCCATGGATGCTCAAGTCTCATTAAATACATTGGTGTCGTAAAATGGTGTCCCTTATATAAAATGGCAAAATCACTACCTTTTGGAACTTATATATTTTAAAAACCAACGGTTGAATCCATGGATAAAGAATCCACAGATATGGAGGGACGACTGTACTTTAAGCCACAATTGTAGAGAGTGTGCCTTTCACTTGATCTTAGCCAAAAGGCCGAGAAGCGATAGAGAGCGTGCCTTTCAAATAAAAAGCCCTATTATATTTCCTGTTCCTAGTCATGAGAATCCAGCAGATGATGGGATTTTTCCTCCTCTTCGGGGTGCCCTACTCCCACATGGAACGTCTCTCTGCAGTTGTTTTTCTAAGCAATTAAAATACCAGTAGACATATGTCTACAGGAGGCTGAAGTATATCTGTAAGGTTTTGTTAAGAAAATGTTGGCGCTTCTGCGGGGTCAAAGGGCCTCCGTGAATGTGGGAAGTGTTTATACTGAATATGGAAACCAGTTTTGCATTAATTGCCCTCCATGTTTGGAAAAACCCGCTCGGTATTTATGCAACGCCATCTGTGCCGTCTTCATATTGCCATTGTAATGGATTTGTGGTAACGTGGCTTTGATTCTTGAACTTGTTCTTAACTTAACCTTTTCACCCGAACCACAGTCGAAGGAGTGGAGACGGTGCCTAGCCCCAGCGTTTACAGAAAGGACCCTCAAAGATTGCCTCCAAGCAGAATATTTTCATAGTGATACATGGGAAAACAGACTCATAAATCCACACATGATGTTTTCCAAGTCTAGCGTAATCCCAGGGATTTGGAGTGACCGTTGCGCTAGTTCATAATTTTCTTGGTGTCGTTATCTTGACACTAAACTCTCTTGGGCTATTAAATATTTCTGACATTAACCCACAAGCTTTACACTCATGGGGCCCTTTTAAAAAATGACAGTGACCCCCCTTTGTTTGGGGAAAAAAAAGGGGAAGGGGGGGGGGAGGGCTAAGGGTGAGGATAAATAAAGTCCACCCCATCTAACAAATGAAGAAATACACACATGTACAGACACACGAGCCAGTGTGGCATAGTGTTTGAATGATGGACTATGACTGAACCTCAGGTGGACCATGGAAACCCACTGGGTGAACTTGGGCAAATCACACTCTCTCAGCCTCAGAAGTTGGCAATGGCAAACCTCCTCTGGACAAATCTTGCCAAGGAAACCCCCCTGATAGGTTCATTGCCTTAGAGTTGCCATATGCTGGAAACAACTTGAGGGCATACAACAACAACACCATACCCTCCAATGGTCTCGATGTGGCAGGGAAAGTCCCACTTCATCCTCTATCATCCCATTTTTGGGCTGGTTTTAAAATCACGCACTTATTCTTTCCTCCTTCCCCCTTTGTCCTCAGCATACCTGTGTTGCTGTAAATGGGTACAAAAGTAATTTGTACTCCGGGAATGAATACACTCAGGGCATGTCTGTATGGGCCATTAAAACTAGTTCTCCCAAACCTTCAAGTTGTCCGGTCTAGATGATGCAGGACCAAAGTGTTTTTGACCTTAGAAGGAGTGATCCACACCAGTGGTAGTGCCTCCTATTAGCACAGTGGGATGCTCGTGTAGATACTTGGTGTTGCTCTGAAATGCATAGGTAATGGGGAGAATTTGGGGCAGCGAGGGGCTGGAATACTTTGAGGACAGCCCAAAATTTGCTAATTTACCTTCACCAAGGGACTAATAGAGGAGTGGTGGAGTCTTGCCCTTCCCAGTTGGCTCAGGCAAAAGCCTATTGCCATCTCCATAACACTCTGCTGTTGTTTGGCTATATGTGTCCTGGTTTTCACCTGTGAAATGTTGGAGAGTAAGAGTTCCTATTTTGGGCCACTAATTCCAGAATTATTCATCCAAAATAGCCATCCTCTGAGCATTGGATCAGATGGGTCTGACTCAGCCAAAGTTTGCAACTTTGGTTCACACCAAGAGGAAATTGGGCCTTTCCAAACCCTTGCAATCCGTCTTCATCATTCATCGCTCCCTTGCTGAGATCTGGCGGGCGGAGGGGTTTCTCGGAGAACCCAGAGCTGCTACTCTGTATGAGCCCTTTTTATCATGTATATTTATACTAAGGCGGTGGGTAACAGGAGGCCTGGCATGGAACAAAACCATCTGTGAGAGGTTAATGGAGGCCCCAGCTGATGCATTTGGTGCAACTCTTTCCATGGCCCCGTCCCCGTCAAAATAACCCTCCAAAAACCAAACACGCTCGGACTGGTGTTGATTAAATCCAGACCCATTCATAAGAGGAAGAGAGAAGATGGAGGTGGGGGGAACCCTCTCACTGACAGGTTAAAACAAATATTACAAAGAGGGAACAGTCTTTGCAAAGGCTCTGGCAATGCAAGCTGAAGGGAACTCCATCTTCCAGCCAGAACAAAGTCCTGGAGGGTTTTTGCTTTATGCTAGAGAAACTGCTTGAAACAAGGTTCCCAGATCTCAGGGTTTCAGAGCAAGAGTGTTGCCTTGAATATTTTATTCATTTATCTTTTAAGTTTATATTCTGCCTTTCTCCCGAATGCGATTCAAGGGGACTTACAATATTAGAAAAAGATGCAGCTAAAACACAAACGTACCAAAATTTCAAAAGATCTAAATATTACTACGGGTTGAGTCTCCCTTATCCAAAATGCTTGGGATGAGAAGTGCTTTGGATTTCTTTTGGAGTTTGAAGAACTATATTGCCATAAATGTACATAATGAGATATTTGGAGATGGGACCCATGTCAAAACACAAAATCCATTTTATGTTTCATTTACATCTTACAACCTGAAGGGAATTTTATACAATATTTTAAACAACTTTGTGCATGGAACACTGAAAAAAAACTGACCCATAAAATCTGAGTCAACCTATCTATACGTCAATATAAGTACTTATATTAACTCTTATTTAAAAGAAGGAACCATCCCCTGGTGAAAAGGAAGAGTGTAATCTGTCTTGGAAGCACTGGCCCCCTCTTCTCTCTCATCCATCCAGCCTTAAGAGTAAACACAAAGAGTTATGTATCCTGGAATTTTGTATGTTCTTGGACATCGTTTTGCTTTCCTTCATCCTTTAGACCCTTTGCTAATCCCCCCTAAATCTATCCCTTGGCTGAGCCACAGGTCATACCAAAACCCATAATTTTGGCCCCCAAACTTGTCCTTGACTTATAAATAAGGTCAACCTATAGTCAAGTAGATATGATAAATAAAAACGTCTTTACCTACCGGAAGAAAAAGATCAGGGAGGGGGCCAATTGGTCCTCCTATGGAAGGGAGTGCCACAATCTGGGCGCAGCCACGGAGAAGGATCTCTCATGAGTCCTCACCCATCATGTGTGAGCGCACTGGGTTGTGGGCTCCATGGTCAGGGCTAGTGTAGGTTTCCCCTTCCCTTCCAATAGAGAAAAAGCAGACACATCCTCCCACCTTCCACAATTTCACCAGGCGGCAGGTAAGATCTTGTGTGAGAAAAAGTCTTGGTGGTCATGTGCATTGATGTAATGATCACATTTATACCAGTGGTTTGAGCATTGGACTAGGACTCTGGAGACCATAGTTTGAATCCCATTTCAGCCATGGAAACCCACTTGGGCAAGTCACAACCTCTCAGCCTCAGAGAATGGCAATCGCAACCCCCCCCCCTCAAAAAACATGACAGGAAAACCCCATGAGTTGTTGTTGATGTTAACCATCCTCGAGTCAATCTCGGCCCATGGTGACCCTGTGGATGAGACATCTCCAGGACCCTCTGTCCTCCACTGTTCTGTTCAGTCCCTGCAAGGGTCACCGTAACTCAGAAACGACTTGAAGACACACAACAGCAACAACACCTGGAAAACCTCTCAGCATGGATAGTCCTCAGGCTTGCAATACAAAAAGAGATAGCACAAAAGGCAGAGGGGATGAGGAGGGGATAGGAAAACTGGAAAATTCAGGAGCAATATCTCTGTGGTGCGCAATGGAGGAATGGTGGAGGAATAGTGGAGGGAGGACAGTTGTGAAGAGGCTGAGGAAGAAAAAGAGAAGGAAAGCAGGAATCTCTTAGAGTTGGCTTCAAGCTGGGCTTGGTATAATAACAGAATAACTATATGGGGAGAGACCCTACCATCCTCTCCATCACAATTATACTCGCCCAGCATGTCATCTTGGGGTGCAAAAGTCAGTGAGGCCACACTGAGGGCACCCAAGTCTAGATAGTCCTCCGGTGTTGCAAGCAAGGAGGATGTTGGGGTACTGTTTTCTGGATGTATGATGCATGAGGACAGCAGCCTCTAGTGGCCAACTGGAGCCTTTAACTGGTGTGCCTTCACAACACAAATACACAAAATACCTAGTCACTTAGTACCGAATATTTGCAAAACCCCCCACAATACCACCAGAACATGGTGATGATGATGATGGAGAATTTTGTGGTGGTAAACTGGTGGAAAGGTTGCATTGTCCTTTCCAACTACAATCCACAAACCAGTCTCCAGCTGGAGATTTAGCTGAAGAAAGAAAGAAAGAAAGAAAGAAAGAAAGAAAGAAAGAAAAGAAGGAGGGGGGGACACTAGAAAAAAACTTAATGTGATTGATGGCATGTGAAGCTCAAGCCTCTGGCTAGGTAGTTTTAATCGATTCTCCATCAGCATTTCATACTGATGCTCTTTAGTTACCCAACAGGGAGCCGAGATGGAGAATTTTAAAGAAGTATAAATAAGGGAAGGGAAACATCCATTTGCTTGGCCTAAGCAAAATTCGTGATCGTTCGGAACTCCCAGCCCTCCAAAGTCATAAATCATTAGTGATTATAGTTATGTTACAATTCGACAGCCACAGTCCGGAATACGAGCTGCTCTCCTCTCTCTGTGGGTCTGGAAAAACAGCTGGGATTTGGCTTTTGGGGAGCGCTTGGCTTTTAATAGCTCCTCTTGTAACTACTCTGAACGGCTCTGCTTTCTTTTGTATGGAATTTCTTCCTACAGCTGCCCTCTGTTTGATGCCCCCTGTAACACCCATATCTAGCTGCGCTTGGGTTATTGATGTTGTAGCACAACAAATGTGATGGGCACCATGTGTAAGCATGTTTGCAGTAAGAAGAGTGGAAAGAGGTTGAATTTGTTAAAGGGCTTATTCCATCTGATGTGGGGATGGTGCCAAAAGAGGTATCTTCCAATCCCATTTGCTCCATCTCCTTCTTAAGCATGGTCTGTTGAGTGGCATTTCCTTCATTTCTCCATGCTTTACCTGCTTGGCATTCATTCTCAGAATCCCTCTACCACAAACTACAGCTTATAAAGACACAAATGGATCCAGGAAGGTATGCACAGACAAACTAGACTGTGAGCATGTCTACTCAGGTGCAGGCCAAGATCTGGCAGCCATAATCTTCATAATCTGCAGGTGGGTTACCATGGCCTTTGGTGGAGCTGCCATCCAAAGAGGCAGCAAGCATCAGCACCTCTGTATAGAGCAGGCCCATCTCTCTCTGTGTGTGCCAAAGTCAGCAGGCGAGTTTCAGCCGAAAGCCAAGGAAGTATCTACTCCAGCTTTATTTTCATTTCCTGAAATATAGCTCTCGGCAAAGCCTGGGAATCGAATTGCAGGCTTGGAAGGTGGCGGGAGGGCAATGCTCCCACCAGCTCCTTGCAGCCAAAGCACACTGGAGAGTTGGCCCCAGGCCACAGCCTCCCCATTGGGCTGAAGCTACCAACAGCCATCTGTCCTGCGGGGAAAGGTGAGTTTGGGAAGAGACTCCTTGCTTTACCTCTGTCTTCTGTCCTCTCCACTCACTGCTCCCGGGAAGAATCTGGGAACCTGGCCCACCCCACGGGAGGCAGAAAGACATCTTCTTCAATGCTTCGGAAGGAGCCAGGAGCAACAGAGAGAGATATATGCGATGAGACTGAAAACAGCAGGACTGTAAGTCTGCAAGCTGCTTTGGCAGCATCATTGGGTAATGGATCACCCTGGGCCAAAATTAGGATAACACATTGACGTTCCTGCATCTTTCTCTCCCCACTTTCCTGAGCTGTAGGGAATTCGTGCTTATTAAGCCCAACATCTTTGGAGGAGAGAACATTGAAGACCAAGGGCACTTTTGCAACAGTCTGTCATGTGCGCCCACAAGTACTCAAATGGATGTGCACACCTGGATTGTAAACACCAGGATCATGATGTGGTTGCACACCATTTCCTCTTAACCTGAGCTATCCTTGCCAATGGTGAGGAGTAGGGTTGCCACATCTCAGGGCCTGTGCCTGAGTTTCCAGTCTTGATGGAAGGATCTTTGAATGTGGAGAGAACCTTACAGAGGAACATGTTTTCTTCTACAATGAGGAGAAAACTACTTTAACTGTTCATCCTCACATGTGGGGACAAAGTAGTCAATGATTTATATCCCTAGTCTGAACTTTAAAGAAATTATCCAAGGTAATGAACTGAGCTGTACATTTTGGGGCAAGAAATGTATAGGCCATCAAGAACTTGGCATAATTTCTCCTGGTACTCAGTGCCCAAGTGCTGCACAAAATAAGATGTTTATATCTGAAATCTGTATCGGAAGAAAAATACATACTGTTCTAACATGCATATGAAAATGTGTCAGATGGGGATGCATGTGTACCAAAATATATACTGCAGAAAAATGTGCACAGAAAAACACATACACATTCCTGGATGTGAAGCAAGAAAAAGCAAGTACAGAACCTGGTCAGGGCATTCTTCAAGGCGGAAACTGGAGAATCTTAGCAAGCTTGACGTCTAAAGGTGCACATTCCTTTCCCTAGGCACAGTTCCACTTAGTTTGGAGATGTTAAAAATGGGGGTATCAGATGCACTTGGAAGGCGTACATTAAAACTTAATGAAATCCAGCCAGCGCTTGGCAAACAGCAGCAGCCAGAGAGAGAGAGAGAAGGGGCAAAATAGCCCCATTCTACAAGGCAAGTCTCTGTAATAATAATAATTGCAGTGATAAATTACAGTAATGAACTCCTCTGGGCGTTAGATAAAAACAAGAAGGATTGATACTGAAGCCGTGGGAGGGACATGTTCCTTAATTAAAAATCTATCCAGGGGCATTGAGAAGCAGGGAGTGGGAGCAAAGGGCCAGGCAATACAAAAAGATTTCCTTGAAGGTCATCGAAACAATATCGAACCATGCTTCAAAGGAGGATATTTTCCCAGCCATTTTGACCTACCAAATCCCAGGGGAACAAAAAATCCTGGGCCAAATATTCCAGCCATCTCTAATTGTCTTACCGTTGATTTCTCCTGCAATTTTTGCCCCCGCTTTTGCAATCCTTAGCATGCTGGTATACCTCCTTCTTATCTGCGGGGGCCATGATTTGGCTACAAGTCTACTGACACTACTTTGCTACCAATGTCGGAAGCCATTTTCAACTTGGTGTAGTTGATGATCTTATTAGAAGCAAAATAAGCTCCAAAGCATGGAATGACTAACAGACAAGGGGTTTGAGCTTTGAGTTCCCTCTTGACCTTTCTGAGCAATCACTTATTTGATATGGGAAGTCCTCCTTCTTCTCAGAAGCCACTCAGGATGCTATCACACAAGGCTTGCAATTATTATTGCACAGCTCTTCAAACGTACAATTGTGCTGCGTTGGTCCTAGCCTCTGTCTCCTGCCTGCCGTAACCTTGCCTCCCTGTCCTAGCCCCTTCCCAGCATGCTTTTTGCTCTATATTTTTGTATTTGTTAAGTGCAATTGTGTGGCATTCATTAGGTAAAAAAGTAAAGGGGAGCAGACTCTCATCCATTTGCACCATGTGGCTGCCTGCATTTTGGAACTGCTTCAGGAGGAACTCATCACACATTAATCCAAGTGGAAAAGCAAGAGCGATAAGTAGACATTGATGGGTTTTCCCATCAGTCAGAAGGAGTTCTCCAGCTGTGGATGGACTACATACCAACTACTGGATGGACATAGCATCCTATGATAAGGTACATCCACAGACACTGCAACCCTCCTCTAATTCCACGTTTCAAACCTGGTGAGATAAGTCCTGAGTCTCTGTTCTCCTTTTGTTAGAGAGGAACAGTTGCACATAGCGACAAGCACAGAAACTAGATTCCAGAGCTTCAGTAACTAACTTCATTATCCCTTGTTCCTATCCTTGAATTGATTTCTTTAATAAATAAATATCAATTTCTTTCTTTCTTTCTTTCTTTCTTTCTTTCTTTCTTTCTTTCCCTCACTGTAAGCATCTTTTGAGTTGCAAGGCAAGAGCCGGCTCCTCTGCTATTACAAACTGGAGCAAAGGAAGAGGGCAGTGGTATGGGGTGGTGAACAGGGGGCGGGTGGCATGGGTGACAGCCAAAGGCTGGGAACGTCTGAAGAAGAACCATTGTCTGATCGCATGATATTAAAGATGCTGAAACCGTCTTCCAGGCAGGGACGTAGCCAAGGGGGGGGGGGGGTCTTGGGGTCCGGACCCCCACTTCCATTAGAAAAATGAATGGTGCGTGCTGCTGCGCCGCCGTGCCCAAGCCCCAATATAATGGTGGCACTTAGTCTGGACCCCCCCTTCCTAAAATCCTGGCTTTGTCTTTGTTCCAGGTATGCATGGAGGGGAAGAGCACTGATAAGTCTTCTGAAGTTGTAGGGGAATTGAATCCCATCCTTGTTCTCTCCCTGGGATGAGGTCCAAGGTGCTTTTTTTCTCCATATCACTTCCCTCATGCATAGTGTTAGCGATTTCAGCAGCGACATTTGTCCTTGGAGCATGGTCCCCGAAGGAACCTGGGCTGGAAGGTGTCATGTCACCCCGCCTCCATTGCTGGAACAGAATAATCACTTTTCTTTGGGGGAAAAACAACCCTGATTTCTTCTTTATCTCCTTTCCTGAAACGGAGGCCTCCCAAAGTTCATTTGCTTCACTCAGCCAAGAGCCACGACACACCTGCCCTTTGCTCCATTGTGTGGCGAGAGCTCGGTCTCAAGATGCTGACTCACAAAATGAGATGGCAGGAGCCCAACCTGGCTCCGTAATGAATAGAGAGAAGGTGAAATCTTGTAGAATACTTTTTCTTCCTCCTCTCTCAGGAAGATTTATCTTTTGGCTTCTCACTCCTCTAAGGAAAAAAAAAGGCCTCTTTGCAGAATTTTCTCCCAGTGTAGTCTCCAGCGTTGTTTTTGTCTCTATCTGTGGAGGCAGCCTGAAACTTTCATAGGCATGAAGCATTGCAGAGAATGCCAAACAGCGGCAGCCCATCCTACACAGTCGGTGGCGGGATAAAATCCTTACGAATTTGCCAGGAGCGATGAGCGCTTCTGTGCTCTTAAAATAACAAAACAAAAGTAAACCAAAAAACAATACACGACAAGTTTTAAAAACCAACAAGCACCCCAGCCGAACGGAGTAAATAAAAATGGGATGCTCTGTCAAAACATTACCACTGTGGCACACATAACCCTCCAACATCTCACAGATGAAACTCAGGACACATCATCCAGTCCCTCCTTAGATCCTCATTCTCTGCTTTTCTTTGCTGTTGTGTGCCTTCAAGTAATTTCCAACTTATGGCGACCCCAAAGCTTTCATGGGGTCATCTTGGCAAGATTTGTTCAGAGGTGACTTACCATTGCCTTCCCTGAGGCTGAGAGTGTGTGACTTGCCTAAGGTCACCCAATAGGTTTCATGGCCAAATGGGGAATCAGATGCTGGTGTCTAGTTGTAGTCCAACACTCAAACCACTACACTATGCCTGAGTCTGCTTACTTGGATGAGTTTCTTTTTAAATAGCAACATTGGCAACGGGATAATTGCCAAGAAAATTCCATGATAGGATCTCCATAAGTTGGAAATGACTTGAAGGCACACAACAACAACAACAAATTCAAGTGCCCTCTGGAAGGGTAAAGATATTTTGTTTTACTTATGCAAGGCTTACCTGATCTAGTTGTTCTATGTAACATGCACATGTTGTTAGTTGTGCATAAAAAGTTTGGTGAAGCCTGTTGAATTGCAATTCTCTTTTGTCCTGTTGATCCCTATCTTTGCCATGTTATTTCTTCCTCTGCACCAAATTTTCTGTTAAAGAAGTAAAGCCCAGAAACACATCAACTTCATTAACTGAGGGATATCTGTACAACAGGCAGGTACAATATAGTCCGTTCTCTATTATGGGAATAGCCTTTGGAATTGGACTAGTACAGCTAGTTGAGAAGTTTGATTTTGATAAGAAGTCACGCTTTTCATATTTTGGGGTTGGAAAGAACTCTAGGTTTCTTTGTATTTAAAAACATCTAAATGCAGGAGAAAGCAGAATGGATAGATTTCTTTGCATCTAGCAGCTCATGTCTGCACCAAAAGTCCAACGTTCCCATTTAGCGCAACAGCATCCACTGGGTGGCATGCTTTCCTCAAAAACCAGGTTTGCAACAGAGGCAGGGTATGAAGGTCACATATAAGAAAGGTGTGTAATAACGTTCCTTGACAACGAATGTACTGTTATCTGTATTAATCACTTTTGTTAACTTTCTTTGAGGGAAGAGGACACTTGTAAAGAAAACTACTTTGCACAGATCTTTGTGTAAATACGTTTTCCTGCCCATTTTGTCAGCAGAAGCCCATTCAGGTGTTGCTGTTGAACTACAAGTCCCATCAGGCCAAGCCAGCATAAGAAATGAGGATGTTAGAAGCTGCAGTTCTACTATATCTAGAGAGCTACGATGTCCTGTGCTCTCTAAAGTAGAACTCAGGGCCACCAGAATGGCCATGATGACAGTGGTGAGAGGTTTTACTCTCCGAGTATCAGCAAGTGCCTTGGTTTCTGCATGTCAGAACTTAAGAGAGGTCCCTGGGACCGACATGCCTCTGAAATGACCGTGAGTTTATTTATTTTTCCCCATGGCTGCAAAAAAATAAAATTCCTCTTGACTGTATTTGTCTGAACGGATGGCTTTAAATATTGCATTGTTTTAAATAAATCAGAAGGCTTGAAGTGGCTTTTGTATTTCAATGTGCCAAGGTAATAAAGTGCAAAGGAGAGCCTTTTCTCCCTAGAATAAATGCACAGTTATGTTGAGCCAAAGTTGGAAATCCTTGAGCCTCAAGGGCACAGTTCTCCTTCTGAACTCAACTCGCAATGTTGCGTCTAGAGGGGGACTCAGAACAAGGAGGAGAAAGTAGTAGTAGCAGTAGCAGTAGTAGAGGTTTGCTGCTGCTGTGTGCCTTCAGGTTGTTTCCAACTTATGGTGACCCTAAGGCTATCATGGGGCTTTCTTGACAGGTTTCATCAGAGGGGGTTTGCCATTGCCATCCTCTGAGGCTGAGAGAGTGTGACTTGCCCATGATGCTCAAACTACTACACCATGTTGGTTTCAGAGGAGAAGAAGTAGGAGGAAGAGTTTGAAAAATCCCTAAGTGGCATTTGGAGGGGAAAACTTGTAAGAGTCGTGTCAAGGATTCCCTCCACAAGTGGTTGCACAAATGGAGTTTTTCTGGCGTAACCATGGTGTAAATGATGATCTTATGAAATGTACTTGATCCTTGCTGTCACTGAGCTCCACCTGCAAAGTCTCAAAGTGCCTTGAAATGAATGTGGGACATTCTTTCATACACCTCCTTGATTTTCTCTTTTGGAAGATGTAGCCATTTTAGCCTCTCCTACCATCCTAACAAAGAACCTTGCATCCTTTGTTTGTCCTCAGATTTCTTTTTGCACCTCTTTTGATGGATGTTGGAAGAAGTGGATCCTGAGCCCCCCAAAATGGGGGAAAAGCGTGCTATGATAAAATGTACGCTGTCAGTCTTCCAAAGTGCCAAAAGCCTCTTTTGTGGATTTGCTTTGTTCAGACACCGTTTTGATGCAATTAGCAGCCGGCCTCTTTCTCTTCCCTGAGAACGGAGGCCTCTCCATTTGTTCCACTAATTGCTCCCTGCTCTTTTTTTTTTGGAGCATCTTCTGGTTTCTTTTTCAAGATGAAAATGTTAAAGAAAAAAACACCTAACCTTTTTTAAAAAACAAAAACCCAGTCCCCAGAACTTTCCGAAACCGAGGCTCCGCAGCGCTGCAAGGAAACTGCGACGAGAAAGTCTCTCCCCCTTTCTCTGATTCATAATTTGCCAATTAATCACCTCATTAGGAAGAAACACCAAGAATAAAAGGGAGAGCTTCTTCGACTGTGGAGAACACTTAGCGCAGCATGGAGTCATCACAGAGAAAGAAGGCTCTCCATTTCACACAGCCTCCAGTATCATCGCTCTCCACACAGAGACACACCTGAGAAAGTATTTTGCCTCCATTTTGATGGGTGGAATTGCTTCAGTTTGCTGCATGTTTAATATAGTGGTTTGAGTGTTGGAGACCAGGGTTTGATTTGCCTCTCCTCCATGAAATTCACTGGGTGATTTTGGGCAAGTCACACTCTCTCAGCCTCAGGGGAAGGCAAGGGCAAACCTCCTCTGAACAAACCTTGCCAAGAAAACCCCATGATTCTTAGAGATGCCATAAGTCAGAAATGACTTGAAGGCACACATCAACATGCTATCTTAAGAAGAATATTAAATGCACATTAAATATTAAATGGACTTTGGATAGTGGATGTTGATGAAGATCAGGATAGTGGATAATGGATTTTGGTGCAGATCTGCTAGCGCTGTTGATGGAGCGTACATCTCTGCCAATGTACTAAACTGGTACTTTTGGAGGGTGATGGATGCTGCATAGGTTTCAGCTGTACCAATTTGGCAGGGACAGTCCAGATTAATCCTCTGTCTTCCCACATTGATCCACAACTGGATCAGGACACCTAAAGTGCAAGCGTAAATGCACAAACAAATGTGTAACGCATAGCCATGTACAATGTAAATCCATTCTCAAAGGCACTGCATGTGCAACTTCATCTCTGCAACTTTGAATGGAATACAGGTACCCTGCAATGGTCAAAACTGTCCCTCTGCTTCCATAGAAGAGTGTGTGCAGTGCACATGCTTAAGACATCAATGGATTTCCAACTACAAAGCAAAATGCAATCAGGGAAAAGAAAGTAGTCAGTGATTCTCAAAATGATGGATGGCTTCTCCACCAAAACAGCGGCAGTTGTCCTTGAGTAGCTCTGTTCTTGGTACCATTTTAAAAATTCATTTTAAGCCCTGTGTGCATTTCCTATGTGTTTGCTTTGGATTCAAGCCAGATCCGCACACATACTTACTATGAGCACCGCCATCTCTCTGAATCCTCCGTCCACCGATTCTTGTGGACTACTAAAATGAAACTCGGTTATTTCCATTATTCCCCAGCAACGGAAAATCCAGTTTTATCCTCAGTGCATCGCACTACGCACAAAAAACAGCGCACCTCAAGTCATCTCCCAGTTAGTAAGCCTAAATCGGTAAATCCTAAACAGTAACCCTACAAATCTTGCCAGGAAAGCTCTATGGCCTTAGGGTCGTCATAAGATGGAAATGACTTGAACGCAACAGCAGCAGCAGCAGCAGCAACACTAAATCCATCATATGTTTCCTAATACTGGAATCCATCATTCTAAGAGCCATTGTATATTTCCCTTTTCTTGACTCTATTTCATCCTTTCGGTCTAATTTCTGATTTCTTAGGAACAGTGAGCATTTTTCCCTACCATTTTCCATGAATGTTCTTCTATTTTTCTCCAGATAAAAATATGGGGGGATTTTAAGTAGAGGATCTGCATATGCAAAAAACAGCATTTTCTGCACAGGATAATCAATATTTCTGCATTGAAATAGTATTTTCCACAAAGAAAACGCTGTCTCCTGCACATAATACTTGCAAAATTTCTGCAGAAGAAATCTCAGATTACTGTACAAAGAGCCTTTGAAAACTGCATTGTTTTTGAAGACTTGGCTGCATCCGCACTGCAGAAATAGAGCAGTTTAACACTGCTTTAACTTCCATGGCGCAATGGTATGAAATTTTGGGATTTATAGTTTTGTGAGATATTTCACCTTCTCTGCCCCACCAAATTGCAAATCTTGTAATTCCATATTCTTGAGCCATGGCAGTTAAAGTGGTGTCGAACTGCATTATTTCTGCAATGCAGATGCAGCCCAATTTCTTCCTGGAGACCAGGGAAATCATTCAGGAGCAAGCAGAATAATGAAACGCTCACCCTCCCTTGGACACATCTTCTCTCATATTTTTATTTTCTAGACAAATACCAGACAAATATTTCTCATAATCACGCTCTGTCTTTGGAAAACCTAGAAGCCCTGATTGCTTCGGTATCTATCATCTATTATCTACCATCTAGAATCAATACTTCTGCCATCGGAGTTGTCTCTGTTAGAAACAGAACTGTTCGCATCTGGCACTGTGCCCGGGGCATGATGCATCATTAATTCTCCCGCTCCCACCTTTCTACCAAATGTTGCTCTTGCTGTTGTCGTTTTGTGCCTTTGAGTTGACTCCAACTTCTGCTGACCCTTTCAGAAGGTTTTCTTGGGAAGATCTGTTCAATGTGCCTCTTCATTTTTTTTATGGGTCTGTGAGCATAAATAAATATATGCTGAAAGTTGCACGACGAGAGAATGAATGGACCACGCGCCCATGGTGCATACACTGCACTGCGTATCATGCATGAGCTCCAATCTATCCAATGGGGCTTGAGCATATGCGCTATTTGCCTTAAGTGGAGGGGGGATCCAGAATGGATCCCCGCATAAGGCAAGGGCGCACTGTACTACAGTGGTGTAAGTCCCATATCTTGTGGTGAATATGTCCTGTGCGCATAGCACGACTGATGTGTGTTTGTAAAAGTGCTAGGGATGCCAAGTGTGTTTTAAGACAAATAACAACCAACTCCCCCTCTTTGCTACTTCTCCCCAGGAAACTAATCCTTCATTTTGTCTCCTCTGAAGTGCCAGCTTTCACGCAGCCTCTTCATTGCGATTTGGGGCCTCCAGCAACATCTTCTAATGACAATGGCAAATTAGCAAGCTTCTTTGGGGCCAACGTCAAGATGGTAATTAGGCAGGTAGTAAATTCTCCTTGACACCTGAAGTCCTACAAGCTAATGGCGTTCTCAACACAGGGGGGAACCTGGTTCCCAAGTATAATCCTTTCCAAATCCCCTCTTTCTAATAGGGGTCACATCACTGTAGCGCACAGGCGGCAACACCTGAGTTTGGCTTTTCGCAGCAGGAAGGAGCAGCGTTGAAATGCGGATTCAAAATCGAACATTGGGGCCCAGGCAAAAAGATTCAGAAAGGATTCATTTCTTGGAAAGAGGAAGAAGCCTTTGGGAATACAGTGGGCTCTTAGTATTGGGAGGATTTGGTTCAAGGACCGGCCATGGATATCAAAATCTGTGGATGCTCTAGTCCTATTAAATACAACAGTGTAGCAAAATGGAGTTTTTAATATAAAATGGCAAAATCAAGGTTAGCTTTTGGAATATATATATATATACACACACACCATGGATGGTTGAATCCATGGATAAAGATCTGTGGATAATGAGGCCAACTGTAATTTGGAGGGTTAGGGGACTGTCTTCATGTGTTTCCCTTTGCTGTTTTGTGAAGTGTATATAATGGTACATTGCGCCTGTGCCATGCGTGCGCACACCATACACAGCTTTCAGCATACGCTGAAAGCTGTGCACTGAAGGAAGCAATGGTGCACACAGCTGTGGCATGTGCACCGCACCACAGGCACAAGTCCCATTGTTTTCAATGGGGTTCCACCATATGCGATATTTCCCTTATGTAGGGGAGTCCAGAACAGATCCTCCAAAAGAGAAACCTTTCCCACAGCTTTCCCTGCAAAACCCCGCACAAAATCCACTGGCACCACATGTTCCCATTTCTCACAGAGAAGCACAATGCTGGACAGGAAAAGGAAGGGAGAGAGAAACCCATATTTTTGCCAACATGAATGCCTATTAAGTGGGTTTGTACTAGCCTTCTTTGCCAAAAAATGGCATATTATTTTGTACCCCAAATATGCCAAGAAAAAAATTTCCAGAAAGAGCGCTCTGCAAACAATGAAGATGCATTATGTTTGATCCGTTCATCATGACAGGTAACACATTGGAGGGACAAAGATAGTTTTCTCAGATATCTTTCCTCCAAAGAACATTAAAAGGGAGACATCCGACGAAGAACAGACACTCAACAAAACAACGATGGAAGATTAAATGAGCAAAGCGCATAGGAGAATACTGTTGACAATCCATAACCAGGAGGGTGGGAAGCTCAAGCAGCAATCCTTGATGTGACGGTTAATAGTGAAGCAGAAATGGGCTTGATTTTTGTGACACCTTATTTTCTGGGTGAGGATTATCATTTCAGAGCAGATAGGAAAAAGGATGTAGCTAAAAGGGAGCCAAAATGAGGACATTGCACCCCTCTGAAATAAGGATTCTTCCCCTGCCATAACATTTCCCTCCAGTTCCCAAATTTCTAGCATTGCAATAATTTAAAGCATTGATTGAACATTTAGAAACAAAGTTTAGGCATCCAAAAAAAGAAGAAGAAGCAGGTGACAGTGTCAGGGAAATGTGAACACAGCTAATATATTTGAGCGATGAACAATTTTCCGTCTCTTACTCTTCACGACGAGAGAAATTTGCAGACTGGAGAGAAATTTCATTGAAGGGCATAATTCTAATTTCTGCCAGGTTGGGCATAAAGTTAACTTCTCAGAGTGTGAAATTAATGAACTAAAGTAACACAGTTCCCTGCAATGGATTGTTCTCTCTTTTTCTCCTCTCTCTTTTGGTAACAAGGGCACTGGTTGTTGCTGCTGTTGTGTTGTGTACCTTTGAGGGTGCATCTTGTTGTTGTTGTGTGCCTTTGAGCAGTTTCTGACTTATGGTGACCCTATCATGGGGTTTTCTTGGCAAGTTTCTTCAGAGCGGGTTTGCCATTGCCATCCTCTGAGGCTGAGAGAGTATGACTTGCCCAAGGCTGGGATTTGATCCCTGGTCTCCAGTCACAGTCCAATGGTTTGAGCATTGGACACAACACTGGCTCTTTACAGTGTAGAAATAATGCAGTTTGCAGTGATGTAGACTTGAGTCAATTGACTCAGACCCAAGTTAGACTCAAGCCACTTTAGTCACTTGACTTGGGTTTGAATTGGCAATGAATGAGGCTCTGACCCTCCCATCCAAATACCAACCATGGTGATTCTGCTTAGCTCCCAAGATCAAATGGGATCTGGTGCTTTTAAGCTATGAGCAAGGGAAACAAGGACAGGTGCGCAATGAAGAGCAATTCTGTCGCATGGTTCTGTGCCAAAGTGCCGGTGGAAGGCAAGACCTGGGCAATAATGCATGAGCTGATGGAGCAAGTTGCATAGATCTTTTCCTTTTATCATGCCAGCAAATTGAAATGAATGGCTTGTAGGTCACGAGGAATAAAGACCCAATAAAGTAGTCCGAACTGTTCAGCAGAGAACAACCATTGACAGTTGATAGGGAACGGGACCTTTACTGCTTTTATGGAGGGAAATAAATTTAGCCTAAGCAAATGCAGAGCACAGATGATATTTGCACAGAACAGGGAGGCTCTTCCAGCATCCATCTTTCAGAGGCTGCTGCCAACCTTTCCAATATCTATGCAAAAAGCTTGTTCTTATACTACATTCAGTCTCTTGGTTACACTGGGCTTCCATGCAAGACGGTCCCCGAGATTTCTAAGCCCTTTCTCACTTTCTAAGGGTGCGTCTACACTGTAGAAGTAATGTAGTTTGGCATCACTTTAAGCGCTGTAGCTCCATCCTATGGAATCCTGGAATTTGTAGTTTTGCAAGGTCTTGGGCCTTCACTGCCAAAAAAACCCTGCCCCGCAAAACTACACACTTGATACTACACTTGAGTTTAGCCAAAAGGCTGAAAAGCAACACAAAATTACCAGTCCCAAAATTCTGCTGGATGGAGTCATGGTGGTTAAAGTGGTGTCAAACTGCATTATTTCGACCATATAGACGCATACATTTTGGGGTATGCATACTGGGAGTCTGGTGAGATATATGAAAGGCAATGCGTCTCTCTCCCTATTGTGCAAACTGAAATCTTTGCAGGAGTAGGCATGGAAAGAATATTCAAAGATATTTAATAAATGGTTGAAAAATGTCTTTCCTGAGCGAAGCTACTGCCAGAAATACAAACCCTGATTTGACAGATTAATCCTCCGTCATCAGTTGCTCTTAAAATGTCTCAGTTTCTCTCTGTCCTTCCAATTCCCCCTTGGCCTCAGCTTATCTCAGTTGCTGCAAACTGACTTCAAGGTGCAAAAGTAGTTTGCAGTGAAATAACCCAGAAGAGGGGAGAGGAAAGGAGGAGGAATCTCGCCCTTCCAAGGAGGATTAGGCAAAAGCAAACCACTGCAGCCTATCCTAGTTTATGCATCCTTCTTTCCTTCTTCATTTATAATTTTCACCATCTTAACCACATTCAGATATTGCTCATCCACACATGTCCCAATGTTCAACTGTGAAATATTGGAGGGTATGGAGATCACGTTTTTTTTCTCCCCCCTGCCTTCATTGTAAGGTTTAGCATGTTATATTTAACTCTGTTGTTTCTAAGGGATGGTGGAAGGGGAAAATTAGCTTGATTCTCATTTTAATACAAACTGACCTAATTCTCACTATGAAAATGTGGACGGGAATGCAATTATCCTTTGATTTTCCAACTTGTTTCAGTTTTGCGATGCAGCCGATCCAGCCATGCATTTTCTCTCCAAACATGCATTGAAAAGTGCATTTGGGAGAAGGGGAGAGGAAGGGCACAAAAATGTATGCGTTTGGGGAAATGTCTAATACAAGCATATTATCTAAAGGGAATTATGTAAAAGAAAACCCTATGCAAATTTTCATGGGTACGAAGGGAGCTGAATGCCATTTATGGATTCAGCTAAATACCCCATTCCACTCAGGGGATTCATACATATAATGTATGGAAATTTAACAACCAAGTGGTAGATCAGTTTGTGGTCCCAGCAGAAATAATACACTGTAGAAATAATGCAGTTTGACACCACTTTCACTGCCATGATTCCATCCGACAGGATCCTGGGATTTGTAGTTTTGTGAGGCTCCAGTGCCCTTTGGCAGAGAAGGCTAAAGATGGTGTGAAACTTCATAACCTAGGATTCCTACAGTACTTAAAATGGTGCCAAGTGTTGCATTATTTCTACAGTACAGTACAGAAGTACCCCCAGTCTTGGGGAAACGGCAGGATATAAATACATTTGGCAATGCTAGTGCCAAAAAGCTCTATTTTCTTTGCTCATTCCCTCTCAAAATGGCAACAGGGAGTGATACAACCACACTTCATTCCACCAGTTTGAGAGGGACTGCAGGGGAAAACACAGGGATTTGGGCTTGCTGGGGTTGGGTGAGGCTCATGGGGTGTTGGGGTGTGCATTGGTCCCTGGAACCCCTGCTTTTGCCCACCCCTGAAGTGGAATCATAGAGTTGGAAAGGACACCAAAGACCATCTAGTCTAATGCAACCTCCATCAGTATGTGTCTCAACCACTAAAGTACTCTGAGAGCTGGGCATCCAACCTTTGTTTAAAACCCTTCAATGAAGGAGAGAGTCTACCATATTTCAAAGCAGTCCATTCCACTGTCCAACAGCTCTTACCTTTGGGGAATTCTTCCTAATGCTGAGAAGGAATCACCTTTCGTGTCATCAGTTGCTTTGGGTCCTGTCCTCTGATGCACCAGAAAAAAAGGTCTTTCTATTTTCCATGTGATGTGTGTTTGTGTGTGTACAGTGTGTGTGCATATGTATCGTTCCCTCTGTTGCGTGCCCTTTCCATAGCAGGCCAGCCTGAGGTCAAGTGATAATGGACAAAGCCACTGTTCCCTTGGTTCTTGTTATAGTTAAAGACTTCAACTGCAAAGAAATAGCTCCCAGAAGTTAAACTCCTTCAGGGGGTCAAGCCAGCTGACCCAGAAACCTCATCTACTGGTCCCAGATGTGTCAAGGCTCCTTATGGCCACTCATAAGGGAAGGGCAAGAGTCACCCTTTTATTTCAGCTCTGACAGATCAGGCCTAAAGACAAGGGCATACCCTCCATTATTTTACAGGGGAAAACATGTGGCCAAGCAACATCAGAGCGGTTGGTCAAGATGGCAAAAGTGATCAGTCAGGAAGATGCACAAGGAAGAAGAAGCTGCAGCAGTCTGGAGACTCTGTGCTCCACTGCTCTGAAGAGATCACAGCTTGGGAAGGCTACTTACACCTGGATGAGAGCTCCCTGAAACTCCATCACTGGTGCATTACAACAGAATAGTTCGGAGATTCTGAAAATCATCATGTAAAAAAGTAACTTTTCCAAGCTGTGACCCAAAGCGGCTCCTTTGCCTTGTCCTTGCAGGGATTGCCCTCCCATGAAGCACAGAGAGAAATATTATGGGGCAAGAAACAAGACTGGTTGACTTGCATTGCTGAAGCTGCTGCCGATGTCAGGAGAGGCCTCCTTTCCCTCCATCTTCGGAAGGAGACCAAGCTGGGTGTAAATTATCCCAATGGGTCCCTGTTAGACTGTGCTGCTAATTATAATGTTGGATCCTGAAGCTCCTAATGGATTCAATAGCTCAGAGTCTCCTTGACTACCATCAGCCCAGCGTGACTCTTCGCACACTTATTAAATATATCTCTGTACAAAACAAGCATTATCCCCTTCTCACGCCACATAATGCGCACAGCCTGAATCCTCTCTGACTTTTACGCCGTAAAAACCGAGAAAGGGATGACATCTATTTCTAGCCCAAGTCACTATGGCACGTATTCATTCATAGGTCTCACTTGGGGGTGGGTTCTTTATTCTTTGATTTCATATATTTATTTATTTGTTGCATTCATCTGGAATCAAATCAGCAGGGAAAAATGCTTTTTTAAATAAGATATAACAAAATCCACAAAACAGTGATTATCTTTAGGGGACCGACTAAGAGGCAGAAAGTACGTCACGCCAGCTCTTGAAGCGTCACTGGCCAAGATGTTAAAAATTGTGCAGGAGAAGAAAAGCAAAGGGACGACGATAGAGTCAAAGGACTACATTTTTAAAAGATGCAACTTTTTTGGGGGGGAAGGAGACATTTTCTCATAAATTATTCAGAAAATAAACGTGCGGCTGGCATCCTATGAGTGACATACTTTTCAGTTACGCCTCCATATGTAACTGTTTTGGCTGCAGCAGGTGGAGGAATGCAGCACCTCCATCTGCCACAACTCCTTCCCTGAGATTCCTACCTGTTTCCTGACTTAGTGTCCCTCCCCATAACCATTCAGTGGCTAAGCAAGGATATGGGGCATCTGGCCAAGCATATACTTGTGTGGAAGAAAAGATATTTTGCTGGATCTCCCAGAGGTCCTTTGAGTGTCCAGGAGGACAACGGATGTAGCTGGAAACAGGGACATAGCCAAGGGGGGGTTCTTGGGGTCCGGACCCCCCCCCCTTCCATTAAAAAAATGAATGGTGTGTGCTTTTGCGCCACCGCACCCAAGGCCCATTATAATGGTGGCACTTAGTCTGCACCCCCCTTCCTAAAATCCTAGCTACGTCCCTGCTGGAAACGGGAAATTAAGAGGAGGAGGGAAAATGGGGACCTTTTAAAAGTAGCTGGAAAAGTGGTATGGCAAAGGATTAATCAGGACTGTCTGTGCCAAATATGTACCTATTGTCCCTGTTTGGAGCGTACATGGTAGCATTAGGCCTCTGATTCTACCCAGACTATCCATGGCCGGTGTGATAGGATATTAGGGGCTGCTACCCTACCAGTATGCTCTTCTGCCAAACTGCTGGTCGCTGGGCTAGGCAGTGATGAGGAGAATTGCTGGCAGCTGTGCAGGTGATCAGTTACCTGGCTGCAGGTAGATCCTGGAGACCAAGCAACAAAGGTGGGGCAACTCAGGTATAAAAATGAAGGTAGTGACCAAAGGAGGGAGAAATAGTGGATAGATCTCTTCCAGCCTTGGTGGACTAGTCCCAAAAGAAGAAAAGGTAGAAGAATAAGGGAGAGCCAGCAACCCACCCAGAGGAAAGGAAGCTGAAGAAGAGGTCTTCAACTATGTTCTCCTTTAGCTTTTGGTCTCCACTCTCTCTGGCAATAAAAGGTTAGGGGAGCTTCTTCTCCATGCCATGACTTGTTTGCTACAGTTGTAAAGACTCTCCAGTCCAGTCAGGAAAGATGTTGGTCCCACCAACCATGGAAAGGTCCTTTTTGGGCTACTCCAGCTGCTGAGAATTGCTCTCCAGGGTCTGATTCTGCATTGACTTACCTTCCTCCTCCATTGGGTTGCCAGTATTCATGGAGAGTCCTGGTACCAAACCCTAGCAGATACCAAAGGCCCACTGTATAATAATACATGAATCAATTAAAAGAATTATAAAGCCACCTTTTCTAGGTAGCTGTTACATTTAACTATGATGCTAGCAAGGATGCCAGCACTCATCTGCCTTGCGTTAGACGCCAAGCTCAGTACCCAAACCAGCGCAGAACTTGGATGGGATGTGAATGCTGGTTGGATGATGGAAAGCCCAGTGAGAAGCCGGACACATTTTTATGTACATACTCTCAGTCGTACTGCATCACTAGCTTTGCAGATGGCCATAGGGTTATATTGCAACTACTAACTCAGCATGGATCAGGTGACCCAGGGGGCCAATAGGGCTCCAGATGGACCTATAAAGCTGCTGACTTTGGCATTGCTTCTCAGTCTGAACTTGAAACTGGCTTGAGGCCAGGCATGGAGAGCTAAAGTAGCAAAACAGGCAGCGGAGATGTATGGCCCTTTACTTGGATGAGCTTTTGGGGAGCAGGTAAGCATTTGATTTGTCATCTTCTGTTTGCTTCTATTGCTTTGAGTACATTTAGCAGAGATTTTTAAATTTATTTTGTAAGAAAACCAGTTTTTTTTAATTCTTCTGACAGGTTTTTAAGAACTGAATGGTAAGGAAGGGCTTTAAGAAAGTGCTGTAATATTTTAACTATGATTTTCAACTGTTTTTATAATCAAACGTATTTTTAATGGCTTTAGTGTTGTTGAAGCGATTTTCAGCTCTTTTTAAATAATGTATCGTTATACTGCATTTGTTTTAATTTACAAAATGTTATAAGATTTGATTTTAGGGGAAGAGGGGTATAATAAAGATGTTGTTGGCAATAGGAATACAGTTGGCTGCTGTATCAACAGAGTTGGGTCTGAAGCCACCCCCCCACAGATGCCAAAAAATGTGGGACCTCAAGTCCTAGTACCTTCAATGGATGCCAATGTCCATGTGACCCAGTTGGCGCAACTGTGTGCATGCTCTGCCATTGATGCTAATGGGGCAGGGCCATCTATGGATGGTCCAATCCATGGATAGCTAGCCTGCTGATACAGAAGGCTGACTGTAATAATATTGATGATGATGATGCTTTGTGATGTTAGGCAGCAATATATGATGTTAATTGCATTTTAATATAGACTGTTAATTCCCCTTTGTACTTATAGGAAAGGACTTTATAGAAATTGATGAAGATTTAAGTGTGTCAAAGATTTACAATATTGTAAGACTTGTTGTTACCATACCAAATAACAAGTGTAGGGAAACTGGCTGACCTCAAGGTATTACCAAAATGTTCTGCCATGCCATGGAGAAAATCAGAGGCATGGATGGAGATGGGGGGGGGGGGCAAAATGATGGCATTGCCACTCCAAAGGAACACATTCTTCCCCCCAACCAGAAAAAAATTCTTTTGGTCTCCAAATTTATAGCATTGCAGCTATAAAACTGTTTACTTCTAGCATGTGCATATTTTGATGCGTTTGCACGGCCCTGGTAGTTTTGATTGCCTCCTTTTGTTGATCCCCAAATTCTATTTCTGCTTGAATGAAGTTGGAAGTTATGATAGGGCTAGAAATTTGGGGAAGTGAATGGAAAATTTTGTTTGGGGGTAGTGTCCTCATTTTGTCTTTCCAACCATAGTTAAATACCCAGGAGACAGTGTTGGTACAGGGGTTTTTCTAGCGGGTTGCGAGGAGTGCAGATCACACTGGGCGACACCTCAAAAGCGAATGTCTGCCTTCTGGTATAGAGTGTGCTACTGCACCTGTCCGAAGGTAGACCAGGACTCTTGGAGACTGAAGGTCCTGGAAAGGACTTGATCCACTCAGCTGCAGTGGCAAGGATGCTGGTCAGGACACAGTTGGCATGCCATGGCAAACCCCTGGAGCCCTCTCCCATTGCTGAATGGTGCCTGGGCCCCTTTGAGACTTGTAAACATGATGGATAGACTGGGACAACCCATCATATGTATAGTCATTTTGGATACACCAGTCCACCTGCTGTCAGTAGCAAGTAGACCGTAGGTTTTCTCCTTCATAGTGGCCTGATCTGAGCATTGGCCTGGATGAAGAAGTGTGCCAGGCAGCCTGCAGGTGACTCCTTTGTACTGGTATCTGATCTTATGAGATGAACTGGGCAGTATTTTTTTATACTTGCAAATTTGGGACCTGGGGAATTTCTAAGCAGGGGAAGGGGCTTTGATAGAGAATGTGAAGGCTGCCATTTCAAATGCCATTGGTGAAGGACACACTTCGGAGACAGAGCCAAAGAAAACAGTTCTCTTGCTTTCCAGCTTTTCTTGCTAGGTCTTTTATGCTGAAAATCAAGCTTAGGAAAGCAAGTTGGTTTGGAGAGAGCAGGGAGGCCCAAGCGACAGGAGAGTTTCTTGCTGTTCCTCTAATGATTCATTGATTGGTTGTCGCTCAGTGGCGAAGCTGATAACCTAATAAGATTAAATGGTTGCGCCAACAGCAGGCGGGCAGCCGTGAGTAGACGCTCAGCTCTGCAAGGTGTTTATTGATGTCCGAGATTTGCGGCAAGCATTTCCAGGTGAAAATGTAACACTTTGCCTGTGGAGGCAAACTGCCTGCTTTCCCTCAGATTGACCGAGTTTGGTGGGTGTTAAAAAAGGGGAGGAAAAAGGAAAGGAATAGATGGAATGCAGCTGTTTTTACTCTGACCTTTTTATGTGGCCTTCTTGGTGGTTGCATTTAGGTTGTGGAAATCCTTGGTTGTAACAGGATTTTGACAACTGACTTGGTTGTAAGAGGATTTTGACAACAGATTTCAATAGTTTAGGGTGCTATACTTTATTGCTTCTCCCCTTTTTCCTTTCAGTCGTTTTACACTGGTTTCCATTTGATCGTTTCCTTATTCAACTGCATTTGAACGTCATCATCCACTGATCAGAATCTTTATGTAGAGAGAACTTGTATCTTTGAGCTAACTGAAATAAAGAAGTTGGCAGCATGAGCTTTCGTAGACTTCAGTCTACTCTGATTTTACAGACTAATATGGCTATATCTTTGAACTGAGATCAGAATCTTGTGTAGTTTTGTAGCCTTCCCTATCGGAGAGCTCTGATGCCACAACAAACTACAAATCTCCAAATTCTGTAACACTGAGCTATGTTAAAGCGGTGCCAAACTGCATTATTTCTGCAGTGCAGATGCAACCGAAGTGATCAAGAAAATGTGAATAATGTAAATGTGTGAACAATTTTTAGTTGTTCATTCCCTGCAATGCTAGACATTTAGGGGCCAAAGAGGGTAGCATTCTTATTTGAGGGCAATTCCCTCGTTTTGCCCTCCCATAAAACTACCCCCTTGAACCTTAAAAAAAGCCAACGAGGGAAGGACTTTTGCACGCAGCTGCAATGGTAGTTCTTGGGGAGAGGGCATGCTCTCTAGCTTGGAGGGACCATTGCACAGGTGGGAAGCTACTCGATGATTGAAAAGAAAAGGTCCACTTTTGCGCCGTGAAAGCCATGGATCTTTTCCAGTAGCCTCAAACTGTTTGTCTAAGCTCTCAGGTGTGACCTATTATGCAGAGTGCTGAATTGTCTTCTGACACAGTTTAATATCCTCCGAGGGAACGTTACTCTAGCAAGTGTACTTCATTTTGCTATCTTCCATCAGTTCTGAAAGCAGGAGGAAAGGAGGGGGGAAAAACCTTTTGCAGACATGGTTGGTTGTGGTTGTGTTTCTCCTTTAAGCATGACCAGTGAGCACAATGTCGTGGTGTTTGGGATTTGGCGGTAGAGATGGAAGCAGAGGATACTGTCCATGTTAGCTTCCCATAATCTCCTGAAGCAATGCTAACACTGGTGGCCTTGTGGGAGTGGAACCATAGAGCTGGAAGGGGCACCAGAGTCCATTGAGTTCAGTGCAGGAACTCCAGCTAGACTTCCAGCTCTTTTGGATTTCAGCTTGGCCAACATTCAGGAATCCTGGGAACCAGAGTCCAAAACATCTGGAGGACCAAAGGTTGGGAACCACTGAACTAGAGCATCCTCAGCAGGGAGATGTCCAGCCTTGTTTTGAAGATGTCCAAAGAGACCCCATCAGCTCTCTGGGCAATTGGTCTCACTGGTGAATATTGTCAAGAGGTTCTTTCTAATGTTCAGTCAGAATTGGCCCACCTGTAACTTCAAACTATTAGACCTAGTCCTACCCTTTGGGGCAACAGAGAACAAGCCTGTGCCTGTTTCTTTGTGACAGCTCTGTAGATATTTAAAGAATGCAGGAAAATGATAAAGACGCTTCATGCAACCAGACAATGTCATAGGTGCCTCATGCATCAAGGGTAGTTTGATGTGCCCTGATAGACACCAAGCCTGTCTGGGAAGGGATATCTGGAAAGATCTCTTGGACCTTTCTGCTTTACTTGTGGACTTCCCCCAGGAATCCACAGGGTAGAATTTGATGGTTATCTAAGCAAAGTTGCTGCCACACTGCAGAATTAATGCAGTTTGACACTGCTTTAACTGTCATGGCTGCATCCTACGCAATCCTGGGATTTGTAATTTGTAGTTTGCACCAGAGCTCTCGGACAGGGAAGGCTAAACATCTCCTATAACTGTACATAGCATTGAGCCATGGCTGTCAAAGCAGTGTCAAAGTGCATTAATTCTGCAGTGTAGATGCACCCCAAGTGGGGCATTTCTTAGATCTTTCTCCTCCAAGTTTTTCATTCTCCCAGCTACCTTTTTCCAGGCCCCTTTCCAGTTATCATCTTGAACTGGGAAAGTTGGGGGCTCTATCTGTAGCATTACAACACATGCTCTTGAGTATTTAAGCAGATGAATTGCTCCCCAGGAGAAGATGCCTTGCTATAATTGGAAGATGAGAAATATTTAACCAAAAGGACCCCGCAGAGGGTAGAGGGAGTGATGGATGAGCGTCCAAATGAGTCTGCTTCTCTCGACTCACACCTCTTGCCTTCGGAAACCGTCCAGGTCAGAGTCAGATTCAGATTAATCAATGTGACTGGGAATTGCTAAAGAGTCAGCTTGAATAAAATCAGATGTTTCTCCTCCTTTCTCCACCTTCTATAAGAACAAATCAGAATGTTCCCATTAAGATACCAAGCATCTGAAATATTTAGCAGCCTTAATGGGCCAAGGTTGGTGGAGTTGCCTTCGCTATGTGGACACAGAAGTGAAAACTCAATAATTCACCTATCTGCCTGGTTTCTGTGTTTTGTTTCTCCCCACTTCACGGAGCTAAAGCCATTTAAAAGACGACTGAACCACTGATATCCAAAGTGGTTTGGACATGAAGAGCTGTGGATCTGGGTTCTAGTTCTGACACGTTTAAGCCTAACTCATCAACAGAGATGGCAAAACCTGTCAGTTTCACATTCACCTGTATTCATGTTTTGTAAAAACCTCAGGTGCCATTCTTAAATATGGGGAACTGTATGACTTTTGATCAATCTTTTGAAACCAAAATGAAGCAATATGGTCTCCATTTGCCCCAGCCAAATTCAAAAGGTACAGTTGTCTACAATATGGAGAAGATTATGCTGAGTTGGCTTAATTTATGTATGTTCAAAATGTGGAACCTCTCATCAAAAAAGGTGGCAACCTTCATTCAGCATTAACATGGTCAATAAACAGGGATTTGGAACTAGATATTTAAAAGCTAGGCATTAAAAATCCTACGTAAATGAATCTGTCTGGTCCACTTTTTCTTGCATCTGGATTTCTGGATGGTTAGAGCTGTTCAACAGTTGAATGGACTGCTTTAGATTTGGTGGACTCTCCTTCTTTTATATACAGAGGTTGGATAGACATCTCTCTCTGGTTCTTTAGCTGTGTATTCTAGCATGCAAAGAGTTAGACTAGATAGCCCTTGTGGTCTCTTCCAACAATTATGAGAAGTTGAAACTCTGAAGATGCCAGAGCCACAGATGCTGGCAAAATGTCAGGAATGAACTCTTCTAGGACATGGCCACATAGCCCCTCAAAACCCACAAAAACCTATAATCATGAGAACTAAAATCATTTGTAGGGTTAGTAGGTAATGTTTCATCCTCAATCCATAACACTATTGAGCAATTCAATTTCTCGCATTGCTCTTGTTCAAGTTACACACACTGGGATGGAGTGACAGATTATGCGACACTTTGTGGTGGGCAGAGAGAGGTGGGAAGGGAACTGTTTGTTTCTGCTGTCAAATAGTTTAGCAGGTTTTCATTTTGAAAAATCCAGATCCCTCCTAGAGTTACTGGAATAGGATGCATACTACTAGTCTATATCTACTTACTGAACTTCTAAATTGTCCCACTTCGGAGTAGATACTGTATATAACTGAGCTACAGTGGGCCCTTCCCATCCACAGCTGTTTGGTTCTGCCCCACTGCAGATGTGGGCGCTCAAGCCCATGTTAGTCAATGGGGGACAATGTGTGTGCTCCTGCATTGGCACAGCTATATATATATATATATATATATATATGCACTATCATTGACTGAGGAGGGGTGATCTTCAGGATTTCTGATCTGTGGATAACCCCCCCCCCCAGTATCTTGGATCCATTGTACTTATTATTTTATTTGCAGAATTAATAGGTTGCTGTGTAACAAGAGGTTTTTCAGTAGCCTGGCCTAAATACCATAAAGGCTCTGATCATGGAAACTAAGCAGAGTCAGCCTTGGTTAGTATTTGGATGGGAGACTGCTGATACATATGAGGTACAAGAGGCTATATTTCAGAGGAAGGACCAAGCAACACCACTTCTGCGTATTGCTTGCTTATGAAAAACCTACGAAATTCATGGGGTTGTCATAAGTTGACAGGTGGATTGAATACATACATACAACATAAAAGCGAACAAGCTGAAAACCCCACTATTACAACAGTTAAAATAACAATAGAATGGATGCAAATTTTAGGGGGAATGAAGGACCTGCAATTCAACAGGTGATCGAATCTATCAGTTTGAATGGTCAGGGTGAAATGTTCCCCTGCTCCAATTTTGGTATTCAAAATTTGAAGCTGACGTTGAGATGAAAATCTTGATTCAACGTTCGTCCCACCCCAACCCCCCTCATTCAAGGGAATATTTGACATATTTTCTGTTTGGATGAATGAAGGATGTGAATGTTCTCTTGCAAACCATCAGTCACATACTGACTGTTACGGCACGCCACCTGCTCACATGAGAGGAGGGCGAGAGTCTTGTTTGTTCATTTTTGAGAATAACTTACCAACACATTGCTAAGTTATTTTCACAAATCTGGCGGGGGGAATAAGAGACGGCAAATCGCAGAGCAAAGGGGAAAAGCTGGTCTATTCTCTATGAGCCCATCCGTACTGCAGAGATAATCCAGTTTGACACCACTTTAATGGCCAGGGCTCCAGGGGAAGACATTTTGCAGCCGGCAGCAGAACTTAGAAATACTCCGGTCGATGCAGGTCACCAGCAAACACCAGCTACCTCTATGTAGCAATTACCTTCCATTCAATGGATGTAATTATTATTATTTTCATCTTAGAAAGCCATCGCATGTGAACGGACAACACCACCATTTACGGCTGTGAGTTTTGTAATGATATATTTGGATAAAGCGGTCCTTTGCTTCAGCTCTTTCTAACTCACTGTGCAGCTGTTGAGTAGCTCCTCAGTGCTAATTCAGAGTTAGACAAACTCCAAGTGCTATGAGATGGATGAGTTTGGAAATTTGGTTTGTTTGGACTGTCTTTCCCAGAATCCCCAACCTGTTGGATGGCACAGTTTGGGAATTGTAGTCCGCTGAATAAAACTTCAGCCTTCCCGTACTTTTAACGAATGGGACTTTGAAGACCAAGGTAGAGGTTATGGGGAGTGTGTGTTCCCTACAATGAACCACTTTCTGACAGAACCCTGCCTTTCTTTATTAACTACTCAAGGGAATAACAAATACTTTCTGTTGCATAGATTGCCTGTGGATGGATTGGATCATCTGCAAGGCGTCACGAAGGGCAGATCTCCACTTTCATGCCTATCACTAGTTTGAGAGATTTGGGGTTTTTTTAAAAGGATAATTATTCTCTAATGTAAATGGTATTATTTCCCCCTCATTCCGAAGCAAAAGTCTTAGGGAATAATTGATAGGGGATTAAAGGATTGCCTAATTTGCAAGTTATTTCTAACCCGTTTTGCTTCCATGGGAGAAACATCTGTCAAGGCTGCGCACGTTATATAACCTCAGAAAATAGTTAAAAGTTGGGACCGAATTCTTCCAGATCTCTCTCTCTCTCTCTCCTGCTCTTTTCTCCTATTTAGGTGACATTTAAGTACGGCAGGCTCCAGGCCCTCGCTTTAAGCAGCTTGTGTCAATTTCAAAGGCTTAGATGCTGGGCTTAGCTACTCTTTAGCAGTCATTCAGCAGCGAAGGAAGCAAGCTGGATCATGGGACCTTCACAGCTCAAACAGTCTTTAAAACTCCTGTCGAGCAGATTAAGCCAGCATTTGCAAAGAAGGAAACTTTCCACTGGGCTACAAGTGACTCTGATAGCAGCGTGGCAAAGTGGTTTGAGCATTGGACCATGACTCTGGAGATCAGGGTTCGATTCCCAATGGCTCGGCTATGGAAACCCACTGGGAGACCTTGGCCAAGTCGCACCCTCTCAGCCCCAGAAAACCCCATGAGAGGTTTGCCTTGGGGCCTCCAGAAGTTGGAAGCAACTTTGAAGGCACACAACAACAGCAAATGGCTCTGCACCAGGGGCTCTGCATTTGAGGCTTCATATCAGAGGCCCTACAAAACATGGAAATTCTGCCCATGCTTGCTAACATGCCCCCAAATGTTCTCTGATCTCAAAGAGCAAAATGGGGAAAATGCAGTTATGGAATACATGGAGTCCCTATGTATGTGCTGCAGCCATGGGGTACTATGGTGTGTATTCCTACGGTGTGTGTGTGTGTATATATATATATATATATGTATTCCTGCTCACCCCCTTTGCTTGATACATTGCACAGGAAAAACTAATTACATTTCTGTGCAGAATAATTCTGGGAGACTTTGCAAAATGTGAGCAATCTTGCTTCTGCACTTTTCTTCTCAGAGAGGGTGGGTTCCCTGTTCACTGGAAAACCCATTATTCTCAGCACAAATGAACCGTGATGAATCTTCTCTCCATCCCTTTGGAGTTTATCAGACAAGGGAAATTGGAAGTATAATCCAATGGCAATCTGAACACAATCATGGGTTTAATGTTATTGCGTGATAGACTGCTGCATGCAAATTCGGACAATCTGAATGCAATCATGTGGTATCATGTTATTGTGTGATAGACTGCCACATGCAAACTCAGGCAATGGCATGCTATTTTTGGGCAATGGGAAGCCAGTTTGAACGCAATGCGCATTCACGTAATTGCGCTAAACTAGAGACTTTAAATGAATGCGTTCTGGTCTTTTCATTTGAATTTAAGAGAAATTCCTCCTGTTTGATAAACTCCTAGGTGATTCTCTTTATTGCACAGGTGTTCAAGGTGCCAGTTTCTTTATACAACCACTATGTTATCGGTAGAAGACTACAAATGCCATAACCTCCCAGCCAGGATGGTCAGGGGATCCTGGTTGCTGTAATCCCTAAAACCCTAACTCAGCCAAGCTGTTTGGAGAAGGCAAAGTCACATTTGGAGAAATAAATGGATGTGTTTTGGGGCATGGAAGAATTAAGCTTCTTTAGGAGTACAATACCTTGAATCCATTCTGGCTGAGGGATTCTGGAGGCTCTACTCTAAAAAAGTAACATTTCCCAATTCACTGTTTTGCTGGAACAGCGAATAGCAACACTGGTTTGCAATGAAGATAAATATGCAAGAAGGCTGCACTTTGGGTCTCCCCATGTCCTTATCTGGAAGCTATCCATAGGGAGGGGACACACACTTGGTAACTTTTGCTCATATTGGATTCCTATTAGGCTTGGACATTTCCCACTAATGTTCTCACCAGCGTTGAATCGATAACAAACCCATCAGCAAGGCTCTCTGCTGCTCCTGCTGCTGCTGCTTTAGGTATTTTTTGGTAATGTCAACTTACTCTTTCTTTTGGTGATGTTGAATTATTTTAGGGTATCGGGAGAAAAATCCATTTCTGTTTTGGATCCTCCGTGCTGCTTTGTTTTAAAAAGCTTGCCACATGCCTTTCTCCATGCCCCATTGGAAGGACTTCTCCCTAGTCCTTTTTAGCACATGGCTATTCTTTGGAATATTTGCAAACGAAGCTTTGGAAAGGCATACATTATTCGGTGCAGGGAAAATGCTTAAGCACTCTTGAAATAAAGGACAATGTTATTAATGTTTACTCCTTCCCACGCAAAGAGGCTCTTCAGCTACTCTAAACCAGAAGGTGTCAATCTGGCTCCAAGGACTCCTTCCCAGAGAAGGCTGTTTACTCCACTGATAATTTGCCTGATCATAAATGTATTCCTTCTGATGGCACAATACGTCTCCTCCTTTTCTTTTTTGCTTTGCAACAGCCGATTGTTTCAGAAAGACACTTGGGCATGTTTTCTTTCTTTTGTTCTGTTATTTCTTTTTATAAGGGTCAGAATTTGAGAGCTATTTGGTTCCTAATGCTAGAATAACTGTTGACGGGGAACATGATGAGTGTATTTTGAGTGGCTTTGCCTTGTTTTCACATGTGCAAGAAAAATGTGTTTTGTGAAAAGTCATGTCCTTGAACCCAGAGGAATATAAAACATGGCTCTGAATATTATCTGGTGATGTTAAGTTGAGCTTTACTCAAAGTCATCCACTTTTATGCATACCCTTTTGCTAAGGTAGACTATTTTAATGATGTAATGTATACCACCACCAATAAATCTTCATTTCCTACCCACCACTCCCAAGGCTTGAAGCAAGATGCAACATAGATTAAAACACATACAGTGTGCCCTGGGCTTATGTGGGGATCCGTTCCGGACCCCCGCGTAAGCCAAATAGTGCATATGCTCGAGCCCCATTGACTTGAATGGGGCTTGTGCATGTGGTGGTGGCGCGGCAGTGTGGTGGTGCGTACGTGCCATGGGCGCACACCCCATCCATTCCAGACGTGCCGCCCCTTGTGCCCCATGCGCTCATGCACGGCTCTCTTTGGGTTTGAGCATATGCTCAAACCCGCTTATAGCGTGCCCGTGTATGACACGGCCGCACTGTAAAAGCATTTAAATGCACCGTATTAAAACACATACATAGGATACATTAATTATCCAACACAAAATTTAAAATATACTAGTTTAAAATTCATAGTTTAAAACCAAGCAGGCAGCCTGCCAGAAGAGTTAGGTCTTTAATACTGTTTTAAATGCAGACAGTGTATTCAGCTGGCAGGTCATTCCTGGTGGGTCATTCCACAGTCTTGGGGTGGCAGACAGACAGGTCCTTGGGGTGATAGATGCCAGTCTATTTCTGGATGGTTGGAGTAAATGTTCCGCAGAGGGTGGATTATACAGGAGGAGGCGATCCCATAGCTAATCTGGACCCAAATGATGTACGGCTTTAACATTCAATATGTTGTACTTTGCCCAGAAACTAACTAGCAGCCAATGGAACGATTTTAATATTGGTGTGCCATTCCCACTCCTAGATGTATCATCAATCAAACTGGCTGCCGTGTTTTGAACTAACTGAAATTTTTGAACTTGGTACAAAGGTAGCCCATTGTAAAACACATTGCAAAAGGCCAGCCTCATTCCCACCATGGTTTAAACCAGATCGTGATTCAAAAAGATCGGGTTTAAACCACCATGGTTCCCACTTAATTCGAATCGCTGGAACGATTCAAAAAAAAGGAGCCATGATTTTTACCCATTTAACCTGCGTCAAAAAGACGCAGGTAAAATGGGGTGTTTTTTGGGCTGAATTGATTTATTTGGAAATAAATTGATTCAGCTCAGTGGGAACCAGGGTGGATTCAAATCAGATTTGAACCCCCCTGCTTCCCACTGGAGAAGACCTTCTTGGTGACTGCTCCCAACCTAGGGCCAATAGCAAGTGAAAACCCAGCTACTACCAAGTGAAAACTTTTTTGTTCCAACACGCTTTTAGGAATGTCTATAATGGGTTTGTAACGGTGTGCTCTCAGGTGGATTTTAATCTTCTCTTTTTAAATTGATTTTTAAATGGCTTTAATTCTATAGCTTGCTTGACTGAATTTTAGTATAGTTTTATATGAACTAATATTTGTTGTAGGGATGCGGTGGCTTATTGGTTCTGATGATCGGAAGGTTGGTAGTTTGAGACCTGGGTGCAGCATGATGGGGTGAGCTCCTGCCACTAGTCCCAGCTTCTGCCAACCTAGCAGTTTGAAAGCATGCAAGTAGATACATAGGTATCACTTAAGTGGGAAAGTAATAGCGTTCAGTGCAGTCATGCCACTGGACCGCCAGAGCAGTCCTTGGACAACACCGGCTCTTCGGCTTAGAAATGGAGATGAGCCGTCTGGTGGTCCTGTGGCATGACTGCACTGAACACTGTTACTTTCCCACTTAAGTGATACCTATGTATCTACTTGCATTTGCATGCTTTTGAACTGCTAGGTTGGCAGAAGCTGGGACTAGTGGCAGGAGCTCACTCCATCATGCTGCACCCAGGTCTCAAACTACCAACCTTCTGATCTAGGCATTCGTGTCAAGGGACTACCTTTACCTTTAATATTTGTTGTGTGCATTTAAATCTGCATTGGTTTTAATATTTTGTAGGCTTGCCTGGAGCCTGTGTATTAGGAAGAATGCAGGATGTAAATGAATGCAACGGCAGCCACAACAACGATTCAATGAAGATCTCCTGGGACTGTGGATGATGGATGGTCCTTCACGAGAGATTTTTCAGCAGAGGCCAGATCACCACCTATGAGAGATAGCAGTGGGATTCCTGCATGGGCAGAAGTAAGATGAAATGACCACTAAGGTGCCTATGGTTGTCCCAGTTTGACCCTGCTGTTGATATTGTGAAAATCTTGCTAGTATGAACCCCTTGCCTCGTTTTTTTTTGGGGGGGGTTAGCCCTTTTCTTGGGGTCTCTAGAAGCTAAATGTCTGGGCGAATCTTCATTTTAGTGAATATGCATCAGTGTTTATTCCTGATAATGTTGAGGGCCAAACTGGACAGAGCTTGGAAAAGTTACTTTTTTTGGACTACAACACCCAGAATCCCTCAGCCAGCTCCTGGTTTATTTCAGATTGCTGTCCACAGCTTGAGGCTTAGCATGTTTGATAGCTGCTCTATACATAATAAAACACAGACAAATCCCCCAGCCAGAAAAATACTTTCCCCAAACATGCTGGGGAGGAGGGTTAACCTTTCCCCCTCTATTTCCAGAATAGTCCTTAATAAGTCCTCCATGTCCTTATTTTGCAAAACGCACACTTACAACAACAACATATGACAAAAATCCCAGGACCAAGTGCTGGAAAGCAAGAACTTCTCTGTTTGCACAGAAATGAATATGGGTTGCCAAATTCAAGCTGGGTACCCAGGCAAATTTATAATTGATGAGGAGCCGAGGAGCACATCTGACGGCACTCCCTGGGCTCTCTTCCTCCAAATCATGCTCCTGCTCCCATGCCAGCCTCAGTTGGCGCACCTCCTTTGTTCTCTTTGACACCGGTTGGCACATCCCAAATCCAGAAAGCCTGTCTGGTGGCGGGTGCATAATTAGACCCTTTCCTGGATGCTCTTGATAATAGAGCAACAGCAGCAGCAGCGAAAGAGTGAAGGGAAGGCTGTGCTGGAGCCAGGACCGGCTGCTGAGCAGCACAGGATCAATCTACCAATGGCAAGGCCTAGAAGGTGGAGCCTGGGAGCCAGCAAATAATTACTGAATGCATTTCCAGCCCAGTTGGTCCAGGCTGCTGAAAGATCTGGATGCAGACAGAGTGAGAGGGAAGCAAGCATCCAACAGAGCACTGGTGTCTACCGAACATCATTATAGAGCATCTTCCCTGGACTGCCTCCCCGTTGCATTTTTCCCAAGCAAAAGGTACTGCCATCTGGGTTTTTTATCCTACCATCTGCTTCTGTGTTGCACTGGGCATCCCAGGGAAAAGTTTTATTAGGAAGATCAGGGCCGTTCCCAAATGTGGTGTTTGGGGTATGTGCGGTCAGGTGCCGAAGGCGGGAGGGCAAAGTCTTTGGGTGGCTTTGGGCTCTTTTTATTTATTTTCTTTAAAAAAAAGAATGATGCCAGCTGTGTTGGTTTATTTTAAAAAAAGAAATCCTTGCTAACTTTGGGGGGGGGGGTAAGTGGGGGCATAGGACAGATTGCGTAGGTGCCTTTGAAAACAATGGCAACTTCAAGTGTTTACACCGCTGTGGATGAAAAGAGCGAGGTCCACATCTTTGCCAAGTCTGATCATCCCTGGCAAACCTTAAGAGGCAAATCTATTTAGACATGGGATGTGAGCATTTTTTTACAATCGCCTCCATGCATGTTGTGCAGAACACAATCTAGCTGAGTCCAATGAAGCTTATTCCTAAGTCAGTGTACAGGATGGAGGGCTTTGCACCCAGGACTTTGAGAAAGGACCTTCCCCGATTCCTTAGATTTCCAAAACCTAAGCCCCAGCATCAGTCCCCCCTGAAGTTTGTACAGAACATTGCAGATATCTGCAGAGTGATGGGGGGAAGCAACAGTGCGCTCTGGTTTGTAAAGCATGTCAGAGAACTTTAAATTCAGAGACTACTCAGTAGCCATGAGAAAGACCAGGGCTGGATTCAAACCCTGGTCTCTAGAGTCATAGTCCTTTCAACAGTTGGGCAGAAGGAGAGTGAATTTGGGCAAACTCAGCTTCTTGTATTCCACTGCTTCTTTTATGCAGTAGTTAAGGAGATGGATCCTCTATGGCTTGCAACCAATTTCCCCTCTGCTTCTAAATCCTGTTCTCATTCGACCTGGATGCAAAACAGACTGCTTGTCTTCCTTTGGAGCATGCAAAGTTTAATGTGCAGGAGTGCTCCTCTCCTGAGTGTGAACTACAAGCCAGTGCACATGACTCAAACAACCCGGAAGTGGACCAAGGAGTCCTGTTCCTTAGAATTGGTTTGCTGCTCATGTTTCCCTTGGATCTATGCAGTCAGTTGGGATATAAAACTGGGAACTTATGGTGCTCTTCAGAGTATGATTGTTACAATTCTGCAAGCCTTGCTCCTGTGCAAAGGGATTGGATGTGTAGAAACACACTGGGGAAAATGTTTGTTTGCTACTTTACCCCATGCTAGGAAATACTTTGCCAACCAAACTGCTGTAAGGCTGTTAAAGGAGCAGGAGCAAAGCCTGCCAAAAAAGGAAAAAGATGGAGCTGGAAACTTGATCTCTGTGAATTTCCAGCTCTTGGTAAAATGAAACTTCAGGTTTAGATTGCCTAGTTTGTCTCTGCAGGATTAAAAACTAGGACTGGGACATGGCTTCACACATCAAGCTTCAAGTGCATCTAAGCCTGTGTTGTGCAGTTTGAGCACATGGGTGAACATCTTTAATGTGGGATGCCCTTTCTAGCCAGAGTAGGTTTTGTAAGCGGCACCGTGGCTTTAAACCACAAGCATTATAATTGTCTAGGGAAGGAAGCATTTGGTCTGTGGTAGAACTGTTGGGATTGGCACTTTGGCTTTTTTATTAGAATAAAACAGGTTGCCAACATGTGTCAGAGGTAGGTGGCACATGTCTCCCCAAATTAAAGTCTCCTGCCCAGGACACCTGAAACCTAAGCCAAATTCACAATTATATCCCAGATGGGCAGCATCTTTTACTTCTAGTATTATCTGAGCATTGAATTATTGATGACATGGTGACATGGAGGTCTCTCATTCACAGGGTCACCATAATTCATAGTTGACTTGACAGCAGTTAACCACAATTGTCTATTCAGGCTGGTGACATCTCTCCAGTGGCTTGGGTAGAGGTATGTGCCCATCACCTACTATTTGATCCTTCTAACCGGAAAAGCCAGGATTTGCATCCAGGACCTTGTGTGTGGTGCCTTGCCTTCCTTCTGTTAGTGGTCTAAGGCTTCTGGGTTATTGAGGTTCTTCGTTTCATGAAACATTGCCCAGAACTGGTTTGCCAATCTTTCTAGTGCTCAAAATTGACTTGCTGATCCTTAAAATGAATACTGAGCAATACCACATGGCAGGCAATAATGTTGTACCTAGGGATGCTCTTGTAGAGCTAGCCCCAGTATAAAATGCGCTTTTAGGATGGAAAAAAAGAGAGACTTTAAAGAGACTTGAAGAAGGTGTGACGGAAGCATGTACTGTATTATTGCCTGCCACATACCCATTTCTTCCTCCTGTCCTCGCTCATCAAAAAGATTTTGCAGGCTTCGGGGAGCATTACAAAAACCTGTTTGGACAGAGAAGATGAAAGGAGGATGAGAAGGTACCTTGTGGCTGATAATGCCAGCTCTCTGAAAGAAAGTGAAAAAAGGCGCTCACGTCGCATCTTGGATGCTTATGCCTGAAAAGCGTCCTCCTGTTCTTTTGTCACCTTTGTCCAGCAATGGCTGGAGTGGCCCTGATGTTTCTACCTGCACTGAGAAAAAGCCACAAACAGATTCAAATTAAAAAAACAAAACCCAAACTGTCCATTTCTCATCCCTCCACCGCATGTGTGCATTCTTGCACAAACATGTGTTTCGAGAAGCCTCAACAGGCAGCCCTGGAAAGCAATTAGCACAGCACACAGGCTCTGCAAGTGAAAGATGCTTTCCTCTCTAGAACTATGCCCCCGGACAGGTTGGCAGCGATGCTGTGCCTCCTGCCCTTCCTCGGATACGTTGGTGCCCCTACTGGGGTGGCCAAGAGCAAAGCGTTTGATGAGGCAGAACAGAGTAGCGGGCTTTGAATGGCAGCCGAGGGGTTCCTCCTTTAAAAAGTCTTTGTTTGCTTGCCAGGGACATGTTTAAGGTTGATTTTCTGCAGGCTCTCCTATGGCTGCCAAATGGGGAAGGCTTTTGATTTGATACAGAATATTGGGAGAGATGGTTTGGGGAGGGGGAGAAAAAGAAGAGAGAGAGAGGGTTGCAGTCAAAATGACTCATCCGCTGAAGAAAGGGAAGAGCGGGGAAGGGGAGATGGGTGCTTGAGGAAGGCGAAATGGGTATCTTTGCATCCTTTCTTTCTCCTGGATGAAGGGTGTGGGCATGGGTGAAGGAAGTCAAGGAGGAACTGCAGCAGGAACTGGGAGCACACCTGCTCATGTGCCGAAAGAGTTGCTGCAGTGTAGGAATAGGTGTGCTCTACCCTAGCTCCTAACTTCCCCCAGGTTGAAGATCACTCCCTGGCCTGGGTACCACTCCATCCATAGTCCCCCCAAGACAACTTCCTCTAGATGCATGTGCTATAGTTCCCATCATCCCCAGTCAACTGAGATGATCGGGGTGGTAGTAGTGGGTGGAAAGAACATTTCGTTTCTATTAGTTTCCTGACTATTTGTTCCCATTGGTGAGAACAGAGGAGATGCCAGGATCCTTCACACTTTGGGAATGTTTTTTCTATGCAAAGCCCACCTCTGTTGTATGCACAGAAAGCACATTTTCCTTACCCAAAACCAAAACCAACCAATCACTGGGCTTTTTCTTTTTTGCGCAGAAACCTTGTGCCTTTCCCGAAGTGCAAAGGCCAACCACAAACTGCATAGAATTCCTCATGTTCTCCCACAATAGGGGAACATTACAGTAATAATTTGTTCTTGCAAGTGAGGGTGGACTATGTGTAGGTTTACCTCCATAGTTGTGGCACATCTGGACCGAGGGGCATCCAGTTGACAGAGGCTTCTCTATGCACTTGTTTCTGGATTTGCGGCTGACATAAGGTGACAGATGCTGGGCTGTGGGCATTGATGGCGGCAAAACCTCCAGTTCAGGATCCACCTTCTGGATCCAGCTGTATAGCTGAAGCACTCAGAGATATATGTAAGGTAAAGGGAAGCTGATGGTGTTTTCTTATTAAAGCTTGGTTTAATTTCTTTTTAAATTTACAAACTCACTGAAAAATTGTTTGGGGGGGGGGAATGAACATGACAGCCTACATGAAATTTAAGGAAACACAGTGGCAGAGCATGATTGCTATATGGCTGCATCCTCTTTGGTTTGGTGACACTGTGGTGACATTGCATAGGATTGTGCAGGATTACTATTGCAGCTGAACATTTACTCAGCAAGGATGGAAAGAGCATTTGGAAATATTGGGGAAATGTTTGGAAAACATATTGCTGTCTTTTTTAATGTCAAGAAACTGATGAGACGAACCCTAGACTGACACGAATTTTCGCAGTTTGGGATTTATTCTGCTCAAAATTCACATGTGGTTGCTTTGCACATAAAACTGCCTTTTCTGTCCAGGAAACTGCATTCTCTGTTCAGAAAGTGCTATTTCTTTGTGAAGTCGAAGGCTTTCCTGGCCAGCATCCATAGTCTTTTGTGGATTTTGTGGCCATGTTCTAGAAGAGTTTCTTCCTGATGTTTCGCCAGCATCTGTGGCTGGCATCTTCAGAGACACTATTTCTTTGTTAAAATGTTATTTTCTATACCGAAAAAGTTATTCCCTGCATGTATGGATGTGAGAGCTGGACAGGGAAGAAAAAAGATAAGAGGAAAATTCGCCTTGTTTGGATGTGGTGCTGGAGAAGAGTGCTGAGGAGACTGTGGACAGTCAAGAGGATAAATAAATGGGTCCTTGAACGGATCAAACCTAAACTCTCCCTAGAAGCCAAGATGATGATACTGAGGCTGTCATACTCTGGACACATCATGAGAAGGAATGAATCATTGGAAAAAACAATGATGTTTGGAAAGGTAGAGGATGGAAGGAAGAGAGGAAGGCCACATGCTAGATGGACGGACTGAAACATGGAGGTCATGGGCATGAATGTGCAGGATTTGATCAGAGCGGTGGAGGACAGCAGGGGAATGGAGGTGTCTCATCCACAGGGTCACCATGGTAGGCTTGAATGCAGTTAACAATAAGCACAAGGTCTTAGTGAAGAGTCGCATCCCTATCGCTTAGTGACAGCAGGTTTGGAGAAGTTAAGAAAAGACCACTGGAGTTCCTCTCAACATTTCTGGATCTCTGGAAACCTTTCCCTTGGAGACAGTCTACATTTTGTTGGGCATTTGCTGTGTGATATTGTCCTCCTACGGACTTTCATTTGGGCTTATTGGCAAACCCTTTTTCCTGCAGGTCTGTGCCAAGATGCCTCACCTGCTAAGGGATGTTTTCACAAACCAGAGTCCAGAACTGTTCAGTCCCAGCAAAAGGAAACATCCAAAGGTGCTGCGGCTTTTTTTTAAAGCTTACCTGTTGTGCTTTGAGATTGCCGAACAAAACAAAGATGCACAGGCAGAATGAATAAATACACACGAAGGTGATAAAAGCGCATAAGTAATGTTTATGCATGAATGTTGCATGGAGAAAGAGCAGCACACTTGGAACCTTTTTTTTTTAAAAAAGAGAGAAATCTGTTTTTAAAAATACATCATTGGATGTTTCCCTTCCTTGCCTTTGGGGAATGTTCTTGTGAAATGAAAGCCTCTCTTAAAATGCCAGGGAGAAGTGGTTCAAAATGTGGGGGAGGAGAATCGATTAGCTTGGGTCCTGCAGGACCTCCTAGGTGTGTTGTTTGAGGTCGGGAGTGTTGTTGTTGCGGGAGTGTTATGGAGCCAGGGAATTGTGTTGGTTGGAAATGTTGGATGGAAGCAACTGTATTTTAAGTTCCAGAGATGATCACAGATGCACAGATGACTCTTTTCCCCTCATTTGGGCATTCCCAAGACAATGCCATGCACTAAGGATGCATCTACACTGTAGAAATAATGTCATTTGATGCCACTTTACCTGCCATAGCTCCATCCTACAGAATCCTGGAATTCGAACTTTGGTCAGGTGCCAACACTCTTTAGCAGAGAAGCCTTGTAAAACTACAGGATTCCATTGAATGGAAGCTGATGGTGTTGGTATTGGTGTGCCTTCAAGTCTACAGCACTTAAAGTGGCGTCAAACTGCATTATTTCTACAGTGTAGATGCACCCTAAGTATAGCTGGTGATGTAGCTCTAGAGATGAGCTTTGCCATTTTCGTTGCAAGAGTTCAGCTTGTAGAGCCGGTGGTGGTTTCTCAAACTAAGAGGAGGAACCAAGTGGAAGATTAGACTGGAGCAGATTTGCTAGTTTAAATACTCAGTGAGTATTTATTGAGTATATAGTGAGTTCATGATAGTGAATATGGTTCTCCTCTTTTTGGCTTCATATGCATAACAATCTTGCCAGCTAGGATGGCCTGAGAGAGATTGATCAGCTGAGCATCACAGAGTGACTCTCCCAAATTTCTATAAAATGGCAAAATCAAGGTTGGCTTTTTGGAATTGTGTGTGTGAATATTTTCTAACTGTGGTTAGTTGAATCTATGGATGTAGAATCCATGGATATGGAGGGCTGACTGTAAGTAAACCAAAACTATTCAGTCTGGTTTGGATTTACTGCTCCTAATAGTTAGAAAACTGACTTGCAGCACAATCCTCTTCATGTCAGTAATAAATCCCATTGGGTTCAAGGGGACTTGTCTCTTAAGCAGAGGTGGAAATCATGTGGCTGTCCAGATGTTGTTGGACTACAACTCCTAGTATCCCTCACTATTGCCTATGCTGACTAAGGATGCTGGGAGCTGTAGTTCAACCACACCTGGAGAGCCGGATACCCACTACAGTACTACTCTTAAGGCTGCAATCCATGTGTTGTTTTTGCTGTGTGTTTTCAAGTCGTGGCAACCTTAAGGCATAGAGTTTTCATGGCAATTGCAGGGGTTTCTTGGTAGAATTTGTTTGGATGAGGTTGGTCTTTGCCTTTCTCTGAGGCTGAGTGACTGTGACTTGCCCAAGATGAACTAGTTGATTTCCATGGCTGATCAAGGATTTGAACCCTGGTCTCCAGAGTGTAGCCCAATGCTCATGCCATTATTCATTGCTGGCTCTTTCCACGTATATTTACATGGAAGTAAGCGTGAATATAAAAGCCACTTACTTCTGAATAGAATTGCTCTGGAGTCTTCTTTTGATTTAGATTTTTAGCCCTAGCAACAGTCCTATTTGTGCGTGTCTTAAGGTGACCTTCCTGTTTTGTACTTTTGAAGCTAAAGTGAGGAGTGGCTGGTTTTTATTATGGCATGCAAATGGAGTTTTATTGCCGCATATTGTGGATTCAATTTGAATAGATCTTCAGAGCCACTGAGGATGTGGAAAGCTGCGAGTTCGGGATAAAAAGTCAGAGAATTGTGTATAGCCTCTCCAAGCAAAAAAGAAACCCACTTATCCATTCAGTACCCATGAGAGAGATATGTCATGGTTTAAAGCTGTGGCTAAAAGCTGCAACACATTCAAGGCCATGTCAGGCTTAATGGAGAATGTCTCAGTTGGTTGGGCCTTTATGTCCGCTTTTGTCTTCGTACGGAGCGACATCGTAGGGGGAAAATCCTCCATGTCTTCCTACATCATACCCACCGACATTTCACAGGCGAAAAATAGGACACATGTGGCCAAGCGACACCAGAGAGTGGTCAAGATGACAAAAGTTATGAAAAAGAGCACACAAGAGTGGAGAGGCTGCAGCAGTTTGCTTTTGTCTGAGCCAACAGGGAAGGGCAAGATTCCACCTTCTCTTCTCCTCTGCCTCCTGCTTAGTTAACTGAGTTTGTTCCTGTCGTTGCGTGCCTTCAAGTCATTTCTGACTTATGGCGACTCTAAGCCAAACCTATCATGGGGCTTTCTTCGCAAGATTTTGTTCAGAGGAGGATGTTGAGAGTGGGTTTCATGTCCAAGCAAGCAATTGAACCTTGGTCTCCAGAGTTATAGTCCAACACTCCAACCACTATACCAGTGGTCCCCAAACTGTGCCCTTTAAGAGAGTTTGGATTTCATCTCCCAGTTGAAGCCTCAGCCATGTTGGCCAATATTCTGGGATTCTGGGAGTTGAAGTCCAAAAATCCTTAAATAGCACAGTTTGGGGACCACTGCACTATACTAAGCTAGCTCTGGTTAACTGGAGTGCAAACCACGTTTGCATTTTGCATCTCAGTTTGCAGCAATTGAAGTAAAGCTGAGTTGGAAGGGGGAAGGTGGGAAGAGGAGAGAGAGATTGGGACATTTTCAAAGCAACTCAAGGAGCAGGACAATTGAGGATTAACCAGGACTGTCCCTGACAAATTGGGACAGATATTACACTTAAAATTCCAGGTTTCCCTATTGCAAACTTACCCAAGTCTGGCCATGTAATACATTTTGCAGTGTCACACTTAGTTACCTTCTCCATTTAATTTTTGCTTCCTGACGTCACTTTTGCTGCCCATCTGTGATGCCATCCCTTAGATCCTTCCCGATGGATCTGGTTAGTTCACCACCTCCATGACATTTTTCTGGGTGCAAATTCATCACTTGTTGATAAATGATAGAATTAAATGACAACGCCGGGCATACAAATGAGCCATTGCAGATTAATCACTGCAAAAAAGAGCATCCCTGTTGCTGAAACCCGACTGAAGCACAACATTTGGAAGAGAGACAGTTAAAAGATTCAGGTCTGAGTAACAGCATGACAAATGAGAGAAGCAATGCAGGCTTGCATTTGAGAGGCAGATCTCTGTAACACAGTAAACTCCGCTATGGAATAGGGACAGGTTTAATCAGAAGCAGTTTGCAAGTTGGGTCCTTCCTTCAGACGCTATCTGTGCAAAATTTCTGAGGGGTCCTTATGGTAGTGTGACATAGTGGTTTGAGTGTTGGACTGTGACCCTGGAGACCTGGGTTCGAAACCCACTGGGTGACCTCCAGCAAGTTACATGCTCTCAGCCTCAGGGGAAGACAATGACAACCACCTATGCACAAATATTGCCAAGAAAACCCCATGATAGGTTCGCCTTAGGGTCACCATAAGTTGGAAATGAAGGCACTCAGCAACAACAGCAGCAATAATAACAACCTTATGGCAACTGTGCATCCTTTGGCAAGTCACACTTTCTCAGCCTGAGACGATGGCAATGGCAAACTCCCTCTGAAGAAACTTGCTAAGGAAACCCCATGAATAGGTTCACCTTAGGTTGCCAGAAGTGGAAGTGACTTGAAGGCACAAAACAACAACAAAACCATGTATTATTTCTTTATAAAATTAGGATGTCATTCACATGCATAAACTGCATGACACAAATTTTGCTGTCTTTATGAAGGACCTGCACCCCCAAATACAAGATTTGGGGGGCATCTTGCTCAACCCATATGAAAAGGAAAGCTTTCCAAACCTCAAATAGAGGCTATCCCATATAACAAGGGGCAACTGCCAACTCTGTAAGTGACAAGCTTTGCAGATCTTTAGTAAGGGATGTATTTTATAATAAGGGACACTGGCAATCTTAATGACTTTGCTGATATGCTGATTACGTTTTCTTTTCTAAAAGTGATTGGATTTCCACTGAGCCATTTTGCGTTTGGTTTTGACAATCCGAATGTGAGCTTTCCCTCCCTTAGTGCCAGCCTTGTAAAATAGTCAGAATAGCCTCCATCTCTTCTCCCTGCCAGGCTGCTCCGAATTTGGATCACCGTCCCTACTTTAATAAGAAATACCCTATGGAGGTTTTTAAATACATAATGAGTATGCGCTGACTTACGTGTCGGCTGACCTTTCGCATGCAGAGTATTTTCTTAGGAAATTTCCTGTAGAATATTTCATATTCAGTGTAGATAATCAGAGTTTAAGAAGAAGAAATATTCTAGATTCTGTTTTATGTGCTGACCTTAATGGGGAGCCAGACGCCTCGGCCTCATTGCTATTTTATAAACCTTGCCTAAATGAAACAGTCCTGGCTTAGCAAGGAGTCACTGGATTTGAAACCCTGAAGTGCTCAATTAGTTTTGGAGGAGTTTGATGGACAAGTGTAAATGAAACATAGCAAATGAAATGGTAAATGAATCTGGTATCTGGTTATTAGACTGGTAAATACAGAAGCAATTGGGCCTTTTTGTTGAATGGCCACATTCAGTTCAAGTCACAGAGGCATACATACAATGTCTTTAAACATGTACATGTGTCTTCTCAGCCAATGTGCACCCATCTGCCACCTGGAATGAGAAGTTGTATTACTTCAGTTGTGCATTTTGTTGAGTATACTAAGATCTCCATATCCACAAATTATTTATCCACAGATTCAACCATGCATGGTTTGCAAATATTCAATATATGTGTGTGCATGCATGCGTGTGCATTCCCAAAAGGAAAGCTTCATGTTACCATTTTATATAAAGGATACCATTTTACTATATTACTGTATGTAATGAGACTTGAGCATGGATTTTCGTATCTATGGTGGGCTGTGTGTGTCTTAGAACCAAACCAAGGACCCAGTTGTGCATTTGCTTGTATGTTAGTTTGTGAAATATACTTAAGGCGCATAACCCAGCATGTGGTGATCTGCATTCCACAGTCCTGACATAAGATCATAATCATTTTGCTCAGTAACAGGCTTAGCTGCAGCGGAAAACTGGGCAGTAGTTCCAAAAGGCAGTTTCTGCAGCCACAGATAAAAGCCTGGGATCAACCCTGTGCATATGCACATCACCCTGGGTATGTCCTATATTTTCCCTTCCCGTGGCAAAGATGTGAGATACGTCAGATCCTTCAGAATGTTAGCTTTATAGTACTTCTCAAGAAGATAAATTTAGGTTATCACCCTGTGAAGCATTGACACACTGAGTAGCTGCCACACACAATTGAAATGTTGAAAGCACCGTGCCTTGACTGGCAGGGATGCAGCTATGGTTCGGGAGGTGGAGGAATCAGGGCATTGCCCCCTCAATACAAAATGCTGTCCCCAATGACATTTCCCTTCCATCTGCAAATTTCTCGAATTGCAGGGACTGAGATGGAGAACTCTTATGTTTCCTGTGCTTGCATTGGGTTTGTAACTTTTCCTGTCTCTTTTCCTTGGGATGCCTAAAATGTATTTCTAAATGCTCAGCTGAGGAAAGGAGACCTTGCCCTCCTGGATTTGCAGTTGCAAGAGATCTGGGAAGGCAACCTCATTTCATATCACCTGGCTGAAAACGCCACAATGCCTTGGATGCCAACCGGGCATCTCTCCCTTCCTCCACACTGTCCAGTAACTGGCCATGAAAGCATGCGCTGTGTCTTGAAAGCTATAATATGGGAGCTGGGAGAGATGTAGAACAGGCCAGCATGCACCTAAATAAAATAGAGCACATCTTCAAATTGCGCTATGCTGTTTTCAGAACCAATCCTGTGCAGCAAAAAAGGCAGTGCAACATACAATGTGGCATTGCGGCCAGTGTTTCATCCTAAATGCATGAAGGTAGTAATCCCCGCCTGCCAGCTCTCTTTGCTTTGCCGCTTGCGACTGTGACATGTCACATCAAAGCACCTCCTCCTTGTGCTCACCTTGGCGCAAAAGGACACACTGTGTCAGCTTTGGTCCGTTGTGCTGACAGTTGGATAGTTTTATCCCTGGCAGACGGAGCCTTTCCTAGCGCCTGCTGAAAGGTAGCACAACTTGAGCCGCCAACTCTCTCACCTGTGACTTTGTGCGAAGGGCGTGGGGCGGCTGCCTGCCTCTCGGAGCCTTGCTTCTCACTTATGTGTGTATTAATTAAAAGGAAATAAAGTTGCTGAAAGAGATCTAATTCGCAGAATGACCTTGAATTGGGGAAAATACTCCCAGGGGAGCCATCCCTAATTCTTCTCTAATTTTATTGCTTGTTTAATTTGCTGGTGTTAACTCTAACACTCTCATGTCTTCCCCCATAGATGCTTTTGTTCCCTTTTGTGAATAGTGTCTGCTCTGATAGCAGCCACTCGATTATGGAGATGTGTCTGATAGGTAGCATGGGGCAGGATTTTGTAAACTTTTATGCACTCAGTGATATTTTGCACATGTCCCGAAACACTATGCAAACCGGAATGCAGTTGCCCAATCTTCAAATATTGCTGTGCTGTTTCCTGAACCAAACCTGTGCATTAAAAAAGGCAGTGCCACACACCCAGGGTATGTATTAAGGGGAAGCACTGTTCCCAAAAAGTTGCTTAAGTGAAAATCACTTGCAGTTATGTGTCTATAGAGCATACAGCAAAAGAGGGTGCACCACTCTGGAGCCAGTCCAGAAGCGATGCCCGTATCAAATGCCAGGGCTTCAAAGGGACCTTAATCCATGACAGCAACACATAACGTGAAACCCAGGCTGGCAATTCCTGCAAGGCATCTTAAAATGGGCATTTGGAGGACAACCCCCAGCATGTCTGTGGACCTTATCACACTGGCAAAATCCCGTTCAGAAATGGGATTTAAACTAGATTTAAATTAGAAAAATAACCCGCAAATGCGGGAAGTTTTTCACACGACGTTCTTGCAAACGTGAAATAACATGAAAACAAAGCAAAGGTAAAAGGGACAAAAGCAGCAGCTTTTTTACTTTTGGAACTTCAAGCAGCTGCTTTTGTTCCTTTTACCTTTGCATTATTAGGGAGCATCCAATATCCTTGTTTTGCTTGGATGCCAGGATCCTTTTTTCTTCTCTTTGCCAGTCCATGTTCAGCAGGGGACTGGAGCATGGGAGAACCAGTGTTCAATTTTCCTGGAGGTATCAAGAATCAATTGGCCACACTGGAGAAAGATTTTTCTGCCACATTTCCAGTAGTTGTGAAAGTAGTTGTGTAACTCCTCACATGACATGTGTAACAAGTCAGGGCTCCAGAGATATAGCAAGGCGGAGAGAGAAAATGAAGGGATTGCCCTTCTGTAATGAGCTGGGCCTCTGCCACCAGGCTGATGGGTTTTAGAGTCCTTGTTAGCATCAAGACCAAAGGTTAACAGCTGCTTAATGGTGGTTCAAATGCATTTGTGACCTTTTTGGATTTGCTTTCCATTTTGAAGGCTGGGAATAGATTGGTTTATGCATGTGAATTTTCATTCTGCTTCCGCAGGGATTCCTTAGCTATGGAGCCCTGCAAAGTCAGGTGGTTGAACTAGACATCCCTGGCCTCCCTTCCAGCTCTATGAATCTGTGAATCATTCCAAAATAGGCCATGCTCCATTTAGCCTGCGGCCAATTCACCACCTTTATAATTGTATAAACTGCGTGCTAATGAGCAAGAATTAGCGTGTTCACACACACACTTTGCAATAATCGCAGTCACTTATCAATAGCTACTATAAATGAAATCCAAACTATAGTACTATAGGAAGGGTGTTGTTGTTTGAGATTGTTCTTTGTAAGCCCATTGCTAAGATTCACACATTTCTGCTGCTACCATCGCTTATGTTTGGGTTTGTCCTCCAAGGAGTACATTTCGTGCCATGGATTATCACACATAGCCTGGAACGGACCACAGCTTGGAAAACATTGCTGTTTTTGGACTTTGGCTTCTAGAATCCTTCAGCTAGCATGCTTTAATCTATAAAATGCAAAAATCCAGGCTCAGACTATATACAGAGTATATGTATTTCTTTTCTTTTCCTTTAAAAAATAATTGTTGGCAAACTGTGTTTTGCTTTGTTTTGTGTGTGTTTTTTTTTCAAACAAATGAGGGATGGAGAAATCTTTGTAAAACATGGAGTGGCAGCTGAAATAGAGAGGAAAATGTTAGCGGTGCATTTTCTGATTGTTCATCCTTCAGTTTTATTGCTTACTAGCAGTAGTACTAAATGTTGCTTGGTAGAACATCATTAACCGTCATTAATGATGGTTCATTTTCAACTGCTCCGGAGAGTGAAATCCAATTTCTTTGGGCGCTTGAATGTTTCTCGCGTTGCCTGATATAGAGGAGGCCTCTTCCGCTTACCTGTTCTGCATCGTGATGATGATGTTGATGATGATGATGATAATAATAATAATGATAATGGAGTCATTATCTGAAGATGCCAAAGCCACAGATGCTGGTGAGACATCAGGAATAAACTTTTCTAGAACATGGCCACATAGCCCAAAAAAGTTAAAATGGTATCAAAATGCATTATTTTTGCATCTGGCTTTGAATCCCATTGGCAATGAATTCGGATTGGGAGCAAAAACTGGGGTGCGCTGAATAAAATGTGCAGAAGAAATCAGAGTCATGTCCCAAGATGCTCAACAGATGGAGGTTTTTCTGGTAAAAAAGGCCCAGTATATCTCAGCTTATATTCTTCTCAAGGCCTTCTTGAGAAAATCATAAGAAGAGGCAACACATAAATGCACAATACAGAATATTACATCATTTGAAGTCATTATTGCATTTGCACGCTGCCTGTGGCCCATATCTATTTGCACTGTAACTGTAGAAATTCCTGGAGCTGAAACACACACCATTTACTGGACAAGAAGAAACATGAGAATGAAGGCTGATGGTGGTTATATTTTTGAATGTCAGCAGATGGTCAGAGAAAAAAGTGTTGTTAGGTAATATTCAAGGACATTTTGAATATAGTAACTGGGCTTGAAGGAAAAGTGGCTCTTGGAAAATTCAGGGAGAGAGCAATATAGGCGAAACACATTGTATTTTAAAGTCCAAAGAAGTGTCCAACTGACCATCATGTTGAGACATGTCTCTGGTTTCTTTCCTGCACTGAATTAGTGTTGCCACCTCCTTATTTATGGGAGGCTTCTGATCTTTAATACTTATGCCCTCCTACTATTCCAATTTAGCAGGGAATATTCTGGTTAATCCTCTACCTTCCCACTTTTTCAGTTGCTTTTAAAAGTCCCAATTTCTCTCTCCTTTTCTTTGTCTTCAGCAGACCCAATTGCCCCAAAGGCTGCATCCACACTGCAGAATTAATGTAGGTTGGCATATAGTGCTGTGGAATTCTGGGATCTGTAGTTTTGTGAGATATTTAGCCGCCTCTGTCTGTGAGCTCTGCTGCCACAAGAAACTACAAATCCTAGGATTCCATAGCGTTGAGCCATGGCAGTTAAAGCAATGTCAAATCACATTAATTCTGCAGTGTGCAGCAGTCCAATTTGCAAAGGCAACTCAGCAGAGAGGAGAAGAAGTGGTGGAGGTTTACTATTCCCAGTAGACTCAGGCAAAAGCAAACTGATCCAGCCTCTCCTGTCTTGTGCATTTTTGTAATTTTTGCCAAATTAACGACACTCTGGTGTTAATTTGCTGCACGCGTCTCAGTTTTCATCTGTGAAATGTTATATGGCAGGCAGATACACAGCAGAATATTTGGGAACAGCTGTACCTTCCTCTTGGAATTTGAGTGTTGCAAAGGGAAGAGAATTCCATTTAATGCATTTGATGACTGCATCCAGGTTCTCAATTTACTTCCTGCTTAGGATAAAATTTATTCGTTATTGCAATTGTTGTACATTGCTGTGATTGAACGGAATAGCGGTATATAAATAAATTTTATTATTATTATTATTATTTTGGCGATTTTGGATTTTTGGTGAGCTCTCTGTGTTTACATTCCCTCGAGTACAAAAGGGTTGGAGCCTGTGGCTGGGAAAATTCAAAGACCAGAGAAAACAAGAGATATCCACATCATATCCCTTATTAAAATGTGGGCTGCTGAGTTTTTTAAATGATAAAGAGGGAAGAAGTTAGGCTTACCAGGGATGGATGTGGAAATAGTCTCATTTTCAAGTGTGAGTCTTTTTTTGAAACCGATTTTTTGGGGAGGTTTGAATGTTGAACCCCTCCGCAGCTTTCCGTTTGCTGCGGAAAGAGTTAAGTCAGTCACTGGAAAGCCACAATGAGGGCCTATTGATTGTGTTGGTTGTTCTGGGTCAGGGCTGGATGGGTGTGTGTGTGTGTGTGTCGAGGTGGAGATAGGCAGCGGCAACCAGGATCAGCAGCTACACAACCGCAAAGCAGAGCTCAGTGTGTCAGCCAAATACAGCTGAAAGGTGGCCAAAGCCTTGCTGGAAAGTCTTGCTTACTGCATGGCAGTGAAGGCCCCAGGAAGGCACATTCTGTGCAGACGGGTTGGATGCGGGAAGGACTTTTGAATGGTTGCAAACAGAGAGACTTTTGCAAGCCTGCAAACATGGAGCATTCACAAGTTTGGGATTATGAGTTTGCATTTGGAAGGTAAGGGGGCTGCCATGTCAGCTCTGAACAAAAGTGATGAGAAGAATTAAATTGCGCACAGGACCAAATGACAATTGATGGGACACTCCAGTCCCCTCCCCTGCAATATTCCCTTTTTGTGAGCTGTGTGGGTAGTACGCATCCCTTGAGAATGGAAGGGGTGGATTCAGAAGCCTCCAACCTAATTTCATGCAGCCCTAGTTTCATGTGGCCCACATAAAAAGGGGTGGTTCAGAAAGAGAAAGAGAGAGAGAGCACAGAGGATGGGTTGGATCATTGCAAGACTGAGAGCTCTGGAGTCCCGCCAGATAGTTCCACCCACTGGGTGCTGCGACTCCCCGCCCCGCCATGCTCCACCAGCATGCAAGCATGGGCAAATTTTCCCGAAGGCAAACCGGCTTTAACTGAATGGATTTTATTTTCCAGCTGTAAAAACCTCACAGTGCTGTGTGTAATAGTAATTACTGGAAAGGCCCAATGGTCAGGAAAGCGTGCATGTGTGTAGAGCAAGGGTGAACAAACCTTTCCCCCCCAAAACATGAATTGGGCAATGGGTCATGGACTGGAAGCCAAGGCACATATGTAAACACATGTTCACACTTATCCATATGTATCTGCGTACATACTCAATGCAAGTGCACTCATGGACACACTCTTGCACACTTGTGGTGGATGTACACCTGTCCGCATGCATATTCATGAACTCATACATGTGCCTGTAGAGTCTGCACATGCGCACAATCATGCCCAGGCATGCACTGGGCCTTCACATCCATGAATGTAGTAGCGAGGAGTTTGGACTCTTTTGTCCAGGCTCATGCAGCTTTCCCAGGGTGTCTCTGTGTTAGAGCTCTCTTTCTTGTGGTCACTTCAGGCTTTTTATAATTGCTGAGAAGGATCTCAAAGCCATTTCATTGGGCAATTGTGTTCTTCTCACTTCTGTGAAGCTGAGCCCTATCAAAATGCAATCTTGTCACATCATTTAATTCTTTGCCTCCTGGGAAGAAGGCTACCTCTGCGGCCCAGTTAATGGAAACGCCCGCTTCCTCCATGTTGACAGTTTCCCAAAGGATTTCTCTCTGTGTCTTAGCTCATCGTCCACCTTGCATGGTCCTGCCTTCTGGGCTTCCAAGCTGATGTTGATGGGGTCTGGCAGGCAACGATTATGCAAAGAACTCAGGGCTACAAATCCTCTTGAAACAGCAAAGAAGGGCTTTGGCTCAGCTTGTTTCCCAATGTTGGGGATGGGGAGACACACAGCAAGAGAGGGATCACAAACAGTTCGGCTCCCTTTCTCCAGGACTGCATCCACAGTGCAGAAATAATCCGGTTTGATGCTACTCTAACTGCCATGACTCAGTGCTATGGAATCCTGGGATTTGTACAGTTGGCCTTCCATATCCACAGATATTTTATCCATGGCGCTTCAACCATCCACAGTTTGAAAACATTCCAAAAAATATAAATACTCAAAGGCAAACCTTGGTTTTGCCATTTTATGTATGGGACACCGCTTTACTGTGCCGTTGCATTTAATGAAAGTTGAGTATCCATGGATTTTGGGATTCACAAGAGGTCCTGAAACCAAATCCCAGAGGACAACTAGGGCCTGCTGTAGTTTGTTGCAGCAACAGAGCTCTCTGACAGAGAAGGCAAAATAGCTCACAAAACTGCACTTCCCAGAATCCTATAACATTGAGCCACAGCAGTTAAAGCAGTGTCTACACACATTATTTCTGCAGTGTGGACGCAGCCCGTGAAACCAACCCTCCTGCTAGACTGGCCCAAGATCTCGCAGACATAGGAGATACCCTTGAAACAGTGTCTATTCCCTCCCCAGAAATGGGCATTCCCTCCTGCCAAGCAACTTTTATAGTAGGTTGAGCACATCCCTGGGACAGGCAAGCATAAATGTCTGCAAAGTGATGGTGTGCTAGAAAAATCCAGGTGGAACGCTCCCCCACAAAAGCCCTCAGCTATGAAGGTGTCTTTGGATGCCCAGCAACAAAGGCCCAATAATATGGGCTTGCAAAATAAAATAAAATACAAATTATGTACGCTGCTGTTTGTGCACAACCCCAGTTCCTATAGCAACAGACACATTATGGGATAACAGCCTTGTAAAAACTGGAAAAGGAAGTGGAAGAGAGGAAAACATTTGTGACTTGATAGGGTTGCGTCCGTGGGGAGTCTGTGACCCCACAGATGTCCTTGGATTCCAGATCCCATCAGCCTCCCTGGTCAGGGATAATGGGAGATGTAATCGGCTAGCATCTCAAGAACTGCAAATTCTCTCTCCCTGTGATTTTATTAACTGCTGAATTGACTGAAATGCAATCCTTTGCACATTGAGAAATACATCTCACCAGATCCCTCAAAGAGTCCCTAGTTAATAAACCATGTTTGGATCTGTGACCATTTTGCTCCTGCCATTGAGCCAAGGTGGTTTAAGCGGTGTCACACTGCATTGTTTCTGCAGTGTGGATGCAGCCCAGGAAGACTCAAACCACTATGCCCAAGACCTAATTCACACCAAGAACATGTCAAGGATTTTAATTCCATGCGGACTGCCTACATTCATTCATATTTTAGAAATGTCACGCAAATGTGAGATGTTGCTCCTTAAAGCGGATGCTAAGGTTACCAAAACCAGAACACTCATGATGGATTTTTCACGAAAAGGCCAAGCATGTCATCCACTAAAGTTCTCCTGACATTAAAATCCATACTCCAAAAGAAATTCTTGCAGGACTTCCATGCTCCCTGCAAACTTCCCTTGGAGCAAAGAATAACCCATCATTAAAGTTGTCCTTTGGATTTTCAGATAATTTGTTGTGGTGGTTGTTGTGGTGTGCCTTCAAGTCATTTCCAACTTATGGAGACCCTAATAGGAAGCTATCATGGGGTTGTCTTGGCAAGATGTGTACAGGGAGAGTTTGTCATTGTCATCTTCAGGGGCACACAACAACAGTATAGTAGGAGTAAAGTGACATGTATTTGTGGTAGTTTGTGTGTGTGTTTACGCTGTGACCATGAGCTAATGGTATGCTTTTTCCTGCTTCTTTGGTATTCCTTTTACTCTGCAATCGCTTGTTTCTTTCTCATTGCCTTTGAGAGCAAGGTACTTTACTATGGATGGTCTGACCATAAACATTTCTTATAGTTAGTACTAACCATAACAATTATCGAATACTCTCAGTAATGTTCTTTAGGAGGAATGCTTGCAGCCTTATGGTTACTCAGAAATAAATGTGCCAGGGACTGCAGCCTTTGGTAAAGCAAGGCAGCCTTGCTTTTACCTGACTTTTGAATCTGAGTTCTAGCTATTGCTCCAGTCATATAACCCTAGCCAAAGACCAGCAACAGAAAACCTTTGGCTCTTGGTTCAAGGACTGTGGGAGCTGTAGTCGAAAACATCTGGAGGGCTAAAGAGTCCTTACTCTAATCTTAGGATAAAACTGTAGCATTATTAATGTTCTCCTCTGCCATTTCGAGTTTCGGCATATGGTCCAAGCTAGCCTTGGTTTTGACATCTTTGTTGGGGGAAGAGAGATCAAAACACCCAAATGTGGCCATATGTGTTTGCCACTGGAGGTGTTAAAAGAGAGTTGCTTGAATGGTCTCTGTGTGTGTGTGTGTGTGTTTTCTCCCCCAAAGAAACATTTTGAAAGATCAAGGATCAGTCATCGGGAGCATCTGTTCTATTATGTCAGATGTGCATTCTCTACCATGTTGTTGTAATGTGTTGGAGGAATCCACATTGGACAGTGAGCTGGAGCTCCCAAAGATGAATGTCATGGAGGCATACCAATAAGGGGTAACCTAAGTCTCAGATCAAGGAAGATCAGAGGAATCCAGAACCCCCAGGAGAGAGAGCAGTGAAATTGCATCCTCAAAATGGAGGCCTGTTCCTTGTCTAAATGGACATGCCATTGTGAAGTCGAAGGCTTTCATGGGTGGCATCCATAGTTTTTTGTGGGGTTTTGGGGCTATGTCGCCATGTTCTAGAAGAATTTATTCCTGACGCAGCCCAAGTGTCAGTTTATTGTGTGAACTTGCAAAAGGTCTTGGGTCCATTCTTTGATATTTCCAGCTGCATCCAGAAACGCTTCCCTCTGAGATCACAAAGATCAGCTGCTAGGCAGCGTTAGAGAGTCATGCATCACCAAAAGAAAAGGATAAATGAGGATGCCCTTTTGTGTAAGAATTGTAGATCTGTATTTGTATGCATAGAGACAAAGCGGAACAATTATTGTACTTTAAACAGAAATAAAATGAGTCTTCATGGACTGTTCCCAGGTGACCAGTGTGCCAGCTCACTGACAGCATGTGCCTATTGTCCAGGTGCCACTTGTTCCTATGATACAGGGATGGAAAGGGCATTTGCAGTTATTCTTTCCCAGGTTGAAAAATGGGTTACCTGGCATTTGGAAAGTCCTGTCGGGACGAATGATAGACCAGAGAGATTTTGCACAATGTTGTCCTGGTATCCGAGTATCCCAAACAGTTGCAGAGGAATTAGGCTGTGCAGAAAACCACACCTGCTTCCTCTGGAGAAAACAGGTTTCCTGATGAGGAAACAATGTTTTTCTGCACAGGAAATCTTTGCAACTTTTAAAAATTAGGAGAATACGTTGTAGGAATATTTGTTTTCTGAGCACAAATACAGAACCTTCTGCCAACTGAAGGAAAGCAACAGAGTCGGAATCAACAAGTAGAGGCTCAGTGGCCAAATCTGCCCATCTGAGAAAGAGCACAGCTGCGTTGCCCCTTCCCAGTTGACAACCAAGAGATATTTGGAAGGAATAAAAGGGTAGCAGCAGAAGAATCTGCTCTTTTTGGGGGAAAGGGAGCTCAATTTTAATCAGGGGGAGTTCCTGGAAGACATCTGGCTGCTTGGCACATGAAAAGCCGAGCATGCTGTGATGTGGGTGGCTGGCAGTCTTCTTTAATACCACTTGCAGCTGGGGTGCATTCTTTCTGATCTCCGCTCCGTTCCCGGAAGCTGTGTCATGAGCCTCCTTGACTCATACCTGGGCAATGCGACAGCATCCCAGTCTCTTTCATGACCCCCGCTTGGATGGGACTGATAGCAGGGAAAACAGTGAGGGATCTTCTTGATGAAAGAAGCAGCATGATTTTTGTTCTGCCTGCATTTCACAGCAAAGTGGCTGAGGTGCGACTGGGATGACAGCCCTTCCAACTGTCCTGATTTGGCTGGGAGAGCCAGGATTGATCTTTTGCTGGGAAGGGAAGAAGAAAGCGAACTAAGACCCAAGTCTGCATGGGCCACAAGTCCCCTTCCAACCTCCTTATTCTGGTGTCTTCCTGTTCAAATGTCGCACATCCCAAACCCTACTGATGTGAGCCATCTGGACGATGTCCGACACATTCTGCACCAGAAACTAGGTATAACAGCCTTAAAACGGATTTTAAAAATATACCTATTAGTCCAGATCTTTCCATTTCTGTGTCACTACAGCTGCCTGCATAGGCTGCATATACTGTGCTGCATCCACTGCTGCTGTGAGTCACTTGCTCTGAGGTCAACATGGGGTGCCCAGCATACAGAGCCTGCCTTTATAAACATACAGCCCCCCAACCCAGTCTTTGCAAGTTGCAGCCACAAATCAGCTAAGCCTTGGAAATTGCAGAAAACTGCTTCTCTACTAGCTGAGTTGGAGACCTGCACCCAATGCTTTCCTCTTGCCTGCAGCTAAGCCCACCAAGAACTGGAGAATTTGTAGCCTTATTTCCCAGCTGGAGACGATCCACCAAAACTGGAGATTCATGGCCTGGCCCTGAGATCTGGTTACACAGCCTTGTGGAAATGTGGCACTGAAATAAATCCATCTGAGAGAGGATATTAAGACTTGGGGAGGCACATGTAAGGCTAGATGGTTTTTCAGATAGTTTGGACTGAAGCTGTGTGGAAACTAATATTCTCAGGATGCTAAATCGTGATGCCAACACCCAGGATTTTCTTGCTCTATGTGGAATCACAGAATAGTAATTTTCCTGCACTTAGACTTTCCAATGCAGGCAACCAATCCAGACTTTGGGTTATTTACTCTCATGAACAGTTCCCATAGATATGTGGGGTTTATTGGGAGAGAAAAGACCAGTTCCATGCTAGGTATTTCGAGACCCTATTTTCCTGCTCAAGCCCCATTTACCTTCAGGGATGCTGCTGAGTCGGCAAGCAAAGTTAGTTACAGCTTGGACAAAAGTGAAATGTTGCCGGCAAACTGCCGCGCAGCCTTTGACAGTGAGGGATTTTGTGCATTTGTCAATAAATAATAACCCGACGTCTGTGAACCGACACAAGTGGACAAAACAGCCATTGTGTGGGATGGGGAGGGTGAGGAAAGAACCGAGGAAGCAAAGCAAAAGAAGGATAAAGTAAAATAAGAATGCTTGAAATATTCAGGACTTGCAGCGCTCTTAAGTGCTTGGGACGCAGCCGGATGGTCGGAGTCCAGCTGGCAAATAGCGGCTGTGCATTAATACACAATCTCCCTGGAAGGCCGAAGCTCACAAAAGGTGAGCCAAGCACACTGCTCTGTTCTCTGGCTCTTGCATTCCTTATCAGCTGTGGATGGTACAGAGGGCCGGCTGGCTTTTGGTATTGAGAATGCAAAGCGCATCTGAGGATCACTTTATTGGCCAAGGCTGGGAGGAGGAGAGAGGCTGTGGTTTGTTTTGCAACATGTTTCTGTCCAGCTGATTTACCCAGCTTCTGCTTATTTTCTTTTGGAAGGCTTCCTCTGAGCCCTAGAAGAAAGAAGGAAACAGCTGAGCAGCTCTATTGACTAAGGATGGCATCCATTTTCAGATACCTGCCTCTGGTCAACTGTTGCTCCTGGAAAATTGCTGTGTAACAGACATGGAGAATGGTGAAGACATCTGGTTGTTAGTACCAAATGTCTTCCTTTTAGGGATGTAAATCTTGGCTGATTTAATTTTTGGAGGAAGGAAGAAGTAACTTTAGCTAATTTCTTCTTGCGATGAGTAAGTCCTTGGAAACTGCTTACTTATTGGAATCTATTCACAGTTTGGGACTTGGTTTTCACTGCAGAAGACCATGCTTTCTTTTGTTGTTGTTGTTGTTATTTATTTATTGAAAAAACATTTGCAAATGGTCAAATAATGACTTGTTTTTGGTGGGCTGAGAAAACCCATTGAGAAGAATCCTGGCCTAAAAAGACTCTCTGCAATTCAGGACTTATCCTATGCAACATTTGCATCTCTAAAAGCAACCTCCCTACATACAGCTATCCATTGGTCCTCATTTTTCTCATCCCAGAGTACACAGATTTTTTTCGTCTGATCAGTAGTCACTCTTATTTTCAACCTAATATTTTTAATAAGCCTTTTCTTTTTCGAAGTAAGTCCCATCAAGTTTAATGGGGCTTATTCTGAACTCCGTATCTGTAGGCAGTGCAGTGCTATCTTTATATAATGCCATTGCAAGGGTAACATTAACATAATTACTTATTATACATGTACATGCCCCTGTAATATATGCCAATTAGCAACATTTCTGAGGTCAGGCTGATTAACTTATGCTCTCAGCTCTCTCTTTGGCTGACGCTTTCCTTGCTGACCTCTGTTCAGCTCCTTAACTTGATACCTAGTCAACTATCTGGCCTTTGGAAAATTGGAATTTGGCCCCAAATCAATTATGCATATATGGATCCCCTGCCCTGATCTCTTGCAATATTCTGAGCACAGAATATGGATTTCTCAATTTTAAAGTGCACACCCACCTCTTACATACTTTAATTAAGTAAAACATCCAGCCAGGATTCATAAGCATACAAACCCAAGGGAAGGAATATTCAGAAGTGGGAAAGTTGTTTTTTGAAACAACTCTTTTCGAAGGACGTGCCAAAAGTAATTGGATGCTGTTGTTAGAGTTTTTAGAAGGGTGACTCTTCCCTTTATCATTGCTCAAAAGTGACAAATATAGGCCCCATACAGAAAGGCCAAAATAAAGCTGTTTCGAGTCACTTTGGAGGTATGCTGTTTAAATGATGCATGCGTACTAAGAGACTGGAAGCCATGCCGAAGCCATGATCCAGTCCTAAGGACTGGAGCGCAGCTTTGGAGCAGCTTCCAGACTCTTGGTACGCATGCATCATTTAAACAGCACACCTCCACAGTGACTCAAAGCAGCTTTATTTTGGCCTGTCTGTATGGGGCCATAGTCACCGTTCAAAAACTTTATCAGATTAGTACAATTACCTGTGTTAAATGTCATACCTAAGGCCACCTTGTGTCCCATTACTGGGAGAAACTGGGATATAAATACAGTTGGTCCTCCCTATCCATGGATTCTTTATCCACAGATTCAACCATCCTTGGTTTGAAAACATTCCAAAAAGATATATATTCCAAAAAGCAAACTTTGATTTTGCTATTTGGTGTAAGGGACACCATTTCACTATGCTGTTATATTTTGTGGGACTTGAGCCTCCATGGATTTTGTTATCCATGGAACTAAACCTCTGCAGAAACCAAGGATGTTACTGTAATGGTGGTTATGATGATGATAATGAGGAAGATGATGATTTGGAGGATGGCAAAGTCCTTGTTTTGTCCCTCCCTTGTAGCTATGTCCACTCTCACAGGCAAATAGTATTTCTTTTGCTAGACCTCCTTCCTGGTAAGGTTGCATACCTGTGTGTGTGTGAGAGAGAGAGAGAGAGAGAGAGAGACAGAGACGAAATGGGAATTGAAAAGGGCATTCCAGCATCTGCTTCATCCAGTACCTCCTGAAGCAAAAAGCACCAGGGAATGAGACATCACCCGTCTGACCATTTCCATTGAAGAGACATCCAGGTTCACAGACCTCCCTTGCATCGGACAAGGTACCAAATGGTGCAGGATTGTAGCCAGACGATTTTCATGAAAGGGAGAGAGAGAAAGAGATGTATGCAAGGCAGAAGGGTTTGTGCACAATTGATGTAAAAGAGGTTTCTGCGGAAATAAATTTTCATAGGTCATGTCAAAAACAACCCCCCACTATTGCATTCGAATTAGAAAGAATGCCATGAAGCTCCTCCTCTGCAAAGCAAACAACCTTAAACTGCAACATGTTTGCCAATTTAGTCATGTAAACTCAGTTATAATGACTAGGAGTTAAGTGCATTTTGTGCAATTCATCCTACTCTAATAATCTGAGCAGTTAATGAAGTCTAATGTTCTATGATTTCTCTGCAGAATTGCAAGGGGGGAAACCCTTGTACACTTGTCATTCCTTCAACAGTGTTACTTCCAAAAGCCAAGATTTCTAAATTTGCTTTTCTCCGACAAAGCGCTGAACACCTTTATAATGTCAGCACATACCTCAAAGCTGAGAATGAGTTTTCGCACTGTAGGTGCCCCAAAGGCGAGTTCTGCAGCATGAAAAATGTAGATGCATAGAAAGCCTTCCTTGGACTTGCGCAGTGTTTTAGTAAGTTCATGATGCTTTAGTGCTAGGGTTTTGTAGGATTCTGCAATGTTCTTTTCTCTCGACGCCTCAGTTGGATTTTGTAAAGGCTTAGCTGAAATGTTAAGTTACAATTTGGGAAATGAATGGAAACTTTATTGGGGGGCATAATTCATATTTGGGAGCAATAGTCTTATTTCTACCTCCCATCACTACATGCCTGCAAGCGAAGTCTCTTTTATGGTCTAGCCACAGAAATGTCACGTACTATAGGAAAATGAAGGATGATTAAAACGCATGTTGTTCAGTTGATCTGACTAACTTAGATAATAGAATCATAGCTGGAAAGGTCTGCAAGGGTTATTGAGCCCAGTGTCCTGCCACGTGGAATATAAGTGGCCAAACCATTTCTCAGAGGTGTCCATCCAACTTTTGTTTGAGGACCTCCAAAGAAGAAGGGTCTGCAGCCTTTTGAGGCAATCTGTTCCAAAATGGAGCATATCTTGCCATCAGGAGTAGAATCTCTTCTTGTAATTTGAGTCCATTGGTTCATGTTCTAATCTCTGGAGCAGCAGAAAACAAGCTTCCTTTAGATATGTAAAGATGAACATACCCAGATCCCTAAGCTGTTCCTTATAGGGCTTGACTTTCAGATGTTGGATCATCTTGGTAACTCTCCCCTGAACACCTTCCAGCTTGTCTATATCCTTCCTGAACGGTGATGTCCAGAAGCGGACAATAGTGTTGTTGGTTAGGAGTGATTAAAGCAGAATACAGTGATATTGTGATTTCCCATGATGATGATGATGATGATGATGATTTCCCTTGATCTGGTAGCTGTATTCCTGTTGATGCAACCTAGCATTGCATTGGCTTTTTTGGCTGCCACATCATTCTATTGACTGATGTTTAGCCTGTGGTCGACAAATGATGTGTGCATTTCATTTTTTCCCCAGCCGAAATCTAGCAACACTTATCCCTGATGAAATATGTTTTGTCGCTTTGGCCAAACAATCTAATCTGTTAAGGTTGTTTTGAACCCTAGTCCACTAGCTACGCCTCCTTTATTTTATTTTACACCAAAATAAGGAGAGCACTTTGGAAACGTTGTTTTGAAGTGGAACTCCCCAGTGTTTAAATATTTGAAGGGATGTCATATGAGGAGGGAGCAAGCTTGTTCTGCTGCCCCAGAGAACAGGACCCGGAACAATGGATGCAAGCTACAGGAAAAGAGATTCCACCTGAACATTAGGAGGAACTTCCTGAACGTAAGGGCTGTTCGACAGTGGAATGCACTCCCTCGGAAGGTGACAGAGTCTCCTCTCCTTGGAGGTCTTTAAACAGAGGCTGGATGGCATCTTTCAGGATGCTTTGATTTGGATTTCCTGCATGGCAGGGGGTTGGACTGGATGGCCCTATGGTCTCTTCCAACCTATATTCATGATCTTTTTTGAAAATCCCCCAGCCAACAAAAGCTATGCTGGCTCAGGATTCTGGGTACTGCAGTCCAACGAAGCAACTTTTCCGAGCTCAGAACCTTAGCAATATTTAGAGTCAGGGTTATATGAAAAGAAAAACAAGTTAACAATTTGATCTGGTTAACACCACTCCGGCCACTAATTCCTCTAGCTGGCTTCTCCCTATGTAATTCTGACTTATATCTCACCTCTCCAGCCAATTCACTAATCTTATCTCTACTGTTGCTGTTGCCAGCTGTTCATTTCCAGCTCCTGTTTCAGCTCAACTGACTCAGACTCCAATTTACCCAGCAAAAAAATTTTAATTCCAACCAGAGTAGACCCATTGAAACCAATGGGCCGACAAAGTGGTGATTGATGCAATCCATCCATTTGAATGGGCCCTGGACAGTTGAGACTGAAAGTGGGCCTTTTGCCCATGGTCCCATCTGCTCCTTGCTGTCAACCACTCCTCCACTCCATCTTCAACGTTAACAAGCTATGACACTCTTCCTTATTGTTTTCAGGGCCTTCTGCTTCCTTCTCAGTTGGATGTGGGTCCCCGGAAGCATTGCTGTTTTGCCAGATTTAGTTGCCTACCCAGCCAGATGCGTAAACATGTGTTCAAACAAGACGACGCGATCGGAGCCTCTTTTAAAAAGCATTAAAAGTGCTTTGACCCTTTAACCCTTGAGATAAAATATTAAATCACCTAAAATAATAAAGTACAGCAAATAAAAGTAGTGTGGGCAACTGCCAGAGGGTGGAGAGGCCTCCTTTGCACTCCTTTGGAAGATGCACCAGACCTGGGGCACCTAAATTTAACAAGTTTTTAAAACGGCCCCCCAAATGCCTACTATGTGGGAAGCAATTTTGCCGTGTTTGGAACCCCCCAACTCACCCCTTGGACCCACCTTTGGGGCTACTCCACAGCCCATGGGGCACACTTTTCCATCCTGGAATTAAAGGAATCTCAACCACAGCAAAAAGGCGGGCAGAGATAGGAACACAACTGCGCTGGCACCATTTTTGCTCTGATCCCTGCCATTCCAGTTCATTGCATGCTGTGGCCTCTGCTGGAAGGATCCTCTGCAAGGATATCTTGGTGTTCCCAAGCCAAGTGTCATGAAAGAATAACCCATATTAAGGAACTTGGAGCAGAGTAGCTTCTGCCTTCTTTGAACAAGGTTTAGGGCTGAGAGACCTCCTAGTCCAGGAGCAGGAATTATGGAGATCTCCATGTGGATCATAACTCTCGACATTTCTCACTGTTGCCTATGTTAGCAAGATCTAATGGGTCTCGTTCAACAACCCATCATTCCCAACCCAACCTAGGATGCCAGGATGCTAGAATCCCATAGCAGAGTTATAGCTCTAAAAGTGGTGTGAAACTGCATTATATCTACAGTGTATGCACCCTAGGTCTCCATGGGGATGATGTTGCTGTTGCTGCTTTGGCGTTGGACTAGTTGCTATTTTTAGGCCTTTTTTTTTAGCTTGAAGTTGCGTTAATGGTTGATTGTTTTAATTTGGTTTTATTGCAAACCATTCTGGGAGCCCTTATGGCGGCTTATATAATGTAATAAATGAGCCAGAAAATACGTAAAGACCCTAGTAACTAGCACACGAGCTGTTTCTCTCTTGCTTGAATGCGAAATCAACAGGTGGCCTTAATTTATTCAATTTATATCTATGTATCTCTAACAAAGATACAGAAAGGGACTTAGCAATCTGGAAATACTTATATTTCGTTGAAAGGAAGTCATAATGTTAAAAAGGAGAAAACAGGCTGATAGAGGATGGGAACAGCTCATTCTCCTCCTCTCTTCTTGAATGGAGCATCTGTCCATTGTGTGCCATGCCCTCCAATTCTCCCAATTAATCCTATTTTTACCGCTTTTACGATATCCTAGTTTCTTCCTCCTTTTCTCAGTTTTCTTCTTCATCCTCAGCTTGCTTCAGTTGCTGCAAACTCAAAGTGCAAAAGTAGTTTGCGTTCCATTACTTTGGGAAAGACGAGAGAAAGGGGTGGAATTTTGCCCTTTCCAGTAGGTCCAGGCAAAAGCCGACTGCTGCAGCTTCTCTTAGCTTGCCTGTCTTTCTTCATTAATAACATTTGCCATCTTGACCACACTTTGGCATTGCTCAGCCACACATCTCCCGGTTTCCATCTGTGAAATGTTGGAGGGGGTGGCATGTCACGATGTACGACATGCTCTCCAAATGTACAAATGGCAAAGGAGGCACTCCCAACATGAGTAGCACACCCTCTCCAACATTTTGCAGAGGAAATTGGGGCATGTGTGGCCCAATATTTATGCCTTTAAGCACTTTTAAATTTATTGATGTGATGTTTATTGTATGATGTCATTTTAAAGCTGTGCCTGTATTATAGTTTTGTAAGCCACTCAGAGTCCTACTCTGGGAAAAAGTGAGGAAATAATAATAATAATAATAATAATAATAATAATAATAGTTAACTGCCATTGACTAATGGTGATCCCATGAATGAGAGACCACCAAGTCACTCTGTCATCAATGGTCATCAGGCCTTGCAAATTCATAGCCAAGGTGTCCTTGGGTTCCATCCACTTGCAATGAGGTTTCTCTCTTTTCCTACTATCTTCTACTTTTCCCAGCATTATTCTCTTTTCTAGTGAGTCCTGTCTTCTAGTGATATGTCCAGAGTTTGGCAACCTCAGTTCAGCCTTCTTCCTAGGGATTATTCAGGCTTCATTATTCCATTATTCAAATGGTTCAGGACCCACTTATTGGTCTTTTTAACACATTATCCACAGAACTCCTCCCCAGCACCACATATTAAACGAATCAGTTTTGTTCCTATCAGCTTTCTTCACTGTTCAGCATTCACAGCCGTACGTAAAGATGGAGAATACTATGATACATTTGATACATTTCATACATTTTCTGGTTTTTAATGTTCCGAATTGCAGAACCAAAAGGTGCATGTGGCATCTTTCTTTGGAACCGGGGACAGATAATGATTGATTTTTGTGAGTCCTGATCACTGGAGGTGGCTTGACTCGCGACGACTTTCAGATTTAATCAGGTTTTCTTCTCTCCCCGCAGATGGTTCCGGGCCATACCTTTTTGCTTACTTGCAAATCCTCCCAGGATTGGTAGGGATTGCTAAAGACACTGATGACTCAAATACCGAGAGTCTGCAATTCTACATTCTGAATAATTGCCCGGGCTTTCGTCTGATACAGTCTAATTCAATTGTAATGCCAATTTCGACTTTATCGCCAACTCTCTTCTTGGGGGGAACAAATAACAACAACAAAAAAGTTATTTGCTCAGCTCTTTTCATGGATCATTGTGAAACGCTGTTTGATATTTGCTGCAATTATGTGCCACGATGATGGCATTTTTTAAAAAGATCATTTGCTTGTGTTTTGTCTCCCTCTAAGCAGATGAAGTCTTCGGATATTGACCAAGACCTGTTCACAGAAAGTTACTGCAAAGTCTGCAGCGCTCAGCTAATATCGGAGTCTCAGCGCGTGGCGCATTACGAGGTGAGAGAACCGTGGCGCGTAATGTCAGAGACAGACCCTAGAGGCCCAAAGGCCTTCAGGATTGTGTTACGGTGACTGAGTTGCCTCGGCTGCCAATACATTTCCAGCCTGGATTCAAGGGACGGCATTCAGTGCCTGAAATGATTTGGGACCTTGAGGCAGAAGGGAAAGGGAAGAGATTCGGTGCAGAGAGCAGCTAGAAATGAAGCGGTTAAGCATCCTTGGCTGAACTTCTTGTCTCAGTAGCATCCAAGATTGCTTTTCGGTTTCTTATAAAAAAGGGAGCGAACCAAGAAACTGTTCTTGCATCATATTAAGTTTGGCTCATGTTAAAAAAAAAGGTCGAGTGCAACATCTTGGTTTACATGTCTTAATTTGTAAATGTTTCCAGCTGGTTCTCACTACTGAAGGTACGCAGATGTGATTCAAAATGGTTTTTTGGGGGAGGGTGATTGTGCATTTGTGTATGGTCTGAAAGACGTAGGTTGTTGTTGTTGTTGTTGTTGTGTGCATTCAAGTCATATCCAATTTATAGGGCCCAAACAGACAGGCCAAACTAAAGCTGCTTCGGGTCACTTTGGAGGTATGCTGTTTAAATGCTGCATGCATCTTAAGAGGCAGGAAGCTGCGCCAAAACCACACTCCATGCTAAGGACTGGATCGCAGCTTTGGTGCAGTTTCTGGCCTCTTAAGATGCATGTGTCAGTTAAATATCATACTTCCAAAGTAACCCGAAGCAACTTTATTTTGGCCTGTCTGTTTGGGTCCTTAGTGACACTAAGGCAAACTTTTCATGAGTTTGTTGGCAAGTTTCTTCAGAGGCAGTTTGCCATTGCCTTCCCATGAAGCTGAGAGAGTGTGACTTGCCCAAGGTCACCTAATGGGTTTCATGGCTGAGTTGGGTATTGAACCCTGGTCTCCAGAGTCATAGTCCAACACTCAAACCACTACGCCACACTGGTTATGAGGCATTAAAGAGCATTTTGTTCCAACCTTTTAGATAATGTTGGTGGTAATGATAGTGATTGTGATGTGATTCCAGTCGAGGCAGATGCTCCAGAAGGAATTCCAAGCAGACTGACAAAACGTGTGAATAAAATTGCTATAGGTAGGATATGGCACATTATTTAACATTACCTCCCTGGTTTATAAATTATTAGAAAATCATGGATAGTCGAAAACCATCTGGTCATGTCATGCTGTGATGATGATATTGATGAGGATATTGATACCAACAACTTGCCTGTTAAGACCAGCAGAGTATAGTTGGAGGGGGAGCATAATGCTGCAAGAGCCTTGAACAGTGTATGCACACTCCCTGTGCGCACGTTCCCTGCCCTATTTCAGCAACCTATTTCCTGGGGGATCTTCAGAATACGGCAAAAGGAAAGCACTGAGAACTGTTCATTAGATCATTGTGAATGACGGTGTCACTTGATGCAAAGGAGCCTGGTCAATGATGGGTGACACTAATGGACATTAAAAGGCGCTTGGGTGTTTTTGAGTATCTAGGTTGCCAATTGCACAAAACTACTGGGACGGAGAGATGGTACAAACCTATTAAAATATTGTTTTTTGTGAGAATGGGTTGTTGCTGAGAATGGAGTGGAAAGCAGCAGTATGTTGTTTGCTTGGCAAAGAGGACAGACCCAGGAATTGAGGCTCTAGCAATCTCAGCTTATGTACATGCTCCTGCTCCTGGCTAGTCTATCACAATACCTGAACATAAGTAGATTATTACAAACTCAATGTCCCTCTGGTGTTTTACACACCCGTCAGCATTTCACAGATGAAAACGGGGACACAGTGGCCTGTTACAGACTGCCAAAATAAAGCTGCTTCGGGTCTCTTTGGAGGTATGCTGTTTAAATGATGCATGGGTCCTAAGAGTCCAGAGGTCACGCCAAAGCCACACTCTATTCCTAAGCATTGGAGTGCAGCTTTGGTGCAGCTTCCGGATTCTTAGGATGCATGCATCATTTAAACAGCATACCTCCAAAGAGACCTGAAGCAGCTTTATTTTGGCAGTCTGTAACAGGCCAGTGTGACCAAGCAACATCAGAGTGTGGTCAAGATGGTAAGCATTATGAACAGGAAAAAGGAGACAAGCTAGGAGAGGCTGCAGCAGTTTGCTTTTGCCTGATCCTGCTGGGAAAGGAAAGACTTCCTCTCCCCCTCTCCTTTCCTCTTTACTGAGTTAACTGAATGCAAGCTGCTTTTGCACTTTGAGCTCAGTTTGCAGCACTTGAAATATGCTGAGCACCAAAGGAGGAGAGGAGAGAGAAACCAGGACATTTGAAAAGCAGTTGAACAAGTGGAATGAAAGAGGATTAATCAGGACTGTCCCCAACAGATCGGAACAATCTATAAAAGAAAAGAAAAATACAAGAAAACTAGTAAAAACGAATTGGCAAGCCAAGGAATAAAGCAGATTACGTTTCCAAGTCTAAGGGAGGGTGATAACTTGTGTGGTTTGCAACTTGGGAATGAACCAGGATGAGTTAGTATTCTGTTACTGTGTGCCTTCTAGTTGTTTCTGACTTATGGCAACTCTGTCACTGGGTTTTCTGGGGTGGAAAGTGAATGAGATGAGCTTGCTTGGGTGAACAGGGATTTGAACCCAGGTCTCCAGAGTTGTAGTGGCTTAAACCACTACACCATGCTGGGTTAGTATACCTGTGTTGTTGTTGTTGTTGTTGTTGTTGTTGTTGTTTTTGAAATGTTACAAAAATGAGTCTGGCTACTTTCACATCCCTAGAAAAAGCAGGATTTCTTTTTTGGTAATTTTTGTCCTTTTCTGTAACTGCGGCAGAGACAATGAAATGGGGGCCTTCCTAATTGCTATTCATGCAATCTGTTAAAACAAAGAAATAACGCGGAAAGAAACTGACCCAGCGGCTTGACTTTGTAATAGCTGGACCCAATTAATGCAAAATGGAACCGTCAACAAACAGACAAAAAGAGAGAGCAATTTTCATCTTTGGGTAATTTTATTGCTGGATCTGCTGTTCTCTGACCTTCCAGCAAATTCCAGGGTAATGTTGCCGTCACATTGCCTGCTAACTCTCGCTCGGGTTGTTCCTGACGCAGACCTCGAAGGCAGGTGAAAGAGAATTGCATTTGGGTGGGAGTTCGGTTCAGAATGCTATAATCTCATCATCAGCTTTCCTATTCAAATATATGACATCTCCTGCCACCGAACGGTATGGAAAATTACCAATTTGTATGCTTTGTCAAGAGTAAGTCGATTGTCCCCCTCCCTCCCCAAACCAAACGCTTTGTTTGAAATATCTTCATTTTGTGTGTGCAAGGTGAGGGGTTAGAGAGGGTTTGGGGCGAATGAATTACAAGTAACATACATGGATCAGCTGTCCTTTTGGGGACAGTAACCAAGTTACATTGCAAAACTATTGCAAGGAGTGGAGGTGGTGTCATTGTTGGTTTTTGGGTGGCGACGAGTTGTGTTTTCTGGGTACTTTTCAGTTACTTTTGAAGGGCGTTTTTATTCATTTTGAGATGAATTTATCAAGTGTTATGCCACCTCTTTCTCTTCCTACTCTTTATTTTTACCCTACCTTTCCCCCAAATTGGGACATGAGGCAGCTGGCAAATTAAAATGGTTACATTACAGTTAAAGATATACAAGAAAGTCAACATTAAAACAAAATACAGTCAGTCTTCCATCTCCACAGATCCCACTATCCATGGATTCCGTCATCCATATTTCTGAGTGGTCCAAAAACGGTCCAGAAAGGTGTTTCCCCAGTGTTTGGAAACCCTGGTGATCATCCTGGACTGACGAGAATCTTTGGAATGGTTTGGACCCTGTTGTGCCCAAAATTTACCCACGGCTTTTGTGCGCAGAAAAGAGCATTTTCGGCACACGCACAAAATATATTTCTATGCTGAAACATGATTTTCTCTGCAAAGATGTCGCTTCCTTTGCAAAACATACTGTGGTGAGGGACTTATTCTGCACAAACTTCACACATATCCACATTTTGCACAAAGTCCTAAACAGTGAATGGTCTTTGAAAACCTGCACAATTTCCAACGCTGCTCTCGCAGCAGGAAGCAAATGCTCATTGTTTCTTTTGAGGATGTAGTTGCTGATGAACTACATCCCTCCTGAGTAAGGTTTCAAACCCGGGTTTCCCAGAGTCCTAGCCTAACACTCAGCTCACGACTTTACACTGACTTTGTGTTTTAGGCCAGCCTTCATGATAGACTACAATTCTCCAACTGATTTTAAAAGCCTTTTATATATCTATATAAGAGGATGAGCACATTTTTAACATCTTGGCCACAGCAGGCAGCTAATCTCACAGGCTGCCTAACAGGTGGCGAGTCTCGGAAATGCATAGTGAGCATCGGGACACCATGGGCGCCCGAATCAAACATGTTCGAGAGTTAAAAGAATATTCCGCTTCCTAGACGATATCTTCCCCTTTCATGAATCCGTCCACTCAAATCCATGCCTTCCCCCCCAAGAGAATGTGCTGTGATTTTCTTCCCCTCCATCCTCTTATGATTTGGCCGGTGTTGAAAATTCAAATGGATGGAAATAAAAAATGCATGGCGGATAAAAACCACACTTGAACTGGCAAGACGCAAGTGGTGCACTTACAGATGGAAGAGACGCAGGCCTGTTTTTAGCATTATATATATAATGTCTATTAAAAATGTGAGTCGGTCGACAGTGTGGAAGGATGCTTCTCCTTCCTCCCCACCTGGACTTACCCTCTCAAAGCTTAGAAGGCTCCCATTGCTAATGCAAATGACTCCCAGAAAAGCCAAGGGAGCTCCTTCCTTTTATTAAAGGGAGCTCTTTCCTTTTACTGTATTCCCACCCCTTGCTTTGTGAGCCATTTGTCAGGAGCACAGGTTGCATCTAGAGGTGGAATGAAACATTTGGCGGCAGAGACAGGCCCAGGAACCTTGCTTGCAGTCAAACATCTGGGAAGCTTAGGAATGTGCGCGGAGCATGATGTGCATAGTAAACCCAAGCCCTTTTCCGTAGTAGCCATCCCCCATCCTTTTTATTAATTTCTTTTAGTAGAGCTACAGTTCTCAGGCTCACAAGGCTGGGACTTTTCAAGCTGTCTGAATAAACCGTAGTTTTAATATAACAAAGATGAGTGCCGATACTCTGCATAAGATAATTAATTTTGTATGTGTGGTTAAGTAAGTTGTTCCGGCGCATCCATGCCAATCTAGCTGTTATTTTATGCCAAATCGAATTATCTATTTTATGTGAAGTCGAAGGCTTTCATGGCTGGCACCCATAGTTTTTTGTGGGCGTTTCGGGCTATGTGGCCATGTTCTAGAAGAGTGTGTTTCTGACGTTTCACCAGCCACAGATGCTGGCAATAAAGGAATCCGGTAACACCTTTGAGACCAAGGCTGAATCCGTACTGTAGAAATAATGCAGTTTGACACTGCTTTAACTGTCCTGGCTCCATGCGATGGAACCCAGGGATTTGTAGTTTGTTGTGGCACCAGAGCTCTGACGTGAAAGGATAAATATCTCACAAAACTACAAATCCCAGGATCCCATAGCATTGAGCCATGAGTGTTAAAGCGGTGTCAAACTGCATAATTTCTGCAGTCCAGACTCAGCTAAAGGAGAAATTTCTAGCATGAGCTTTTGTAGACTGCAGCCCACTTTATCAGATACCATAGCAAATTCCATATTGTACCTGCCTGCTATAAAGGTGCTAAAGATTAGGAGCCTTGCAGGAAAAAAGAGGTGGCAACTCCAAATATTTGCTGTTGAATGAATACAAAGAGATTCAAGCCAAGACTTTTATGAGCTAAGCAGTCCAAGCCCTGAGTCTGGATGGATGCAATCTGTCAGTTTTGATTTCTCTTGCATTTGTTTTTTCCCCCACTTTGACCTCAAGTTCTTTCAAATCCTGGATATTCAAATTTTTTTAAAAAATAAAATTTTAACATTGCTAAATTCTTCTCAGAACTGAACTGAAATCTCGAACCACTTTGTCATGATGGGAATGCTTTGGTGCGATGCGCTGCTGCAATAGTGGAATGACAGTCCTCCTCAAATGCGAGTTGTGTTTCTTTCTTTTTCTCAAGGGCAAAAGCAGGGAGACAAACGTGACAAAAGAATTGGACTCTTTCCAGGACATCTTTGCTTCTAACCTGACATGCAGCAAAACTCTGCCCTTTCGCGACATCTCTGGTTGTGGCAGCCGGCCCCCTCCTTCCTCGTCTTTGTCTTTGAGAGATGACTGTTGCACCTCATCTCTCATCCATATGGAAAACTGCAAAATACCGTCATGCAGGAGGCTTCCCTGCTTCCCTTCTCAGGTGCCTTTCTAGATAATGCAGGTGAATTTGAAGCTCTTTAGCCTTGCCCTCATTTGAAAGAGAATGCTTTGCCTATTCTTTCCCTTCCCCTTCCTACCATCTTTACTTGGTTTCCCCCTCCTTTTTCAACTACAAGTGGCAACACAATTGCGCACTGAGTGCATCGAAGATGAAGCGTGCATAGTTTCTTTGAAGCATCGACTGATGTTCTGACTTGTCATGTGTACAGTTGGTTTTTTTTTTTAAATGTGCAATTGCGGTGTGCAGGAGTTTGCCCTTGCTGTTGTGCGCCTTCAAATTGTTTCCAACTTATGGCAACCCTGTGAGGTTTTCTTGGCAAGACTTGTTCAGAGGAGGTTTGCCTTCCCTTGAGGCTGAGAGCATGTCACCCAGTGGGTTTTGTGCCTGAGGTGGGAATTGAACCCTGGGCTTCAGAGTCATAGTCCAACACTCAAACCACTGTACCAATGACACTCATGCCACACTCGGGAATCCTGGTTGAAGTCACAGGGGTTTTTTACACTAAGCAGTTATAGCACTGTGATTCCACTTTAATTGTCATGGCTGCATCCTTGGGGTTTGTATGCTAGAGCCCTGTGGCTGAGAATATCACATTGTTGTTGTTAATTGCCTTTGAACTAAACTCAGCTCATGGCAACTCCATAAGTGGGACACCTCTAAGCCCTCCTGTCCTCAGATACTGTCTTCAAGTCCTGCAGGATCAGGTCCACAATGTCATTGATTGAATCTATCCATCTAGTATGCGGTCTTCCTCTCTTTCTGTTGCCCTCCATCTTTCCCACCATCATTGTCCTATCTAATGTTTCATGCCTTCTCATGATGTGGCCAAAGTACAACAGCTTACATTTAATCCTCTTGGGAGAATTCAGGCTTGATCTGTTCCAGGACCCACTTGTTCGTCTTTTTTGGCTGTCTGTGATACCTTCAGCACTCTTCTCCAGCAACACATCTCAGATGAGTTGATGCACTTCCTATCTGCTTTCTTCCCTGTCCAGCTCTCACATCCATACATGGTGATAAGGAATACGATTGTTTGGACAATCCTGACATATATATATGTGTGTGTGTATGCACTTTAGCATCTTGTCTAGTTCTTTCCTCTAGTTGACCTTCCCAGTCTTCTGGTTTCTTGATCGCAGTCTCTCCTCTTGTTAACCCTTGAGCCAAGCTATGGACAATTTTACTGAACTGCGTTTCTCTGTATTCTCTAGGATGGAATCATGGCAGTTAAAGTGGAATCATAGTGCTATAATTGTGTAGTGTGAAAGGGACCCTGTTCAAACAAATAACAGGCATCAGATCTGGCTTCACGATACTGATGGCCCCCCAAAGGATAGCATCCTCCATTTTATCTAACTTAGAGGAAGCAGGTTGTGCCAACTCAACAGTCTCTTATGTTGCATCCGATCTTTGCAAACTAGAAATGGTAGTTACAACAGTAAGCCCTCAAATGGTCTTGGGACCCTGGAAAATGCTCTGCCATGTCCCTCTCTGGTGCCAGCCTTGGCTGTCAGTATTTAATCTTGTGTAAAGATGGAGAACCAATGTGGTGGAGTGGCTTAAATGTTGGATTATGACTATGGAGATCAGGGTTTGATTTCCCACATGGACATGGAAGCTGGACAGATATGGTGTAAGGATCAATTCTGGCACAATGGGTTGGAACAGATGACTGCTGAGGGTCCTTCCAACTCTAAAATCTGTAGAGCTCTAGAAAATATCTTCAACATCTCCAGTTTCTGCTTGCAAAAGCCTGAAGCCAAATTAGCCCGGCTGTACTTGCCTTCAGATTCCGCCTTGAGCCAAATTATTCATGCGCACATGTGCTCTTTAAGCTGTTCTTCTTAAGATGCTCCCTTAGTGTTCATTGCTTCCAGGGCTTGCAAGATGCTCAAAAAAGTCGCAAACCTAAAGACGAGGGAATTGTGACACTTTTGTTTTTCACGAAAAGACTCAAAAGATGCACTTGGAAGATGCTATTTTTGGGACCCGCCGTCATTTGGCTGACCAGAATCCTGTGAGATGGGACAAGGAAGTCAATTAAAACATGACAGCTGCCTGGATGAATTGAAACAAGCGGAGCCTCTTGCCCTTTGGCACCGGTGCCTGGGTCTTCGCTGCCTATCCTTGCCCTGTCGGAATGAGATCTTTGGGAAACAGTATTGACAGCTTGATCAATGTCTGGAGAGCCTAGAGTTAATCTTCTGCCACATGGGGTTGTCCATTTATAGACAGACTTGTGTGTAAAACCTCTCCTGTCTAAACAGATGAGTCATGCCATTTCCTGCCGAAGCCTTATTCGATTAAGGATCAAGATGTGGGAATCCATGAAAACCATCCTGGACGCCGCAATACTGTTATGGAGAGAAGAGTATATGACTTATTAGATAACCGTCCCGCTATCTGCAGCAATCTAGGGATCGCAGAATGGGTGCACAGTATTGGAAGAGAAGGCTTGTCCCTGCAAGGCAAAGATGCTGTTCAACTCCATTTTTACTAACACTAAGCTGAAAGTCATACCCTCCAATTGTTCCACTGTGGCATGGAGGCACTTTATCGCATGTGGTTGAAACAGCAGCTTAACTTTCCCAAATTCAGTGCTAATTCGAGAGGCAGCCGGGTCCTATCCCACAGAAACTGCTGCTGAATCGCTGCCCGATTTTGTCCCGCATGCAGACCGGGTCGTCTAAGTCACTTTGGCGGCCATTTTGAGAAGTTGGAAGCTTCTGTTTTTGGAAAGGGGCTGCCGAAGTGGTTACAGGACCTGGGCTGAATCCGGGATGGACCCAGGTGGTGATTTGGTGGTGATTTCTGTGTGATAGGACCAGCCTGCCTCTGAATTAGCACTGAATTCAGGAAAGGTAAACTGCTGTCTTAGCCCCGTATGAAAGGGTCCTTTAATCCCTCTGTCTTCCCACTTTTTTTCAGCTGCTTTTAAAATGTCCCAATTTTTCTCTCCTCCTCCCGCATTGCCCCTTGGTTCTTTGCTTGTTTCCAGTGTTGCAAACTGAGTTCAGAGTACATACGTAGTATGTACTTAATGGACACAGCGAGAGGAGAGGAACAGAGCAGACAGAGTCTTGCCCTTCCCAGGAGGCTCAGGCAAAAGCAAACTGCTGTAACCTCTCTTAGCTTGTCTGTTTTTCCTCATCAGTAATGCTTGCTACTTGATCATGTTCTGATATTGCTTGGACACACGTGTCCTGGTTTTCTTCTATGAAACACAGTGAGCCCTCCACATTCACTATCTGAGAGAACACCTCTCTAGGAATCTCTGCGTCCTCCAGTGCAACTCTGTCAGAGATCTCTGGTGCCACAACAAACTACAAGTCCCAGGATTCCATAGCATGGAGCCAAGACAGGTAAAGTGGTGTCAAACTACATTCATTTTGCAGTGTGGCAGCAGCCTGGGTGCGAGTTCTCAATCCCCGTTCCTAAATTGTGGCAATTAAAATGGGATCATAAATCTTGCTATGTTTTGAGTGTGAAAGGGCCTCAGGTTTCCATTTTCGCTGCACCAGGCATCATGGAGAAAGAAAATAGTTCCTTCTAGTTTTTGTTTTTTTGAAAAATCCTACTCTTAGCTAATTGAAGAAATGCACCGAGGGACGCATTGCAACTCCTGCAGTCCGGGACGGTTAAGAAAAATAGAATTACTCCTGAGATTTCTGCAGCTATTTTATCTTGTACTCAATCTGAGAGTGACCACGATTAAGCAGATAAATCTGTTAATACCGTAGAAAGCCAGACAGTCACCAGGGAGCCTCGGTAGGCTTCCCAGGTTCCTCTTAATGCTTCTTCGCAAACAGATTTTTGAATCGCACGGTGTGGGCTTTTGATTTAATGCAGCCTCTGTTCACGACACCTCCAGCTGGGCATTTTATCAGTTTCCTCATACGCCTGGGGAAACAGGACAGCACTAATCCAGTTCTAGAGGTTTACACGTCAGGTTGCTAAATCTCAGGGCCTGGTCCCAAGTCTCCACTTTTTTCATCTCCAGGCAGGAGGTGAGAGTATGAATTCTCCAGTTTTGGGGGGCTTAGTCTAGGCAAAAAGAAAGGGCTGTGTGCAAGCCCAGCTAGCAGAGCAGCAGCTTGATAAAAAACCCCAAGTGTTAATTCATTACTTGCAAAGACTTTCTAGAGGCTCTCTATATTTAGCTTCCTCCTATTTGAGAATTAGCTACCTTCTATATCAGGAAATACAGTTATTTCTACTTATCCATAGACTTCTTATCCATGGATTCAAGCATCCACAGCTTGAAAATATTTTCTAAAAATATAAATTCTGAGAAGCAAATCTTGATTTTGCCATTTTAGATAAGGGACACCATTTGTCTTTGCCGTCGTATTTAGTGGGATTTGAGCATCCCATGTGGAATCCTGGAACCAAACCGCAGGGGATACCAAGGACCCATTGTTCTCCTTCTTGGTATTTGTGGTTCTAGGGATCGCTCTGCATCTACTTTCTCTCCAACTAAGGCTGTATCTGCACTGTAGAAATAATGCAGTTTGACGCTGCACTAACAACCATGGCTCTATTCTGTGGACTCCTGGGATTTATAGTTTGTTGGGATTTATAGCCCCTCTCTCCCTTAGAGAGGGTGTTTAAATCTGTTGGCGGACAAAGAGCAGAGAAGGCCTCTCATGCATTCACCAAGCGCACCTCTCAAGTTAGGGAGATCTGGTCTTTGAATAAAGCAGCGACGTCGATGGGCTACTTGTAGGCACATACGCACCCACATATTTGCTACTTCCAGCAGTGTGTCACCTACATTGTAATTCATCCGTCGCACTTCAAATCCCCCTTTAATGCTAAATCTGCAATTTTTTAAAGAAGGAAGAAAGGCATGAAGGTTTGGTGTTGCTTGCTTCCCAGGCAGAAACTCTCTTAAGTCTAATAAAAAGAACTTGGAGGAGAGGAGGAATGATGGTCTGCTGAGCTTTCAAATGCCACCAAGGTGCTGATGAAGGACTGGGTCCTATGGTGAAATGTTGCAGCTGGCGCTCAGCAAATGTGGAAGTTGCTGAGGAAAGCAAGTGCCGCTCCTCCATCACAAATAGTGCTGCTCTGTCGACACTAAAAACGATTGGAGGCCACATTTATAAAGGAAGAGCAAAATGTCCCCAGCAGATGGTGGGAAGGTAGATAGAGATGCAGCCGTAAAGAGGAGCTATAGCAGAGGTAGGTATGTGCCTCCGATGGTTGAGCATCATTGCTGTTATGCCTTCATTTCATCTCAACCTTCCTTTTCTATGCCCTTGATCTTTAGGGTGAACACAATTCCTTTAGTTTGGAAACTGTAGGTTGCTAGGAATGCAAATAGGTCTGAGAGGATGGTGGGGATTGGTAAAATGGCCAGCGGCCGTCAAAGATGTCCTGCTAGTTTCTCAAGGCAAAGAGGGAAAGGTGTGCAGTTTGTGTGTTGAACTACAACTCTGGAGAGCAGGATTTGATTCCCAGCTCAGCCATGAAACCCACTGGGTGACCTTGGGCAAGTCACACTCTCTCAGCCTCAGGGGAAGGCAATGGCAAACCTCCTCTGAACAAATCTTGCTGAGAAAACTCCATGATGGAGTTGCTATAAGTTGGACATGACATCTTGACAGTTCATTTATGTCCCCTTGGCTGTTGCCTTAAGGTGAGGTCTCTTGAGCATCTAAAAGGTCTAAGAGGAGAGCAAGGAATGGTATAATAGCCAAGGATGCACTGCTAGCTTTCCAAGGCAGGAGGAGTAGAATGATATTCCCCTATGGATTGTTTTTAGTGGAGAAACAGACTTTTCCAGAAAGGTTAAAGTGGTGTCAGACTGCTTTATTTCTGCAGTATGGATACAACCCTCCGTTCCATAGCGTTTCGTTGAGTTTCTCTCAGTCTTGCCATGATTTTCTCCTCGATCCATGTGCCATTTCAGATTGTTAGGCATGTTTTCTCTACCCTGAAATTCATGTCAATTTAACACATTTTCCTTCTCAATGTGGGCTTTTATTTGCATGTTTTGACCAATTTATGCAACGTTTCCCCATTAACAAAAGTGTGTTGGTTCTAGCTTTTTCCCCCCTCCAATTATGCCATTTCAGCCATTTGCATTGTAGAACGTGTCCATTGTTTTGTGAGCATTTCATTTCTCCGAAGCAGCCTGCAAACCTTGCAAATATGTGAAATCTTGAGGCAAGATGCCTTTATTCTCATAATAAGTCACTGAAGCTGTAACATCCAAGAAAAATCTTCTTTATTCTCTAACACAGAAATAACCGGGGAGGTGTTGCCTTCCCTAATCCTGACTCGTTCTGCCTATATCCAAAATAGATGCAGAATAACATGTTGCAACTGAAAACACAGCAACCGAAACTCCCTTCTATGATTCAACAGTGGGTCTCTTTGCTTGTGAATGCTTGCAAAGTGGAGCACTGTTTTCTCTTCCTTCTCCGTCGCAGGGTAGGAAAGGGCAAGGGAATACAAAATAAAGCCCAGAGATGACTTTTTTTGTTTTAGTTTCTGAAAGTGCAAACAGAGGGCTAAGCCAAAGTGACCTCCTGGTTTGAACAAAGCTGTTTTATCTGCCTCTCCTCCTCAGCCTGGAGAAGCCAGCAGGTCAAGGCAGCCAGTCAAAGCCTGACAAGTTTAATTAAAATCAACACTGGTTCTTCCTATCCAGTAACCTTCATGGGGAAGATTCCAGATCCCCAAGACAGAGCCTCTTCTCCATCTGGAGGTGCGGTAAAGTTTGGAGGTAGGGCGGCCAGCTTTGGGAATGGTCCCTTTTCTCATCCACAATGACGTATGCGACATGCAGCTACGTCTATATGCTGCGCATTGCTTATGTCAAAATGGCGGCATCCGTATACGCGGGATGCCGCCATTAGTCCACCGCCGCTCCATGCTAGGGTTAGGCACCATGCAGTTGGTGCGCGGTCCCTAACTTTAGAAGCGGCATGGCACTTTGGGACCGTCCGTCCCGCGCCTTTATTTCAACAAACGTTTGGAGATTAAAGGCTTTATTTGTATTGCTATGTCTTTTAAATGAGTTTATACTGTTTTAAATTGCAGGTGTTTAGCTAATTTTGGGGGGGATGGAGGGGACAAGCTTTTCTTCCTATCAGTCAATATGTTTATTGAATTTTACTCTTTACTCTTATCTATTTTATTGTTTGTGTGTACAGCGCTGTGCAAATCTACAACGCTACATAAATAAAGCATAATAATAATAGCTCAGAATAATACCTCAAAACATAGTAATACAAGTAATGACACACACAAACACACACACATATGTATAATGTTAATATAGTGCACTAAGTACAATGTACTGCATATAGATACGTATGAATAACCTAATCATGCACAGCTTATAAAGAGACTATAAAAATCTAAATAAAAATATACAGTGTGCCCACATTATACGCGGCTTTGAGCACATGGGGAGCAAGGGGTGGCATGTCCCATTCAGATGAATGGGCCGCACGCCCACGAGTCCCATTCAAATGAATGGGGCTTGTGCATAGACGGAATTCGCCTTAATGCGGGGGGTCCAGAATGGATCCCTCGCATAAGGCAAGGCTCCACTGTACAATATGTACTGGAAGATGTACAAATAAACAGGTTTTCTTCTTGTCCTGCTGAGTGGGTCCCTTGCCTTCTCCCATTCCTTGGTGACACCATTGAAGACAAAAAAGGGACAGAATAGGGACTGTCTGCTCAGACTTAAAGCAAGAATTGTGCCTCTCATTTTAAGCTAGTAGAAAAGAAGGTGTTCTTTAGCAATCAGAGGTTTTGGGAAACACTGCTGTAATATCATAATCCCCAGTTATAGAACAAATGGCTTCGGTTATTATTTGACACAGATAAAAGACTCAGCTGTTATTCCCTAGATGTCCCCAGATTGTGCAGTTTCATTTGAAAAGGCAATTTCAATGCATGCATTTAATATGAAATATTGGTGATTGCCTAGTGGGGGGAGCAGGAACCCGGAGGCGAAACAGCCTCTTTCGGAAAAGAACCGACGACTGGATGCTATTTAAAGAGGAACAAATACCTATTTTGAGATTAATTAGTCAGGTAAGGCATCTGAGCACGTTCTCCAAGACGCCGATGAAACTAATACGATGCAAATGAATGGAACGACTAAAGGAGGGAGAGAGGGAAGGAGAAGAAGAAAAGGAGGCATTAAAGTTAGTAGCAAAAACCATCCACTCAAAAAAACAGTTGGAGAGGAATCCAAACCTGAATCTGAACGCTTGTCCTTCTGTAGAGGGCAATTGCCCAGCTCCAAAAGGCAGCTGGGGTTTTAAGCATTTAGAGTCTTTAACTTCATTCATCCCTGCGTGATTTAAATATTTAATAATATTTTCTAAACATGGTCAAAATCCTAGTTTCTCGTGTCTCAAAAAATCACAAGAATTTTCACAGCGTGAGATTTATTATATGCAAAATTTGCACATGTTTGCTTTGCACAGAAAACAGGATTTGAGTCTCAGAGAAACTCTGTGATCCATTCGCCTTGGGGTCATCCTAAGTCGGAAGACACACAACCTGAAGGCACACAATGACGACGACAACAACATGCTGGGCTTAGGCTAGTCCTGTTCACAGCAGTGAATTTGTATATTCTGGGTCTCCTGTGACTGTGCGACACAACAGAGATTAGACAGTCTGCGCTCTGCAATGGAACATGGAGATGATTTACCTCCGCTAGGAATGTCTAAAATGTGCTTGGATTCTTGTGCATAAGAATATCCCCACTTTTGCAGAATTTCCCGCTGTGCGAATAAATCAGGGACGGATGACAAGCCGGAGGATGAGATGAAGCAGGGAACAGGGCTGCTAATACCTTTCACAATTGTGTCGAAGGGGAAATTTTTCAAGGAGCAATTTTCTCTTGCCTGTCGCACGGTGACAGAGCGATTGTACCTGCAGAAGCCTCTTCCTCCTTCACACGACTATTAAACTGGTCTGCAGGGTTGAATGGGTAGATTAATCAGGATTTAAGTTGGGATCTTATGGACACTTACCTGGCAATGAGTCCCAAAGGACGCCGGGGGACTTAATTTCTGAGGAAGCATGTATAGAATTGCAGTATTTGTCGGTGAATAAATAGGGTCTGATTATAACCGGCGTGGCTGAGAAAGATGCAGCCTTGCCTCTTAGGTGCTTTAGATCTGTGGTGGATCTTATATATATATATTCCTCCCAACAACAACTAATATGTGCTTGAATTGTTCTAATTGTTATGCATTATTTACACATATATGTGAGAGTCATTGTGGTGTAGTGGTCTGAGCACTGGACTATGACTCCAGAGACAAGGTTTCGAACCCTGGCTTAGCCATGTAAATCTACTGGGTGACCCTGGGCAAGTCACACTCTCTCAGCCTCAGAGAATGACAGTGCCTAACCTCCTATGAAGAAATGTGCCAAGAAAGCTCCATGATGGGGTCTCCATGAGTTGGAAATGACTTGAAGGCACACAGCAACAACAAGTTACATATATCCTCCAACTTTCCATCAGTGAACTCAAGCTAGCTGGCATGTCGCTCTTCCCATTTGATCTACACAACAGCCCTGTGAGGTAGGTCAGATGAGAAAGCAACTGAGAGTGAATGGCAGGTTCAGTGTCATCTAATGATTTTCATGGTTCGGCAGGGACTTTCATTTGGAGCTCCCCAAAAACCCTTTCACAATGCAAGAGTATAGCGCTTGGATTCCATTTTAATTGCCAGGATTGCATCCTGTGGTTTGCATTTTGGTGGGGCACTGGAGCTCTCTTCTGGAAATTGTAACTGCCCTTCCTGAAACTACAAATCTCAGGATGCAGAGAAGGACAACAGGCCCTTTCACACCATGCAGTTACAGCAGTATGATTCCCCTTTAATTACCATGGTTCCATTCTATAGAATCCAGTGGTTTGGAGTTGAGGAAGAGGCATTTGGGACTCTCAGCCAGAGAGCTCTAGTGCTTCACCAAACTACAAATCCCAAGGTTTCATAGAATGCAGTCGTGGCAGTTGAAGTGGAATGCAGGGCTATAATTGTGTAATGTTAGTAGGTTCCAGGCTAGTTAAAGTGCAACCATAGTGCTTTAGCAGTTCAGTGCAGACAGGGCCACTGGAGAAGATCATTACAGAGGCAACACATAGATGTGCGCACACCCACGCACAGACTTCTTGTACGTGTGCCACTTGCTCCTTTCCAACTAGGAGAGCCAAAAGGTTAAGGATGTTTCCCTTGTAGCACAAATAAGACGTGAAGTTTCAGCCACAGCAGCCACCTTTCCTCCCTCGGCCCCCATCCGCCGCTCTTTCAAAGCTCCAGGCTTTGGCCAGACTTGCAAAATAAATGTGAGGATTCGCCGTGACTCTAAGAGAAAAAGAAACCCCCGGAGGGCCATGTTTTAATTAACAAGAGGCACAGTCTATCCCAGAAGCGTAAAATCGCCTCGTCTTTGAATCAGACTAAATGACTTTGCTTGAAAATGCAAAAAAGGAAAAAGAAAGGAAAAGAAAAGACTGCACGGAATAGCATGAAATGGACCATCAACACATTAGCTGTGTTTTGGCTTCCTCACACCTCCAAATCTTTTCTTTCCAAACATTTTTCCCCCGAAGAGAGCTTGCTGGGGAATGTGACTTTTTGGGATGGCAGCTTCCACAATTCCCCAGGCCGGCATGGAAAATATTGGGATCAAATATACAGAAGGTGCAAGATCCCAAATGATCTTGGAAGCTAAGCAGGGTCAGGCATGCTTAGTATGTGAACAAGACACAGCCAAGCAAACTGCTGCATCCCCTCCAAGCTTATGTCTTCTTATTTCTATAGGAATCTCTAAGTCCTTCAACACGCCACAGAGTTTCTCTGGAGGACCTATCAATTCCTAGAGAGAACATATTAATCAAATCCGCAAATAATCAAAACCGCAAAAGTCAAAGCTGCAAATGTGGAAGGCTGTCTGTATTTCAGACGAAGGCAACAGCAAGCCACCTTTGAATATTCCTTGCCTAAGGAAGATGAAGAAATTCATAGTGAGGTCACAGGGTGCTTTCATTCAACTCGATGCATTGCATATCAACAACAGTTCAAGAGGAGTCCCCACTCCTTCTGCTGAACTATGTCTTCCTGAGATCAGTGGGTCTCAGAATTAATTCATGCTAGCCCTCTGCTTGATATGGTTTCTGAAGAAGGGATTCATTTATTAAGAAGGGGATTGGGGTTCTTCAGTCAAGTTCGCCTCCGCCTTTTGCTTTGCGCCTGGGATTCCTGATGCTGCTAGCACAATGTTCTCCTCCATGCCTGATGCGCACACCATTTTTCATTCCCAGACTGCAGGCAGAGATTTGATTGAACTCAGGTATTTGCAGCCCTTTCACCCTCCAATACTCCCGCTGGTTTTTCAGTCATTACATTTCTATCCATCAACTTTGTTTGGAGCCTGCCGCCGCAGTGTGCGGGCTGAAGCCACTCGGGGCTTGCGCAGAGCTCCAGGCTTGGTCAAACAAGTGGCCTTCCTGGCCACTGAAAACAGCAGACAGACATGGCCAAGCAATTTCCTAGGGCTCGGCCTCTGCATTTTGCTGCGGTTTGCAATGTTGGCTCTTCTAGTTTGCTGAATTTCATCTCCGCATGAGCCAAGCAACATTGTTGGATGTGTGTATGTGCATGTGATTCTGCAAGCATGGTTTGGGTATAAGGTTCCCAAATTTCAGGTCCATCCTTTCTTTTCCCAAGGCAAGACCAAGGGATCTCAGGGAGAGAGTTTTACCTTGGAAAGTGTCTCTGTGTGTCAGCATTTGTGTGTCTTCCTCATTTGTCAGACCCTTGTTTGTTTGTTTGTTTGTTTGTTTGTTTGTTTGAATGGCATACTGTCATGCCCTCCAACTGTCTTGGATTTCCAAGGCCAATCCTGGTTAACCCTCCGCTCTCCCACTTTCTGGGTTGCTTTTGAAATGTCCTGGTTTCTCTTCCTTCCTCTCCCTTTCCCTTTTGTCCTTGGTTGACTTCAATTGCTGCAAATGGAGCTCAAAGTGCTGAAGTAATTTGCACTCAAATAATTCAACAGGAAGGAGAGGAGAGGATAGGGGTCTTGCCTTTCTTAAACGCCATACATAAATTCTACGGTTTCTGTTCTTAAAACAGTCTTTTTGTGTGTTTTTCTGCACTAATAACATTCACCTTTTGTTACCCGACCAGATACTTTTGACTGTACCCGAACGTAGCTTTGCTATGCATGTCTCAGCTTTCATCTGTGAAATTTGGAGGGTAGGTACTCTGTGCAACAATTGGTTGCTGTTTAATGCACACACTTTTCAAGGCAATGCTCTTGCCCTGAGATTCTTTCACCTTGTGCTGAGTACTGATGGAGAGGAGGCAGGCTCAGAGATTAAGGGAAACCTAAATCATCTGTCATGGACAGATGAAAAGAAGAGAAATAAAACCCATTGGTTGCAATTTAGCACAGAGAACAGTTCGAGGGAAGAATAGATTTCCCTTACTTCTGTGCAATGAGACTAGTCTCTTTCAAGCATTTACTTCAGAGTCACAAAGTAAGAATGCACAGATTAGCTGCTTTCTGTATATTTAACACCAAACAAATTAATTCAGAGAATGAATGTCAGGTTTTTCCCCCCTTTTCTAAATTCCTAGGTCTTATGGTTGCAGAAGTAGGCTTGGAAGTCTGTGAAATCTCTAAAGCTGTGAAGGATGAATCAATCTGTTTCCAGTCCATGTCATCTCTGTATGCATTCACTTATCCTGAGTCTGTTCCATCCCACATCTTTAAAAATGTGCAAACATTTGCATTGAAAGAGATGGGAGAAAGCCAAAAATGGTTTTCCCATTTTTTTTTCTGGGAAAGGTTAACTTGCCAAAACGAACCTTTCTTGGTTTTCCTTTGCAGAGTCGGAAACATGCAAGCAAAGTCCGGCTTTACTACATGCTCCATCCGATAGACGGAGGCTGTCCTGCAAAGAAGCTGCGGTCAGAAAATGTGAGTTTTGTTGCTATGCATCTTATGTTTGCGCTTTGGGGTTGTAGGACTTCCCGACTGCTGCCAGCATGCAGGATTCCTGTTTGAGAGCTGAAATAATTCATCTTTCCGATGACATGGAAACCTGTTAAGCGTCCCTGTTGTACTTGCTTTGCTTACACATCATCCAATTCAGACTTATATGCTAGTTGACCTTTACCAGAATGTGGTTGCATTTGCTAATATTTGTCTAGTGGTTGTGAAACTGTATTTATTACTGTAATAGTATCTGTCTGACACGGCGGCCAAGATCCCACATTGCTTCAGCAAAGTCTAAATATCCACTTGCAGAGTTACATTATGCGACCCCTAGACTGCAAAGCAACATAGCACAGCGTATGCGCATTGCTGGTCAAGGCGCATGGCTGACAACCCACTGTGCAAGTGCAAATGCACTACACACACCAGGGGCAGACAGTGTGGTGTAGTGGTTTAAAAGTTGGAGTAGGATCCTGGGAGGCCAGAGCTTGGATTGATTGAAACCATCTGACATAGAAACCCATTGGGTGACCTTGGGCATGTCATACTCAGAGTCAAGGAAAAGTGATTCGGTGGATGGGAATGGCAACCCCAAAACTTCTTTGGGCTCATAAATTATAACGGACCAACATTTTATGATCTAGAACTGAGAGCTGTAGGAAGACACAAAGGTTTCTTTCAGAGTTGTAAGTGAAAACGTGGAAAGACCCTCCAGCTTATTTAAAAGTCAAGGGCCTGGAGCTCATCCATTATGACTTAGCTAGCATTTCATTTCTATAGCGGCCGTGGGAAACAAATCTGGAGCAAACGTTAACCTTTCTTTTTCAAATGTGCTCTTAACAGATCCGCTAAAAGTCATTGGAGAAAGCTGCAAATTGTACTTTTCCCGTGTTCTCAAATTAGCAATCACAGATTTCTAGAGTCCTCTGCTTCTTCTTTTTTTAGTCATCCTCGTGAGAAATGGATGGTTTTGTTTACCACAAAATGGAGTGAAGTGATTTTTCAAGAGTATTTGGTGCTCCCCTAAGAAACAGGAGCTTTTCCCGATCCCTGATTTCTTCATTTGATATACAGCATCCAGGCCACAGGATGACGACGACGACAATGACAATGATTTAAAACCAGCACTATGGATTCTTAAGCTTTATGTGACTAGATTTATTGTATGCAACTGTCCCTAGCGATGCACAGAAATTAGAGCACAAAGCCAATACCTCTGGCAGGGCGTGATCTCCATGCAGTCATAAAATGCCAGCTGATACATTTGGCTGAGAAGAGGGCCGATAGGGCAGTAAATAACTGGTGCAGAGACACTAATCACTAAGGATGCATCCAGAAAACATCCAGAGGTAGTCATGCTGGCCATATAGCAAATCCAGTAGCATCAAGGTGCCAGGTCTCACCTTCTGCTCTGCTCTATACTCACCATCTGGCTAGAATCAACTAGATTAAATTAAACATTCCTTATCTGATCTCTCTGTGTAAGTGAAAACAAGTGGTTGCCATTCACCTGGAACTGGAACAGCCCCTTTAGCTAGGATTTCCTCTCTTAATTTCCAAACAGGATCACATGTTCTCTGTGTGAATCTGTTTGCATGTTTGAATGACAGGCTGTGAGCAACAGGGGTTGGGTCTTAATGCCTAATGATGTCAGTCGAGCCTTTTCCTAATGTCTTTTGGCCCAGAAACCTCAGGGTATGATCTTGAACTGGCAACTGAACTTGACCTGGATGGCCCAGGCAGTCCCTTCCTACTGTATAGCTGCATCTGCACTGCAGAATTGATGCAGTTTGACCCCGATTTAATGCCATGGCTCAATGCTATGGAATTTGGGGATTTGTGGTTGTGTGAGATGTTTAGCCTTTTCTGTCGGAGAGGCCTGGTGCCACAACAAAGTAGAAATCCCACAATTCCATAGCATGGAATCGTGGCAGTCAAAGCCGTGTCAACCTGCAATGTGGCAGCAGCCTAGGATTCTGTAATGAGACTTTTCACTTCCAATGTAGCTCTTCAGAGAAAGGTAAAAATGGAAGCCCTTTTCTAGTTCTTGCTTCCTTTGCAGCACCTCCGATCCTTTTAAACTCCTGGTAAAACTCTGGAAATGAAGCCATGCGGCTGTGTGTTCCTTGCCATCTTTTTATTCTTCCCACACACCCTCCGACTGCTGGAGGGGCATGTTGAAGGAGAGTGCTTTCAGCCCCATAGCCTTTCATGCGCCCCTACCTCCCGCACACCTCTCAGCAACTCATTCTGAGCCTGTCTTCGCTGCTCCAGTTCATTCTGCCGGCTGTACAAGATTGCCTTTGAAGTTTCCGAACGCTCCTTTAAAAAAGAGGCTCTGTGAATTAACCGTACGTCTAGACATGAATATGAAATCCGAGGAAGACAGACGGTTGTGGCGTTGCGGGAGAAAACTGTAACAGAATGAAACTTTAATGAATCGATGCTGTGCTAAACATACTTCTCATGCATCAAGTGTTGGGTTTGTTTGGACAAAATGGGGTATGTTCAGGAAGGGCAGGATCTGTGTGTCCTGCCCCATATGCTGAGCCAGCAAATTGCGAGTGGCAGGTTTTTCAGGTTGTGGGTTGCTTCTGTTGACTGAGACTGGCATTTCGATTCTTTAGCCCAGATTCTGACCATACTTTCCAACTGTCCCAATCTGTCTGGGACAGTCCTAATAAATCCTCTGTCATCCCACTTTTCCAGCTGCTTTTAAAATGTCCCAGTTTCTCCTCATCCCACTTTTGCCAATTGCTGGAATCTGAGCCCCAAGTGCAAAAGTAGTTTGCATTCACTGAATCGCAGAACCATAGAATATTGGATTTGGAAGGGATGACAAGGGCTGTCTAATCCTTTTTATTAATTTAACCCCCCCATGCAAATATTTGCATTTGGACAAGTTGTACGGTTGATTCTCCACATTTGCAGCTTTGACTTTTGTGGGTTTGATTATTTGCGGATTTGATTTAATGTGTTCTCTCTAGGAATCTCTATGGTCAACCTCTGGCAGATATTGACCATAGAGTTTTGCTGGAGGACCTAGAGATTCCTAGAGAGGTGTTCTCAAGTTAATAAAGTAGGGTTTTTTAATTGAGGTTTTTCCGTATTCATGGGGGTCCTCTGCCCCTAACCCCAGCGAAGGGGCCCACAGTAGATTATTCTTTAGCCACCTTGAGTCCATATTTCCCAACATTTCAGACACCAGAACATATGTGGCAAAGCAACATCAGACTGTGGACAAGATGGCTAAAGTTATTATTGGAGAAGGCGACACATGCAAGGAGAGGCTGCAACAGTTTGCTTTTGCCTGAGCCAAGATGTCTCCCTCTCCTCTCCCTCCCATTGAGTTAAATGAGTGCAAAGTGAATTTGGACTTTGAACTCAGTTTGCAGCAATCGAAGTAATCTGAGGACAAAGAGGGAAAGTGGGAGGAGGAGAAAGAAACTAGGACTTCTTGAAAACAGTTTAAAAACTGGGATGGCAGAGGAGTAATTGGGACTTTCTCTGCTAAACTGGAATATTCTGAAAGCACATGAGTCCCAGTGTTAGGGAAAAGGCAAGCGAATAAATAAAGCTAACAGCAACAACAGACATTTTATTATTGGTGTCAAGAATGGTTAAAGCTAAGGGAGGAAGGAAGTGGATCTTCCTACATGGTGGAGGAGTTTGTGCAATTTGGCATTAAATGAAGAATTAACAGCTAAGTGACGGGTTGTTAGAAGGGAAACTAGGACAGATATGTTTATTAAGAGATGGCAGCTGCTCATTGCTTTTGTCAGCAATGCACCTTATATTCTGAGACCCACCTTGGATTCACTATAAACACCGTAAAGATTTGATGCGGGTTCCTTGATACTTTCCATTTTAGAAAATGAAAATTGAGTATGATTCACTGGAAAGGAAGGAAACATATATTAGTACTATGCTGAAAAAATGATTCTGTTTTTCAGAGGATTTCCTTTGGATATTTGTCATATGCTGGTGCATTTATGTTTGTGTCGGTATTTTGTGTTAGTATTAGAAGTAAACTAATTTTTTTTAAACAACAACAACAATATACACCACAATTTCCTCTCAAAACAAGCCTTTCTGCATTTGAGGCAAAAATGTGTATTTTGAAATACACTTTGATGCATTTCTTTTTGAACCAAAGAAATGAGCTGGTTCGTTCAGAAAGTGTGAAAACTGGCGGATAACATTAAGTTCAAATCCACATGTTAGCCTTAGAAAGGTGGACCAGGTCAGTTCCTATGGAATTCACAAAGAACAAACTCCAGAAGCACATCCCTGGAGGAGATCCCCTCGTGCTTAATGCAACCGCATGAATGATGGTTTTATTCATCGCTAGTAGATACGCCAAGGCAAATACATTCTGGGAAATGACTGTTGAATCAATCACAAGCTTTACAGGGCTGAGATTGCCTTTAGGCCATTGCATCTTTATCTGGCCTGCTATGGCCTAGCATAATTGAGAAACAATGAGCTTGTGAGTGCATTTCATATCCATTTTGTTGGCTCCCTTATGCATCTTATGCTATCTTATGTATTGCCCCAGCAAGTCAAAAGACTTCTAGTATTTGTTGCCCAAGGGAAAGGGAGACTGCTGGACAATTTGGGCATTTATCTGGGACGCTTGTTAGACAAAAGTTTAACATCTGAGCCGCAGTCAGACGGAGGGTGGCAACATGGAAGATTCAGGAGCTGGGAGTTTTCACATTTCTTGTGAAAGATTAGGAGGAATGAAAATGAACATCTCTGGCAATGTACTAGGGTTGCCTGGGAGCATCCTTTTTAGATGCCCCCTAACCCTAGTACGTTGCCAAGATGTCAAAATGGCAGTGCCCTGTCTACATGAGCACCGCCATTTTGACGTGACGGCCGTGCCGTGTCCGCGTCCTGGCGCCACTGCAGGGTGCTTGTGGCACCCTTTCAGTGGCACTGAAAGGAGCTCCGAAATGTTTCCGCAGCCCCTTTTCCCCCTGGCTGCAGCTCCCGGGGTGTCCTGGAGCATGAAGCCCTAAGGACACCCCTTGTTGCCGCTCCTCCCCAGTCCCGAAAAGCACCGTATTGGGGGCTTTGGGCTGTCGCTGTGGCTGCTCTGGCCCCAATATGTGGCGCAAAGGGGCGGCTGCAGCCCACCCCAAGTTGGCGGTCTGTATCCAGCCCTAGTTAGCATAGCCTCTCCTCTCTTTGTAAATCAAGCTCTTATTGGGTTATTTGGTCTTGGTTTGGTGCCACGTCTTTTCCCGCTGCAATGATGACCACAGTTCCATGCAACAGCTTGCCAGGCCGCAAAGTGAAGTTCAGAGTAAAGCAAAGCTCCACTTGCCAGGCTGCTGAGCTGAATCCTGCTCCATGCAAAAGCCTCCTGGTCTGTGAAGAAGAACTCTTTGGGTTTTAAGAGGGGCTGCCAGATCTTGGGCCCTGGCCTCGAGTCTCCACTTTTCATAGAGTCTCTGCCCTTACCTGATGAATTAAGGCTTGTTTAAATAGGAAGGTCCTATCTGCAACATAACTTCCAGACATCATAATCTGCAACATAACTTCCAAACAAAGACAAAGAATCAATTGAGGGTTTTTGGTGGGCGGGCGAGAGACAGTATGAATCTGGAGCAGGATGTAAATTTGATTTGCCAGGAGGAGTTTCATTTTGCTTCCCATCACACATCTCTTCGCAAAAAGTAGGTTGAAGTGAAACAATGTGAGGGAAGCGCGGGAGAAACAACACCCGGAGTGCGCTTGTTATGAGGGCATGCGAGTGAGAGAATCCCAGAGTGCAAACATCCTTTAAGTGTCAGGTTTTCAAACAAGCCCTTCATGGGTGGCTCTATTTGAGCGCCACGGCGGATGTCAGCCTGCGAAGCTCACCCATTCCGTGCCACGCTTCAACTCCGCAATAACTTTGAAATGGTTCCCTAGGGCCGCAGAGCAGAGTCGAGTTTGATGTCACAAGAACAAGAGGAAAGGGAAGAAAAACAGTACATGAAAAGGGAATCTCTTTGCTAGCAAGTGTTTTAAGACTCCTGTAGCTCTGGATCGCTCCTCTTTTTTCCCCTCTTACTAGATTTTGAGGAGCCATAAACGCACTTCAAGTTGGAAGAGTTCCTCTTCTGCGGCATCTTACCGAATGAGAGAAAAACCTGCTGAGGTGTGAATTTTTTCATAACTCAGATGGACCTAAATAGGGTTGCCAGGCCCTGGGGTTTCCAGGCCAAAACGTGAGACCTAGGGAAAGACTCTTGGTGAGGGCATTGAGCTTTATGCACTTAGTATAAACCACAGTTGCTCACAAATTGTCATCAAGACACACAGAGAAAGATGTACAGTTGGCCCTCCGTTTTGGGGGGGGGGGATCTGTCCCGGACCCCCCCCCCAAGAAGACTCACCAATATTCAAGCCCCATAGGCTTGGGGTGCATGCCCACACGTGCACATGGGATGTGCGCTATAGGGGTGCGCCCCATTGGAAATAACGGAGGCTGCCTCTCTGTGAATATTGAAAAGCATGGACCTCAAGTCCATCAGAAAGAAGGGGCAGCTGTATTTAACAACATTCCAGGTGTATCTGGTGAGGCAGGTTTTTCCATTCTCTACTTTTCTCTCTGCTTTGTGATTCATACATGCATGCTACAAAATTCTGGAGACATCTGCTGTTCACCTTGCCTGTTGTAGACAGACACAACAACAGCAGCAGGATTTGAATAGAAGATTTGCCTTTCCTAGCTTAATTTTTATTGCATTAATACTGCAGACATGTTGCTGCAATCCATCTGTGTTTCTCAAGTCCTTCTTCCCTTTCCTGCCAATACTGATGCTGCTAAAAAAAATTGAAGAGGAAAAGGGGCCTGGATGGTTGTAAATAGCCTTTGTAAAAAAGGAGCTTCGCCGTCGGAGGCTTTGCTAACTGAGGTGTGCCTGCGTTTATATTGGTAGAGCTTCCTTCCAAGCAAACATACTTAGGGCAGATCCAAAGTGTAATGCCATGCGGATGGAGATTTAGCAGAACTGTATTTCAGCAGATGCCTTGGCCATGTGTGAAAGGTATGCAGCGCTACCAAGGATTTGTTTTTAGAGCAAAGAATGTGGGATGTGATTGTTGGCACTGAAAGGGTAATAGAAACGAGGATATTTTCAAAAAGGGCATCTCAGTTTGGAGGAAAGAGAGGGGGGTGTATTTAGCAACTCTTATAAATATACGTTCCTGGTAAACCAAGCCGCAGAAAATAGTGCTGCCAGGCAAGCTAATTAAAGCCGGTGGCAACTTGTTTGCTAAAAATAGCTGGGAGGCTGCTGGACCTTTTTTGCAGAGACATGTTATGCCATTAATGAAGTACCCGCTGCCACATCTCATAGGCCATCAGAGTCGCGCATGCTTGACCCAGCAAGAAAGCAGCCCAGCCCTTGGGCTTAAGAATGCCATTCTCTCTGCACCTTTTCCCTTGGAGTCAGCGCCATGGAGTTCTGTTAGCGTTATTAGAAAAAGAGCTAGTCTGGAGGACAGCAGCCTTATTAGTCTATAGTTCCCAGGTTTATTGGTCAATAGGATTATTTCTGTGGAAAATAGGCATGGGAGAGCCATATAGCATATTTGATTGCAAGTACACGGCAGCCATACTGAATGCATTCTTTATGATGAAATCAAGAGGAATGCCAGATTCATAGGACCCAGATCTATTGGCAAAATTGAACCACCAAGACTCCTGTTTGGCTCCCTAAGGATTATTAACCAAAAGGGTACTAAATGATCAAGCACAAAGAAACATCGAAACACGAATTGTCACCAAGTCCTCTCAGGAATAATAAAGGCTGCTTGCAGGAGGAAGCTGTGCTGAACACATGGAAGGCACCTATACGTACACATTGTGTTTCATTAATATTTAGGGATGTTTCAACCATAATGGATGGAGAAATTAATTTGCAAGTAGGCAAAATTAACAACGACCTGGGAGATGTAGTCCAAAGATATCTGCTTTGTGGATGGTCCCCACTGTCCTCTAACAGTGTCCTCTTTAAAGGAGGGCATGGGACCATCCCAGAAGGATGTAGGGCTATCAATCTGTCCAAGACTTAAGGGCTAAAGAAAACATTTTCTTTTTCCTGAGCTTCGGCTATAACAGCAGCGGTGCATTCAAGTCTTTTAGTCTCAAGTCAAATCTGAAGCCTCTGCCTTCAGATCTCAAGTTGAATCTCATGTTCTTGCAAGATACTTTTAAGTCAAGTCTCAAGTCTGGGAGCCAACTTTAGCACACACAAAAAGGAAGCAAGGTGCTTTTCTTGGATGGGAACAGAAAACATATTAAGCAATGGGCTTGAGTTGGGAGTTGAGGTCTGCTTGGCAATTTGTTGCTGTTATGTATCAGAGGAACCTTCTCAAGCTTTCCAAAAGCTTTAGAAGGAACCTTCTGACTCAGGATCATTGATGGCTTCTGTTTCCTTTTGAAAAATGCACCCCATGCTCTGGGGACAGGCCTTGCCTTCTGCTCCAAGTGAATGACACCAACAAATCTGTCGCTATAAATATGCAAATTGCATGTCAAACTGAGTCAGTGCACCATTTATTGCCGAGTTGAGTCCAAGTCAAGTCATGGCGGCAACTTGAGTCTAAGTCCATTGACTCTAGTTTACATCATTGTTCCAAACGCAGCACCCCACACATTCCTTGGGGATTTGTTTCCCATAACAACAAGATTTGCCCTATAACTTTGTGCTGCTATCATTCCAGTATATACAGCATGGAGAAACAGAGAGAGAGCAATCCAGGTCCCAGCTTTCTCTCTTTTTCATATTCTCCCTCCTTTCCTCCCTTAGGGACACTTTTCTCACAATTGTGCCATAACAGTTCCCTTTTTCTCACCTGAATGTGTTCCTTTCATTGATTTTTCTATTTGGGGCTTCAGCCTGAGGTATTAGCAAGTGCATCATTTGCACATGTTGGTGGTTGTTGCTTTTTTAAATTGTACCAGGCAGAACATAAAACACAAGAGGCTAGAAAATGTGAAGAAGGGGAGAGTTCCTCGAAAAAGGCTTCTTGGTAGCTTCACATAAATTCCACCTTCAAGGGCATACAACTACAAGTTACCTTAAATGCTGGAAACAACATTTCCATACCTCCCAACTTTCCCGATTCGGCAGGGACAGTTCCCGTTAATCTTCTATCACCCCAAATTTTCAGCTTCTTTTAAAATGTCCCCATTTCTCTCTCTTTCTCCCACTGTCCAAATGGTTGGGAATCATGTTTTTTGAGTGTTGAAAAACCCTGACTAGAAGAATTTTATACTGAAGGGACTTTTCACAGTTTGGGACTTATTCGGCGCAAAATTCGCATGTGGTTGTTTTGCACAAAAGATTACATATTCTGTTCAGGAAGCAGCATCTTTGATATGGAAAATCATATTTCAGTACAGAAACATTAATTTGTGTGCAGCAAGTGCTGTTCTTTGTACAGAAAATGCTGTAATTGGGGATTTAGTCTGCGTAAAATTCACGTATAGTTGATTTGCACAGAAAGCAGCATTTTCTGCACAGGAATTAATATTTCTGCACTGAAATATTATTTTCCACACCAAAAATGCTGTCCTCTGTGCAGCAAATACTGTTTGCTGCACAAAACTGCCATGTGTGAATTTTGTGCAGATGTTCAAAGGCAATAAGTCTGCTTATCAAAAGTCAGTTTCCTTGGGATCAGACTCATCCATAGGAAGATTCCTTTTGTTACAGTAGTGAAGACTCTAGTATTAATATATGTAGTGTGCCACGAAGCCATTGCCTTTGTTCATACCTTGGTTAATCATTTGAAACTTGTAAATATAATTCATTTCGGATGTTTCTCATCAGCTTTACATGGTTATTGAGCCAGCATGGTATACTGGTTTGAATACTGGACGCTGACTCTGGAGGCCAGGATTCGAATCCCAGCTTGGCCGTGTAAACCCATTGGATGGCTTTGAGCAAGCCATATTCTCTCAGCCTCAGAGGATGGCAGTGGCAAACCTCCTCCGAAGAAACCTGCCAAGAAAACCCTGTGATGAGGTTGCCATAAGTTGGAAACAACCTGAAAGCACCCAACAACAGCAACAATCTCAGTGGACTGTTGTTGGTGGTGTTTTTAGGGGTCGACCCTGTTCTATTTGTGTGTGTGTGTGTACTGCTACAACTCCCCAGGCCTCCACATCCTTGTTTCTCGGTGGCTCCATTTTGTCCCCAATCTTGTTGGCACTCAGCACCTGATTTTGCTATTAGAGAGAATGAGCTACTTCCGTGGAAACCCTTGGCTTTGGCGGTTCATCATTGCCGACGTGAGATTGATCCCCGTGGCCTGTAGCTATTGCCTCTGCAATCTGCTGTCAACCCTATTATCTGCTCATAAAGGTACTACAAGAAAATTGTTGGGAGACCGATCAAGACGTGCCAGATGTGCACTTGAAATTCATGGCCTCCTTAGAAGGCGGCCGCTTTGGTGATGACTGAAGGTAGCTGAGCCCAGCATAAGAAGCAGGGCAGCTTAATGCCGAAATTTCACAGCTGATGTGCGAACACTTCTAAAAACGCACGAAGAGCAGAGATTCTATCTGATGAGGAGCAGAGATTAAAAGACGTTGCCCTACTTAGCGCTGGGGAGGGAGAGAGAGGGAAAAAGGAGATGGATATGATTTATTTTACAGTCAATACATCAGAGGAAGTAACACAGTAGGGGTGGAAGAGTAATTTAGGTTAAAAAAGCTTGAGTGTAGAGAGCTAATGATTATAAATGGAACGTTAATTAATTTGGCTTTGAAATTAGTCCGGGGGTGGGGTGGCTTTGTGATTTCTTCAAGCAATTCATAGGAATCAGTCGGTGGGTTTCCAAACGGAGGAGGTGGATCTCTCATGTCTGCCAAAAGGTAGGACCAGTCCTGGTTTGGACACTGCATCATCTCTAGTGCCAGAGCTTGGAAACATTACTTTTTTGGTATACAGCTCCCAAGATTACACACACACACACACACACACACATAGTATGGCCATGTTATTCTGGGTGGAGGGTCCTCAGATGTGAGGTTCAACAAAAAGTATTTCCCCCAACCCTTGGGTTTCTCTCCTTTCCTCCCCAGTGATTCTACACCTTTCTATTTTACATTTTACAGCATAAGGCTTAAAAATGTCACAAATCTTTTTTGTTAGGCTTGGTAAATATTCATGACGCGTGGATCAAGTCTTCTTGATGTGTTTGTCCTCCAAAAGTGTGAGCTACACTGCAACGGAAGGCTAATATGGCTGCATGCACTTTTGGCTGGAAGTGTGGTGTGTGTGTTTGCTTCACATTTATGGCAATGAATGATATTTATTGGTATTTTAATCTGGCCAAGAGGCCATTCTCTTTGCTTGAGGGGTTCTGTTCAGGGTTTCAGTAGAAATTCATGACTGTTCCAGATTAGGCTGTGTTTATGGGACAAGAAGATTGAAATAACAGAAATATGCTAAACCAAAAAAACCTTATAAGATGTTGGGGTCTTTAGTTAACAAAGAACTTTATGTAACAAAGAAGCCCCCGTAAGACATTGGGATCTTTAATTAAGAACTGAAGCTCAACACTGAAAATTCGAGGCTGATCTGGACAGGGCATATATTGCTGAGGTTTGCAGTATTTGTAGCTGTAGTTTTGCTTTGAAGAACTGGATGATGTTCCCTTCATCCCAGGGCATTTTCTGAGAACCCCAGGGAGAAACGGCACCTTCTCACCCGTTGCAAGGTTCTCCTTTGGTTCTCCTGTGACTCAGAATAGGGTGGGGAACTTCATTCCACTTGCTGAAAAGGTATGGGAGATTATGCTGCTCCCTGTTCAACCATAATCAGTCCTACTTGGATGCAGAGATGGAAACATCAGTGATGGAACCTTCAAGGAATATTAACAATGGCCTGCCATTGTTAATGTTCCTTGAAGGTTCCATTACTGATGTTCCCATCCCTGCATCCAAGTGGACAATCTCTCCCAGCACCTTCTACATCTTTTGTTGGTTCAGATCAACCCTGAGTTGTTTTCAGGGCTATTTTGCAGGTGGACGCAACTGTCTCCAGAACCACAGGCAGGAACAACAGTGTTAGGTCCTCTAGCTGTTCCTCTTGAGACCTTCAGTCATTTCCTTCCCTTGAAGGACAGAGCTATCCTTACACCTTCTAAGCTCATTGGCTGCCTTCAGATGTGTTGAAGAGCCTCCTTCCCCTCTTTGCCATTGCTATCGTTCGGGGAACATTCAGCCCCCAGTCCACTCATATGTCCACTTCTGTATATGCAATGGATGAAGCATCACTTTGTTCTGGCCTACACAAATGAGAGGCCAGACCCACTGACTTTAATTCTCCATCAGTTGGTAAGAAAGATTCGCACCCTGGTACCTGGGGAGAGGAGGATCTCGACAAATGTGTGAGTTTCCCACAACTGCATATTCAATATTGTCCTAATTTATGACACAAGGTGTGAATTGCCACCTGGGGTTTGAGCCCCCACACATCCCGGCACCGTAATGGAGAGATATGTGAGTATTTTTATTGGCTTTGGCAGTCAATTCTGGCCTCGCGGAAATTGCTGGGAGAACTAAAAAGCCATTTATATATGCATTAGAGGGTTCAGAAGGATTCTGCTAATGACTGATTAAATTTATTAGTTACTTGTCAGAGGTACAGATGTTTCATTTACAACCTGTTCGGTCTTGTCCATCTCATGCGAGAAATGGACATTAGGGGATGAAATTTAGGATAACAGAGCATACGTACTAGTTATCTACTTCCACTTTCCGTAAGATCACCACAAACAGTCTCCAGGTGCAATAGTTCTTCACAAGTTTATGAAACTCTTTCAGAAACCCGAGGCTTTTGAATAGAGCATAGGAAAGTTGTTGTTGTTGTGCACCTTCAAGTGTCTTCTGATTTACAATGAACCTATCATGAGATTTTGTTGGCAAGAGTTGTTCGGAGGAGTTTTGTCATTGCCATCCTCTGAGAGACTGTGACTTGCCCAAGGTAACCCAATGGGTTTTATGGCTGAGTTGGGAATTAAACCCTGGTCTCCAGAGTCCTGGTCCAACCTTCAAACCACTACTTAATGCTGGCTCATGGGAAAGTTATTGTGTGGCATCTACTCCCAGAATCCCCCAGCCTGCATGGCCACTTTCTTTAATAACCTCCCCAAGTTCTAGTTTATGTAAACTGTGGTAGCAATGACGCAATAAGTGGATCCTAGAGCAAATCGAGCCTGAAAACGTCAAGATGACTAAAGTGAGGCTGTTGTACTTTGGACATATCATAGGAAGAGAAGACTCCTTAGAAAAGACGATAATGCTTGCTTAGTTAGAAGGCAGTAAGTAAAAAAGGAAGGTCCCATGAATAAAACCAATCTAAGAAGCCACAGCCCTGAGTTTGCAAGGCATGGGCAGGGCAGTTAATGACAGAGTGAGATGGAGATATTTCAGGCTGCATCCACACTGCAGAAATAATGCAGTTTGATACCGCTTTAACTGCCATGGCTCCATGCTATGGAAGTCTGAGATTTGTATGTTATTGTGGCATTACAGTTCTCTCAGAGAGAAGCCTCTTGCAAAAGCACAAATCCCAGAATTCCGTAGCATGACGCAGTAGCACTTAAAGCCATGTTAGACTGCATTAATTATGTAGTGTGGATGCAGCCTCATTCATAGGGTCTCATAAGTTGAAGTCAACTTGATGGCAGTTAACCACAACAATGATGAGCATGGACATGGAAAGTACCAGCTATCCAGGTGATTCCAGCTAAAATGGATCCCTTAACCCTGGAATCCCTTGAAGTCTGGCCTGAAGATCTGATTTCACTGTTCTTAGGGTACAGCTTTCTGGCTTGTCTCTTAGCTAACCTCCCTGGTTCTTCTTTCTCCTCCTTCAGGGCAGCGACGACGACCCGGTGGATAAGAACAAATGCTGTACGCTCTGCAATATGTCCTTTACGTCGGCCGTCGTGGCTGAGTCACACTATCAAGGGAAAATTCACGCCAAAAGATTAAAACTGTTGCTTGGGGAGCAGCCATCTTTAAAGACCACAGGTAGGTCCAGAGATATCAAGGCATTTCTTGAAAAATAATGCAACAGAGTGATTTGTTACAAAAGTAAAACTCCATTCCTATCTTTGCTGTGCCAGGCTTTTTGTTTTTGGATAGTGCCATGGGTTTCTTTTCTTGCCACTGATCGGTCCCAAACCTGGGACTTGTAGGAAATATTGATATTTATATTAAGCAGGATGCCCCAGTGCAATATGAAGATCTGGTATGAAACAGTTTGTCCTGTGAATGGTGGCATCCAGGGTTTTTTATTTGGGGGGGGGGGTGTTCTGTAGTTGAAAAGAGAATGGGAGGGGGCATATTTATTCATGTATTTTCAGTATTTAAACCCAAGCCTTCAACCATAATGTTTCCCAGGGTGGCTTGCGATGACTTAGTTTGACAGGTCCCTGCCCACAGGCTTATAATCTAAATGAGACGTGACACACAAGGAAAAGGAGATGGTGGGCTGGGAATTAGGTTCAGCGATTCCTAGTTGCTTTCTTTTCCCTCGGAGGTTGCAGAGGAGGAATTGGAAAGAAAGGAAGGACTCTGGGGCCCGGGCATGATGGAGCCATTATGCCTGACTGCTTTTCTCTCCATCAAAGGCCAGAGCAATGGCAATTGGAATATGAAGGATGAGATTCTTGCATGCACCCAAAACCCACTCTCTGCCCATCCCTGAGATAATCCCAGAGAAGCAGCAGGTTGGGAAAGTCTGTTGTAGATCATCAGCCCATTCACCAAGCTTACTAAACCCTTCCGCCGCTTAAGTAGTAATTCTCCTTTTTCATATTTTCTGCATATTGGCTTGTATGTTGGAAATGGCTTCTGTCCCCGCTGGCTACATGTAACTGATTTTGGAACTGCCTTTAATTGACAACTCAGCAAATACATTTCTTTTTTCCTTCCGGCACTCACATGGAGTGGAATATCATTTTGCTCTTAACTTAGCAGCAGCAATGGAGGGGGAAATGGGGGGAGGCCTGGTTTATTTTAACCAAAGTGTTCTTTGGTTGGTTGGCCTCTTGAATTTTGCCTGACGTTCTTGTTGCTGCCAGTCACACTACGTTGCGGCTTCCGCAATGCACACCCCATTAACTTTCACATTTAAAAAGTCAAATGTCGGTGGCAGATAATTTAGCCCTCTGATTGTTTGCTTAACTGTAAAGATCTTTGCAAACCGCAAACAGGCAGAGGGCTGACTTTTTCACCATAGTGATAAATTGAAAACAGGAAAAGAGATTCTGCAAAGTGATTCACGACAGAATAGTGACATAACTTACAGGAAAGAGGATCTTCTGTTTCTTACTAGTGGCGGCCAACTTGACTGTCGAGTTGCATTGGAGCAATGCATATCCTCCAACATTTTGGACATGAAAACTAGTGTGTATCCAAGGAACATCAGAGTGTAGTCAAGATGACAAAAAGTTATTAATTTAGAAGAGCATACAAGCTAGGAGAGTCTGTAGCAGTTTGCTTTTGCCTGCTTCTACTGGGAAGGGCAAGATGCCACCCCCTTTTTCTCCTTTCCATCCTGCTAAGTTAAGGGAACGAAACTACTTTTGAACTTTGAATTCAGATAGCAACTCAAGTAAGCTGAGCATAAAAGGGAGAAAGTGCTCAGAGAAGAGAGAAGCTGAGACATTTTAAAGCAGCAGAAAAATGGGATGCCAGAGAGCTAATGGGAATGGTCCCTTCCAAACCAGGATAGTTGGCCATGGAAATCCCACTGGGTGACCTTGGGCAAGTCATATTTTGTCAGCCTTGGAGGATGGCAATGGCAAGCACCTTCTGAAGAAACTTGCCAAGAAAACCCATGATAGGTTTGCCTTATGGTTGCCATAAGTCGGAAAGGACTTGAAGGCACACAACAACAAAGGAAAAGAGGAAAACCACATCATGGGAAGATAAAGGCACAGCCTTGAATTTGCAAGATCTTAACTTAACTCTTGATAACAGGGCATTTTGGAGAGCTGTCATTCATAGATCCACCTTAAGACATAGCAAATAACAACAATGAAGTAAGAGATAAAAAAATCTGTTTCCATCAAAATTAAGTTACCTTTTTAGTGCAATGCAATATACGTTCTGAAGTTGCTCTCAGCTACGTCAAACTATTCTGTCCCACTCTCCTTCAGGGCAACAGCGAACCAAATAACAAGGAAGGGGGCCTGGACAGCAGAGTGAAGTCTTCCACTTTATAGCCCAAGGCATTGCAAACCAACGTGTCCAATGTGCTGCCTGACGATAAAACTCCGGCTGTTTTTACAGATGCGTAACAATAATTGTTTATTTACGAGGTGCCAGACACCCAAAGGCTCCTTCTGCAGTTTCTACAAATAATCCATGAGGCGCTGGAGGGGAAAAGAGGAGAATGGAGGCCATTTGTTTTCTTTAAACTGTCAGAAAATATATATTGCTTGGCACCAGGTCCCTTTTTGTTCCTCTGGAATGGCTGTCTGCAGTGACCACTTGCATTCGGCAGCCTGTCTAAGAGGGAGAAAGCCTGGGGCCGGGTGCGCAAGGGTGAAGAAGGAGCCGATGAAGCATGAAACACCCTTTTGGGGTGGAGGAACCCTGCACAAATCAGCCTGGATGTTTTCAAGCTGGGTAAAGGGATGCCCTTCTTCACCAAATACACTATGCAAAACAACCATGGATGAATTTTGTGCAGAATACATCTCAAACTGCGAATATTCTCATCGGTCCAGGATTCTTTTTGCCAGGATTTCTGGATAAGAGAGGCATTTCTGACACTGTTTTGAATATTTCGGAGTATCTTCTCCATCCCTGTATAGCAAAGAGAAAGGACACAGGCTGTTGTTATTTCAGCTTTGTTCCTGGTTGTGTCCATGACCCAGGATTCAGAAATTCAAGGCACTTGTGACATTGTTTTACAAACCTTTCCTTTTTCCTTCTCCTTTTGAAAACATCTGCCATAGCAACAACAGTTATTACAATGAGTAGAGAAAGCCCTTGGTTTCTGGACAAGTTTAGTACGAAAGGATGAAGGTCACTGGAATGGAAGAGTCAATGGTGCTTTAGAGAAGAAAACCTTCCATCATTTCGCTGCTGAATGCTCCAAGGAGCTCATTTTCCTAATGCGCTTTGGTCTCACTAACAGAAAATATCGTCTTTCTTCTGGATGCATTGCAAAATGGGACTTCAGAAACCACAATAATTGGGTGGGGAAAACTTACTATCCGAAACACTAGGTACTTTCAAAGATTCTCCCTAAACTCAGAGAGAAAAGAAGGAAGTGAGAAGTTACACATAGCTCCAGTGGAAGGAAAGGGTCCATTTCCCTGGAGAAACCTTTGAGGTTGCATAACTATGCATGATCTATATCTTGAGGTTTCCTCTCCCTTGCATTGAGGTTTGGGGGAATCGTATAATTAAGGCTCCATCACCTTGAAGTTCCCTCTAGATGCCGTCTCATTAAAGCTCAAATGGAATGAGGTTTCAGATGTATCAGATTCAAGCTGCGGAGGAATATATATATATATATATATATATATATATGCATTTATTTGAAATTGAATCTTCATTTGCCGGAAGCCAGGGTTTGGCTAAGCCCCGATAAATATTCTGACCTTCCCCTCCCCATGAAATTTTCTTGCAGTCCACAAATTTCTGACTGCAATTCAAACTGCAGCTCATTGTGGAGAAGTTTAGGTCTCCAAAGAAAAGGGTCAGGCAAAGGGACCAAGGGAATGCAAACACAGCAAATGGAAGACTTCTAGGGGTGAAGGGTTTTCAGTGCCCCACTCTCGAGAATGCTAGAAATTTGGGGACTGGGTTACCTTAGGATCACCATAAGTTGGAAACGACTTGAAGGCACACAACAACAGCAATATCCTAATATTCTCCCATGCAGCTGCAACCCTACAGAGAATGTCCATTCAGAAGCTGTGACATACACAGTAAACATTTTAACTTAACAAATCCTGCCCTTCCCTGCAGACTTAAGCAAAAGCAGTGTCTCCTAGCTTATATGTGTTTCCTTATTAATAACTTTTGCCATCTTAACTGCACTCTGATGTTTGGTTACATCAGTCCCAGATTTTAACTGTTGGATAGTATGATTGAGTTTCTTTTCCTTCAAGGGTCAACTGCTCATTGCATGTGCAACACTTTTTGCCTCTTGGAAGCCTCAGCATTCCATGTTGTGATAGGAATAACCATATTGGTGTCTGGCCATGCTTCCACTTCATTCTTTCCTTTTGCAGAGACCAACCTGAGTTCCCTAAAGCAGCCCCACGTGGACAGCTCTCCCATGGTGTCTCCCCCCCATCAGAGAAGAGACTCCGACAGGTACTGCCAGCTCTGTGCAGCATGGTTTAACAATCCAATGATGGCACAACAACACTATGACGGCAAAAAACACAAAAAGAACGCAGCCCGGGCTGATTTACTAGAGCAACTAGGGAAGACGCTGGACCTAGGAGAGTTAAGAGGTAGGAGACATTGGTACGTTAAAGTCATCACTGATGGAAACCATTGCTTGGTGCTTTAATGTAATGAATACAGGCATCCTGTTGTATCGCTGGGGAATGAGAGAAGACTTAGGCCTAGGACAGTGGCTCCCAAACTTTGGTCCTCCAGGTGTTTTGGACTTCAGTTCCCAGAAGCCATAGCCAGCTTGGTCAAGAGTGAGGAATTCTTGGAACTGGAGTCCAAAACATCTGGAGGACCACTGGCCTAAGATGTATCCACACTGCAGACTTAAAGTAGTTTGACACTGTTTTATCTGCCATGAGTGAAATCTGAGCAGGGCTGTGAAAAACAGGCTGTCTTGGTGTTACCCAAAATTCTGGGGTCCCAGGAAGGCACCCACAATTTAATATGGCAGTGGACAGCCTTGAGATCGCAGCCCTATGTATAAGAGTTCCATCTCACACAGAAACTCCAGAGGCAATTCCAAATAGAGTTTGTAGTTTATTTAGGGGAATAAGCAACACACACATATGCACACACTCACGCACGCACACAAGAACTAACAAAGCAAAGGTGTGGAAAGGTGAATAGAAGAGGCTTTGCTAATGGTGATACCTTACCGATTTTTGAAGTCTATGGGAAACTGGAACGGAGAAAACTCAATAGCCGCCAAGGCAAGTGAGATGGCCGGCATATTGAGATGCCCGATCAAACCTGGCAGAGTGTCTGCCTGTTTACAAACTAGACCAACTTGCTAGTGTCCAGGAGGTAATATAAATAGTCAAAATCATGTCCCGGAGCAGTGTTCCCCAAGCCCAAATGGATTTCTAGGGAGATAAGAATGGTCGGAAATGTCAGACTATGGTGACATAGACTATGAAATATATGCACATTCATCACTTTTGGCCAGACTATTCTCATCACCTCCAGAGACATAAGGAATTTATATGGATGTCTTGAGTGATCTCCTTGGGACCAGTGTCTTGCTTCCTCCGTTGCTGGACCCATCCTGATTTATGGCCATGTTCCTGCCATAGGGTTGCCTTTTCAGGTCATCCACCTGTCACTCACTTCAGTGTCCTTTTTAATATTAAATCGATATCCAATAGGAGAGGGGTGACTGGAGCTTGGTCCCAGCCCAACATTGGAGGTCTCTTATTCCCAGCAACAAAATGGCCAGCTACTACATTGCCAGCTCCCCAAGGCTGTTTGCCAGCTCCTAGAAATTGTTTCTCTCTTTAAGAAGTCACAGATTTGTTGCCAACGAGTAAAAAAGACTATTACAGATTTGCAAGCAGCTGGAGGGTGTACTCTTATAGTAGTCAATCTGGTTTGCCATTCCTTAAGAATCTGCAGATTACGGCGTATACTTTTGCAAACTGTTCCAGACTTTATTTATTCTAAACGGACTTCTCTGGTTGTATTAATTTCTTTTGGTAGTGTGCTAAGCATGTTGACCTTTTTTTTTGGTCATCACAGTTTGTAGACTTATTTTAGGTGGTGCTCTGTGTATGTTTTACCTTATAAATTGTATTCCTTTGGCATTCATGATTATTGGGTTTTGGTTTTGTTTTGTTTTAAACACTGGCTGTAGGCATCATTTCCATTCATTTTGCGAGTCCATTCCCTTGCTTCTCTTGGGAGATGGCTGAACAATTAGCTTCATGTTTGATAAGGATTTGCAAAAATTCACAGATTCCTTTATATTCAAGATGGAAAGAACTTTAATAATGCTGAGCGTGTAAGAAACCAGCGCTGGCAGATTTGTCCATCCAAGCCCAGGGCTTTAAGAGATTACCTCTTCAAAGTCTGTCTTCAAATTCCCACATGTTTAACCCTGTTCTTTCTGAATTTGGGTTCCCTGTTTTTAAGATAAGGGTCTTTCTTTTAAATACTTGTATGGCAGGTCCAACATGAGACTTAGGCCTGTTACAGACTGCCAAAATAAAGCTGCTTTGGGTCTCTTTGGAGATATGCTGTTTAAATGATGCATGCATCCTAAGAATCCGGAAGCTGCGCCAAAGCTGCGCTCCAGTGCTTAGGAATGGGGTGTGGCTTTGGCGCAACCTCCGGACTCTTAGGACCCATGCATCATTTAAATAACATACCTCCAAAGAGACCTGAAGCAGCTTTAGTTTGGCAGTCTGTAACAGGCCTTAGTTTCCCATGTCTACTTGCTATTCAGTTTGGGTTGCTGCTGGTGAGGTTTCACCTATTTGGGCGCTATTATTTCTTTTTACTGTTGTGCATCAATTGTGTGTTGGCTATGGCTTTCTGTCTTATAGTCGCACTTGTTTTACTCAAATGTTATCGCTTGCCTCTTGGATGACTACGTTGGCAGAAAAGTAGGATAGGAATTTAATAAATAGATCATTTAAGATCATAATCTTTCTCTGATAAAGATGGTGGTACTCCATGTACTTCTAGTGGTTTCTGTCCCATGTACTAAGTGACCCAGCTCAATGGCATTTGGGGTTATGGGGTCATTCCTTTTCTCTTGAGGTCAGAGGCACCACTTGGAAAAAGTTTCTTTCTTGGACTACTAACCTCAAAATCCTCTAGCTAAGATGGCCAGGAAATAATAATAATAATAATAATAATAATAATAATAATAATAATAATAATAATAATAATAATAATGCACTATTCTTTTTACCTGAGAGAACACCTCTTTAGGAACCTCCAGGTCCTCCAGTGGAACTCTATGGTCAACATCTACCATAAATTGATCATAGAATCATGTTGGAGGACCTGCAAACGCCTAGAGAAGTGCTTTCTCTAGGAATGTCTAGGTTCTCCAGTTCAACTCTATGGTCAGCTTCCAACAGAATTGCGCTGGAGGGCTTAGAGATTCCTAGAGAGAACATATTAACCAAAACCGTGAATAATCCAAACCGCAAAAGTCAAAGTGCAAAAGCGGAGGACCGACTGTTAGTACAGTTGCCTCTAACTATTTCTGTTGCAGAGTTAGCAAGAGTGTACTGTACTGAAGTCACATTTCTGAAGCAAGGTAACAAGTAGCTGTGAAGGCATTTTGCTTGTGTAACGAGTAATACTTTCTAGTTTATTTTCAATTAATATTTTAAAAGGGGAATAATTCTCCAAATTTTCATTTTCCTGTTAATCTTATTAATCCTAAAGTTGTTTTTTTTCCTGTCTCAAAAAAGTACCGGAATAGCCATATATCCTAGAGCAAAATCTCTGTTGTTGCTGCAAAATCTCAGCGTTACAAACGTCTCTGGGGTTGGGGAAAGCATGCCTTTGCAAGCATTCGGAGAGGCCGCAGTTGGAGCATTTTCCCTTTTTCTTTTTTAATGCCTTCCACTTCCTGCAGTCAAGTACGATTAGCTGGAAACCCATCAAATGGAGAGCGTTTTATCCATTTATGCCTCACCAAAGGGAGTTGGAAATGGAAGGCTTTCCTGGAGCAATGGCATATATAGGTTGCTGCGTGTGTCCTCTGCTCCCACCCCTGAACGCTGCAAAACACAGGTTGGGTTTGCAGATAGATCACACATTATTGAATCCTTCTCAACTTGGGCGGCATCGTTCCCTTGGGAATGACTGTACGCCGCAAGTGTTGGAGAGAATATAGTAACAGCACAGAGATGGAGGGATTCTCCTCTCATCTGCCCCAAGGCTGTAAATTTAGCTACAGAGGCCCTTGCTGAAATATTCCACGTGTGAGAGAAATAGGAGGTTCACTTTATTTGCTAAGCCATCTGCTTTGGGGTTGAATTTGGTTTTACGGCTCATTCCAGCAGAATAGATAGCCTGGTGGGCCTTACTCTCCAGTGCCCTCTAGTGCAAAACACCGCTAACTGCACTTTTGAGGCTCCATGGCTTCTCTCTTTTGCATCAATAGAGGCTTCAGCATGGCTCAACATGGGAGGACCAAAACTCAGTACCGCGAACCCTTGGTATTCACTGCGGTTTGGCTCCAGGACCCTCCATGGATACCAAAAATCTGCACATGCTCAGGTCCCATTAAATACAATGGCATGGTAAAATGGAGGAAAAAAAGGGAAGCCTTATATAAAATGGCAAAACCAAGGCTTGATATTTTTTTTTGAAATGTATACATTTTTTGAATACTTTCAGACCGTGGATACTTGAATCCATGGATAAGGAATCCTTGGATACGGAGGGAAAACTGTATTAGAGCACATACTTTACACACAGAAGGTCTCAAATATAAGCCCTGGACTTTCCTAGTGGATTAATCCCTGTCTGGAACCAAGGAGAGCTGCTGCCCCTCGGTGAAGACCACAAGGAGGAATCATGAGGCCTGTGGACCACGTGTGACTCCCCAAAAGCCTCCTCTGTGGGGCTTCCGGGATACTCAATTTTTTAAAATGGATGAGCACTGTGCCACCAAAGGCCCCCAAGTGATGCACATTTCCATTTAAATGCTACTAGGGGGAGCGCATTGATACTTCTCCGACTGCCCACTTATGGGCTAGGTAGGCTAGATAGGACCCTTACCTTGCCTTAATTTTCTGTTGGGATGCACACAGTCTCCAAGGTGCTTGCCCAGCGGCTCCACACTCAGGCTATTTCCACACTGCAGAATTAATACCGTTTGACACTGCTTTATCTGTCATGGCACTATGCCCACATGTTACGTGCCTCAGTCCTCTATGCTTGATGGGGTGTTTTTATCTGCCAAGACACCCTTCCTCACTGAGAACTAAAATAGTGGTGAGCATTCTTTACATCCCTAGTAAGAACTACCACTAAGAATGTCTGCATATACTGCTAGCCCTCTGCCTGAGCATCCCTCAAATGCAATCTGGGAAGGATTTCCTTACATGTGCTGCTCTGTCCCATGATATTCCCTTCAGTTCCATTTAAGGTTGTCTCCTTCATCCTGGACTCAGGCTTTCTTTTGAAGTGACACCAGGCGATGCTTGTTTGTTTTAACATCACTGTTTGGGTGCGCAAGAGGCCTGGACATTACCAGTCATCTCTTCTGCCTGGAAGTCTCCTGGAATTTCAAGCGATTCCCCTTGTCATTTTTCAATGAGTTTGACATCCAGCTTCAGCTGCCTGACATGAGATTCTGGGTTTCCTTCAGTGTCTCATCATGAAATTTTCATCATTGCAGCTTTGCAAAGACCAGCATTTATTTGGTGGGTGTTGGGCTCTCCAAGAGGGCCAAAGGCTGGACAGTTCTCAGGGTTCAACAACAGACTGTCAAAGGCATAGCTATCCTGTTTTCACTGCAAGTGCAATGAAATTCAACTACCGTGAGCCACAGTAAAAGGGAGCCGGGTTTACTATCGAGAGTAAATGTCATCAGGAGCAAGAGATAAAATAGGTGCTATCCAATCCAAGGTTAAAAAGGGGTAAACCGATGCCAGAAACTGCTGAGTTAGGAGTAACAAATCTACCAAAATCTAAACAAAGCAACCCACAGTGCGCTTCTACCAAACATAATCAGTGTGTGTTGTGTATTGTTTGCCACAAGTCATTTCTGACTTGTGGTGACCCTAAGGTTACCCTATCATAGGGTTTTCTTGGCAAGGGAGTTTGCCATTGCCACCCTCTGAGACTGAGAGATTGTGACTTGCCCAAAGTAACCCATTGGGTCTCCATGGCTGAGCCAGGATTCCAGCTCTGGTCTCCAGAGTCATAGTCCAGTGCTCAAACCACCATGCCACACTCAGAAGTCCTATAGGAAATCTGTTGTATCTAGCCACCACCACAGGACCAAATAGTACAGTACTTCAGTCCACTCGGCTGTGGTTACTTTGCAGTTCTTTGCCCCGAAAGCATTGGTGACATCATTGTAGGAGATATACAGCTATGATATCATCAACTCAACAGGCATGAGTCACCCCAGTATTCAGAAAGATGAAGCAGCTGTGTGTCAGCAATTGAAGCCAAGGACGATGGGGAAAGGCGATGCAAAAAACCCAAAACAGCACCGAGCAAAAGGAATATATATATTTGTGGTGCATGCTGAACATTTCTGTGAATGTGGGCTAATTTTATGCACTCATAAACTCCAAATAAGGGAAGTAGCTCACACATAGTTATTTCTGTTGATAAAAGGGACAGGCGAAATATAAGAGTGCTGAACATTTAGAAAAACTGGAGGGAAAGAGCAAGCGGTGCCAGTTCCACTTCTGATTGTGAGAAAGTGATATTTTTGCTGTTAATTGTATGTGGTGGGGACCGCAACCTATTCTGCACATTGCAGAATAACGCAACCAGCCCCCTCCTGATGGCAAGTGATGGTGCGACAATGAGTTGTGACAGGACCTCTTGTGGTTCCTTGCTTCTGATGCTTGCACTATTACTTGCTGGTGGCAGGGTGGTGGTTACATAGTCTTGCAATGCCCCACTCACCAGCACCAGAGACCTCTGTGGATCAGGAGGACTGACTGGCTTTGAAGGTGGGTTTCAGGGGCAACTGCAGTGATGGCAATAGTGCTGTGGTTGCAAATGTGAAAGCAAAGCAGCTGCGAGGTCATACGTCTAGCCTATGACACTGCAACTGCCTCCCAGAATCCCAGCCTATGTTATTTTGAGGAAAGAAAACTGCAAATTAGTCCATGGAAGTCCTCTTTAAGCACAGCCCTTCCCATGCTCATTTGACATCGGAGATAACAAGAAGCACATGGTTGCAGCCCAGAGCAGAGAAAATCAAATGCATTACTGGCTCACGAGAAGGTTTCCAGGTGGTTCGGCAATGCACAACCATGTCTTTCCGATTACAGTCCAGCGCAAATATCTCTTTTGAGGCTTTCCCAAAGGTTTTCAGAGCTGCCAAGTCAATTTCTTCATAATCTCGTGCTCCAATAGCCAGAAGATCTAAAGCGCAGCAACAACACCCTAATTTCTACCCACTGACAGCCTTTTCTACCTGCTGACAAGCTTCAAAGCTTTGCAACTTTCTATCCCTGAGCAATACAAGAGAATTTTCTATTTTGCCTTGCTCCGGTTTTCCCTAATGGGTTGCTGTACTTGAACGGTGTTTACAGGGCCCCCGTTCTGTTTCATTTTGTATGAAATCTCCTCTTCAGATTTGATAAGGAGATTGCCCTTCAGAGATTGCCATCTCTTCACAACGCGAACATTTTGGGATTTTGTCAGTTTAATTACCTAATGATACCATTTCGCACATTGCCCCATCCGTCCCCAGGTGGAATATAGAAAAGTTCCAGGCATCAGCTTCCTTGCGATGAGAGGGTCCTGGCAGAGTCTGGTGCATTTCTAGCATCTCTTTATTTATAGACTGAGCAAAAAAGGAACATGCAGACTGACAGCAAATGCTAGGGTTATATCAATGAAATATAATCCACAATAAGAGTGCCAGATAGGCATTCGTGCCAATGGGCATCAGGATTGAGCCCTGATGGCAAAGCGGTTAAATGCCAGTACTGCAGCCACAATGTTGTGAGTTCGATCCCACAGGGCTCCAGGTTGACTTAGCCTTCCATCCTTTCATAGGTTGGTAAAATGAGTACCCAGCTTGTTGGAGGCAACTGGTTTACAATTGGTTCTCTGAAGATGCCAGCCACAGATGCTGGCGAAACGTCAGGAATAAACTCTTATAGAACATGGCCACAAAAAACGATGGATGCTGGCCATGAAAGCCTTTGACTTCAAATTGGTTTACAGATTGTAAACCGTTTAGAGAGTTCTTAGTTCACTATGAAGCGGTACAGAAATGTAAAGTGCTATCAGGATTGATGCAATGCTCAGTGGGACTGATGCACCTGGGCCCCATTGTGCACCAGTTCTATTGTGCATCAAGCACCAGTGCACCTCAGGCATTTTGGGGGTCTGCTACGCAGTATTGTAACAAAAGCCCTCTACTAAATAATGGGGCTCTCCAGTCTGCCCCAAAGAGGTGGTCTTGAGGCACCCAGTTTTCCTCCGGAGGGACACTGCAGCAGCCAAACCGCTCGGCATCCCTCCAGACCAAAAAGAAACCGGAAAAAAGGGGTTCTTTTTGGTGCATGGGGACGACGTCATCAGTGCACCATTGGCACACTGTGACACGTCCATGACGCAAGCGCGGCACCCGAAGGTGCAGATGCAGTGCCACACTTGCATCATGTACACATGCCCCGTATGGACAGCGCCATGTATAGATGGCACCGCCCACACGTGTTCGGGTTCTGGAGCATGCCCCAGGCTGCCGCAAATCGGCGGTCTGTACTGGGCCATAGACATCATACAACTAATTCCCGTAGATGTAAGTCGACTTACAATGGCACAAGTGCCCAGCTGATTCCAGCTGATGTTTGCAACTCCTCTAATTGGAGTATCTCTAAAACCCAGTTCACCCATTAATGTACAAGCGAGAATCTCTGTGATTTTTTTTTACTGCAAGCAAGAGAATGCATTAAAATTTATTTGCAGTAAAATGTGTGGTGGAATCCAAAACATATTTACTCAGTAGTTAGACTTAGATAGTTCATTGCTACTCACTGCTAAGCTGAGGTTTGTTTGCATCCCTAAAGGACATTCGTGCATCTGAAAATAATCAATAATTGCACACTGGAGAGTTTGGGAGCATAGAAAGAGAATTTCTCTGAAAGTCAGGAAAATGCAAACTTTTAGGGTATGCGTGTGTGAGATTTCCAGGCTGCCAAGGCTTGCCCCCTTTTTTGCCCCCTTTTATGCATCAAAATTTGCCTCCCAAGTGCTGTTGTTTTGACATTTCCAGAAACGATGCAGCATGAGCATCTTTCATTGTCCCAGGGCATTTGCAGTGAAATTTTGAAAGTGCCCTGCATTGCAGCTTGGCTTTTAAAGTGAAAAAGAAGACGGATAAAAGAGAGGAGGAAGAATAGGAGGGGTATACACTTGGCAGCTCAACTTTGTAAGTTCTCCCCTATCTATAAGTCAAATGCCTTTCATTCCCATCTCAGAAGTGCCCCAGTTTCTCCCTTTAACCAACAATATGGATGATGTGCGAGGGAGGCAGGGAAGTTGAAATTAACCAGTCTTAGTGGAAGCATATTTCCCTTTTTTCTCCTTTGTTGTCTGTTTTGCTTGCAAATGACTTGCAAAACAGTGCAGAAAAGGCAGGGTTGATCCACATTGGTCTTCTCTGTAACAGAGTGCAATTTCCAAGGGGTAGCCACACTGAAGAATCAAAGCAGTTTGACCCCACTTTAACCGCCATGATTCTACCCCACCGAATTGGGATTTCTAGTTTGGTGAGGTATTCAGCCTGCTTGGTCAGAGAGCTCTGGTGCCTTACCAAACTACAAATCCTAGGATTCCTAGTTAAAGTGGTGTCAAACTGCTTTAATTCTGCCATGGAAACCTACTTGGTGATTTGTTGTGTACCCACAGCTGAGTTCAAATAAGACTTGGCTCAAAGCATGATGCTGATGTGTCTCCAAATATCAAAATCCTAGCCGTGCACGTTCTGGCTGTTTGGGATCACTTAGTGCTATCCTTTTGCCTTTGAAACAGAACGCTGAGTGAATGCTTCCTGCAGGAAGACAGCAAAGGTTAAACCGCACCAGGCATAGTGTGAATTACTTCCAACACCTTGAACTTCATAGATCTTGTTTGTTGTACCTATCATTACTGGGCAATGATGGTTCAGCATTGATCTTCTTCAAGCGGGTGGTCTCTGCAAGGGCTAAAGCTGAGCGATAAATATTGGCAGTCCTTTGACACGGTTCGTGGGGAACTCACTTAATTAGGACGGGAGCTTAATTTCTCAAATATTTAACGGAGTTATTGCTTTTGGCCAAAGGCCTTTGCATAGCCGGCACAAACATGGAAACAGAAAATTCAGATATTATGTACTGGTGCATTCAGTTAATTAGGACATGAGCTTAATATTCCAGGAGTGCGCCAGACTTGAATGACAAATATTCCACAGGTGAAAACTGGGGCATGTGTGGCCAAGCAACCATCATGGTGGCAAAAACTTGTTAAAGAGGAAGAACACAAAAGCTAGGAGAGGCAGCAGCAGTTTACTTTTGCCTCAGCCTCTTGGGAAGGGCAAGACTCCACCATCTTGTTCCCTCTCCTTCCATTGAGTTTACTGAGTGCAAACTACTTTTGCACTTGGAACTCAGTTTGCAGCAACTGAAAGAAGATGAGGACAAACATGGAAGGTGGGAGGAAGAGAGAGAAACCGGGACGCTTTAGAGGCATCTGAAAAAGTGGGATGGCTCCATCCTATGGTATCCTGAGATTTGACTTTTTACAAGGTCTTTAGCCTTCTCTGCCAAAGAGTGCTTCTACCTCATAAAACTACAAATCCCAGGATTCTGGAGGATGGGGCCATGGCAGTTAAAGTGGTTCCAAACTGCATTATTTCTGCAATGTAGATGCAACCTGAATTGAGTGCATATTACTTTTTGCACATTGAATTCAGTTTGCAGCAATTGAAGTAAGCTGAGGACAAAGGAGGAAAGTGACAGAAGAGAGGAACATTTTAAAAACAGCTGGAAAAGTGGGTCAAGGGAGGATTGTTTGGGATCGTCTCTTCCAAACTGGGACGGTTGGAGGATAGGGATCCCAGATAAATTTGTACATCTGTATAGCATACAGTTTTCTGGGTGTGAAGGCTGTATCTTTGTTGCATCAAAACTGGATCATCAGATGCAGCGCACTTTAATCTTCATGTATCCACAGATGGAGCAAACTCCTCCTAACTGGGTCAGAAGCATGAAACAATCTCTCGCTCATCATGGCAGGCCACCTTCATGTTCACGTACCGAGAGATTAACTTTACTATTAATAATCATCTCTGTAAAATGGAGGATAAAACCCAGGTGGATGGCAATTTGAATATTTAAAGCGTTTTATATCATTTGAAGGCAATAAAAATGAAAATCTTGCTCTAACCCCTTTCCCTCCGTTGCCAACAGTGAAAGAATCTTAATGATAAGTCTTGGGCAGATGAAAGCCAGAAACGCTGGATGGAGAAGGGGCTTTAAAAGAAAAAGAGCACGTGGCTTTGACCTATTTTAATGTTAGCAAAAGTTTTTTAAAACTTCCAAACTTCAAAGTTTTTCTCACCGCTAAATAATGATTGTCTTTTATACGAGGCAGGAATGGAAATTAGAGGCGGCATAAAATGATGCTTTTCAAAAAGCCATCCGCTAGGGATGTGTTTGTTTAAATTATCCATTCCCAAAGGGGAGCGCTAGTCATTTAAAGTCATTTCTCCTCGCTGCGGGAATGTCTATAGAAACTGAGCCACTTTCAACATTTCTGCAAGGAGAAGAAAGTTCTTCCTATCCCTTCCACCTAACATCCATGTAGTAGCTGGTGTGTAGTTGCGTAGTACAGGTGCACACCGAAGAGCATCCGTTAATGGCGATGATAGCCATTGTGAGCATAGAGGTCCACTTCTCAATGACCCATTCAAAAGCTCCCATGAAAACCTCTCAGTCTTGACTTTATCACATTTCTCCCAATCTCAGCTGCATTTCCTTGCTTTGCCATTCGCTTCTACAGGAAAAGAGGTTGGCAAGCTCCTATCCTCCTTCTCTTCGTAAGCAAAATCCTTTTTATTGAGAAGAGACTTTGGCCATTAAACAATTGCTGGGAAGAGATTTCATGATGCCTGTTACACTTAAAAAGATATATTATGTTTTCGGTGCTCCAAAAATTGTCATAATTCAGAGTTTGGTTTTAATACGAAACATGATTTAATGGTTCTTTTATTGTTCTTCCATGTCAGCATACAAACCTTAGTTGTAGGCTGTTTTAATTCACGCCCTAAATTGCCTTGGGTCCTGCGCTGTCAGGCAGCCTGCAACTGTTTTTATAACTCTTTTAATAACCATCGTTATTAATTTTGACTACTTGCAAATGGTGTTTTTGTAAAACCCTGAACACTTGGAATATCTTTCATTAAAACAATCCCCCTCTTCCTTCTCTTTCGGATGAAGATAAAAACAATCTTATAGTCAGTCCTCCACATTTGCAGCTTTGACTTTTGCAAATTTGATTATTAACGGATTTTAGTAATATGTTCTGTCTAGGAATCTCTAGGTCCTTCAGAGCAACTTTGTTGGACTTTGACCATAGAGTCGTAATGGAAGACGTCGCGATTACTAGAGAAAACACTTCTTTGGGTATTTCTAGGTCCTCCAGTGTGATTCTAGAATCAACTTCTGGTTGAATTGCACTAGAATTACATTGGAGGACCTAGAAATTCTTAGATAGGTGTCTCACAAAACTACAGTTCCCAGAATTCCATAGCACTGAACCATGGTCATTAAAGCGGCATCAAGATGGATTATTTCTCCAGTGCAGACGCAGCCTCAGACAAACAAAGAGTGACCTCTCTATTGCCAGATGCAAAGTATTTTGAGGTGGTTTGGTTGTAAAATAGGGATAATATAAGGCCCATCTTACATGATACACTGGATATTAGTAATTTTTGTGGTGTGTGTCTGTGTGTGTTGTTAAATTATGTTTGCTTTGACCTGGTTTTAATTTTTTCTGATTGTCTAATGGTGTTTTAACTTGAATGGTTTTGAATCGATTTTAACTGTTGCAATCCGCTTTCAGTCCAAATTTGGGGGAAAGGCAGGAGGGGAATAAAATTATTTGGAAATGAATAAATATGATCACCATCATCAGAAGCAGCAGCAGCAGCAGCAATTGAATGCACTTAACTTTACGGAAGACCTGCTGATGTTGGAAATGAAGAAGGCTAGGCCTGTTTTGCTGATATGGTTCATCCCTGCAGCCTCCGCCTTTTCTTTTTCCTTGTGGACATGGCAATGATGACAGGCTGTCATGGTACATGCCCTCACTCCAATATTTACAGCCACTCCAGGGCTTATAAGGAAAGGCAAAGGACAACAAATCAGCTTCACTGGTGGAAGACTTGACATCGCCTCCGCTCTCAGCTTCTGAGCCAAAGGGGCAGCGCTCCAGATCCTCAACAGAGGAAAATCAATGATGCTCAGCTTATAAAAGGTAGCATTAATGACATGGGTACAGAGAGATCAATGTAGCCGCAGTTGACAGGCACCAGTGTCTGACTCTGGCACCAAAGCAAGATGCAGCAAGAACCTGCTGGCTCACATTTCCCAAGTCAGGGTTGCCAGAATGAAAACTGGAGGAAGCTCCTCTGCCTTTAATACATCTAGCATTCAGGGAGCATTCAGAAGGAATTTGACAATGTTCTTTCTTTATACCATTCGAGTGACTTCATTCCCATTTCTGATGCTGCTTTTCGAAATGTGGTTTCATCGGATCCTCATTACACTACCCATAATTTGTCATTTCAAAGTCCTGGCATGGCATGCTTTGTGATGATTCTGTGCCACAGTTTGGAAAAAGGTAGGCGGCATTTTATGAAACCAGGGGTGCATCTACACTGTAGAAATAACACAGTTTGACACCACTTTAACTGCCAGGGCTCCATCCTACCAAATCCAGGGATTTGCAGTTTTGTGAGGCACCAGCATGCTTTGGCAGAGAAGGCTAAAAACCATGTAAAACTACAGATCAAAGGAGTTGAGAGGATGGAGCTACGGTGCTTAAAGTGGTGTCGAACTGCATTATTTCTATAGTGCAGATACACCCCAGGAAACGTGAGATCTGTTGCCCAAATCCTGCCCTGTGGACGGAAGAGCTCTCCCACGTCCCGAAGCCTGAATCACTGTCATGCAAAATTGAAGACACTCTCCCAATACATTTTTAATTTTGAAACATCATTAGTGTCATGCTGAATGCTGTCTCCTCAGAGTCACAACTTTGCAAGGCTGTGTTTTAAAGCTGAGCTGAACTGACAGGCAGAGCCCTGGCTATCCTTTCCTCCAAACACTGCCAAGGAAGGGAAACAAGGGCAGAGTCCTCGGCTTTGAAACCTTGGAGTAAACTGTGCCATTTCAGTCCCCAGATCACAGGACTTAGCCATGAGTCGGAGGTCCTGGCCATACTTTTGGGGACCTCGGGGCAAGAAGAGAAATCTCAGTGCAAGACTTTGTCATTTTTGACTTACGGTGACCCTAAGGCAACCTTATCATAGAGTTTCCTTGGCAAGTTTCTTCAGAGGGGGGTTGCCATTGCCATCCTCTTAGGCTGAGAGAGTGTGACTTACCCAGTGTCACTCATTGGGTTTTATGCACAAGTGGAGATCCATCTCCAGAGTCTTGTGCCTTTAAAACGCTTCTTACATTTCTAAACTACTCTAAATGAGTGAAGTAAAAAGAGGCTCTTAAATAGGACATCGTGAATCATCACGTTGAGATCAAATTTACAAGAAAGGGATTAGTTAATACTCCCTTCCATATTAAACAGCCTTTAAGAAGCTGAAGCTTTCTGGTTTTTTTTTTTTTTTTTTTTTACTTAAATGAAATTAGAAGAAGGCTTTTTAGAACACCTGGCACTAATGAGTCAAACGACTTTGCAGTTATTAACTAATAATACACACTTCCATCATTCCTTTTCACTTTATTTGCTGCTCTTTTTGCATTTGGATCTGGCAAAAGCCAAGGGAGGGAGAAATACCAGGATGAGAAGGGGATGCGGGGAGGACTCAGTCCTTTAAAAGAGGAATTAAATAGGTGACCCGTACGGCGTATTTATTTTTCAAGCGCGTTATTACTTACATTAATAACTGTAGAAGAAAGAATGTGAACATCCTTAGCTTATATGACCCAGGGAACACTCACCATTAGACTCTAAAAGAGAAATGGAAGTTTGAATGAATATCTTAGTTATTAATTTGGGAAGTGGGCAGAAAATAAAATAAATGTATGGCCATGGTTCTGCATTGTCAAGATTTGACAAGGACAGTCCCAATTAATCCCCTGCCATTATTATTATTGGAGAGGCAACCTGAGAGGAGAGGAGAGAAAGGGATGGAGTCTTGCCGTTCCCAATAGGCTCAGGCAAAAGCAAACTGCTGCAACCTCTCCTAGATTGTGTGATCTTCCAAATTAATAACTTTTCCCACCTTGACAGCGCTCCAGTGTTGTTTACCCACATATAATCCAGTTTTCATCTGTGAAATGTTGGAAGGTATTATGTGCAAACAACGACAACAACATGATGTGCTAATATTGGCTGAAGCGCTTGGCAACAAACCTCCTTCTCTGCATTTGCCTTTTGTGGCTGCTCATTAGAATCATCCTGCAAACACCAGCAAGTCTTCCAAAGGACCTTAGTCTATCAACAGTTTGGTAGGACAGGTCCTAGTATTCATCTGTGAAATGTTGGAGGGTATGAAATCCAGAATGTCTTTTCTTGCCTATGCGTGGTCTGATATTGACTGACATCTTTCATCTGTGTACTGTAATTTAAATCCGGTTAATGGATATTGGCCTGATTCCTTTCAGTTCATCCCAACTAGAGTAAACCTACTGAATCAATACATTGAAATCTAATTGATTCAGTGGGTCTCGGATAGATGGCACTGGCAACAGGATTCAGACCGACGTGTTTTCTACCTGCACTGAAATCCAAGCGATATTTTTGACCCCATTTCCCAATTTATGCAGCCTTCATATTAAACCATGTTTGTGTGCATATCTTTCCAATTATCCGCAATGGAGCCACTAGCAGTGTAAGTTATGTGTATTGTTTTGTGCGTGCTTGTTTTCTCAGAGATGCCCTATAAACATTGCAAATGTAGGAACGCTTGAGGTGAGGCACGCGTTTTCTTGCAACAAGTCTTGGGAGGTGCAAACATGCGCCTTGTGCCAACACTGTTAAATACGACAAAAATTTATTCCCATCTTTAGCAGTCATCACGCGTAGTGTGCAAACAGTCCTGAGCGGCGAGGCAGTGATTATTCTTTCCTCCTCCTTTTGGAAGAAACAAAATACCACCTTTATTTCGGCATCAGATTTCTGGCATTGTTGCCCTCGTTTTAAAACTGACGGCTCAGGAGCCCCTGATCTTGCCAAGAGAGACAGATAGATTTATGAGCCGCACAACAACCTCATTTTGATATTCTTTAGGTCCCCTTGAAGACTGGTTCATTACGCCAAGTGCCACTTATGAGGTCACACATTTCAGGCCAAAATGACCTTCCAAAAGAGTTTCAAGTTGAGAAACTCTGCTTTTGAGGGTGATGCAAAAGACGGATGTACACCTCAAGCTTGAGATACAGCTTTGCAGACTCTAGTTTGGGGTAGACAAGGTTTGGAGGGGGGGAATATTTCTCCCCAGCTCCTTGCAACAGGCCACATTCTTCTAGAGCAAACCCAAATAGCTTTATCTTCTTCTGCAGCGCCTCTCAAAATGGTGACCAGTAGTGAGGAAAACGGCAACTCTAAGGTGAACCTTTCATGGGGTTTTCTGGGCAAGGTTTGTTCAGAGGGTTTTTCCCTTTGAGGCTGAGAGTGTGTGACTCCCCCAATGGGTTTCCTTGGCTGAGCGGAGATTCAATCCCTGGTCTCTAGAGTCTTACTCCAACACTCAACCCACTATGCCAAGGTGGCTCTCTGGAATGGTTGAAGAAGTCTTTTTATTTAATGCTGGGCTCTTCCTATCATTAAGTTGTGTTGGATGTCAATTGGTGGCAGCTGATGGCTTCCAGATCAGTGGGGCAAAAAATCCATTCTATATTGTATTCTGAAGTTTAGAGGAGCTATTCAAAGTACCAAATATATCAGCAAATAGGATTAGATAAAGTCCAAGCTAAACCTGGAGGAGATGGAACACTTCAACCATTACTGAGAAGAACCTCAGGTGCCAGAGATCCAGCAGAGATCGAGGCAACTTTGATGGGCAGATATTGCAGTGTTTAGGGTGGGACTGGATGATCTCACTTTTGCCCCTTGAAATCCACCATTTTGTCCTTTTTGATCCAGCAAAATCCCATTGTGATGATATTCCCTTGCAAGCTAATAGCAGTTTAGCTGCCAAGGGTCCTGCCATTCTGGGGGGACCTTATTTGTGACTAATATTAGCTGGATACAGGGGCTCCATCTCCTATTTATTGATCACACTAAACATTTGAGGGATAAGTTCTTTTAACGGAGTGGCCTTTCCATTGCGGGGCATTTTGCTGAGCTTTCTCCTTCATTCTTCATCTATGGCTTGATGGGTACCTCCTCTATAAACAGAAGAGCCAACTAATTGGAAGATCTAACCACTCTTCTTGTGAGACTGGAAGGGAGGGGGATAAAAATACTGGAACATTATAGAATATTATAATATAAATCCTGTGGCGATGTTATAAAATCCCCCACATGGCCTGGGATGCCACTGATGTGGCAGGAGATGGGCAATCAAATACATCGTGACCAAGGAATAAAGTGTATGGCAGAGACTATCAAGAAGCTGAGGAACATGGCAGTTCAGCGCATGTGCAAGAAAAAGAAACAGAAGCCTCTTGAACTCATTACACTCCCGCTGTTTGTTGGCAGCATGTGAGGCTGTGATGCATTGCAGAGACAGTTTTGCCAGGGGACGGCTGGTGAGAAACTGGTAGGGAAAGTTGGCATCAGGAATTTGAGCAGATAGAGTTTCAGACTTTGCAAGCATTCTCCCTGGAACAAAACAGGAGGCGAAATGGAGAAGTAACCAGAAATATGGATAAGGATGAAGGCATCTCTCAAAAGCCGGTCGAAGATGGTTAGGACTCTGGAGCATTTCCGAAAGAGGACCCCCTTGGTACACCGATTCTAGCCATGGTGGCATGAAAATTAATTGGCACAAGAGGCGGTGGCACAATTTTTATTATTAATATTAATATTAAGCATTATTTAGAGAGATTAATATCCTGATCATTTTGCCGTCGTCATGTGCCTTCAAGTCATTTCTGACTTATGGCGACCCTATGGCAAACGTTTCTGGGGCTGAGAGGGTGTGACTCAGCCAATGGTGGCATGAGTGTGAATACATAGAGAACATAAATATGAATCAGTTACTTTAGGTCACACATCCATAAATGCGGTAGCGAATTCCAGCCAATGACATCGTTGTTGGACATTTTCTCAGTGGGTTATCTCAATGTTTCAAGATACCTTATCTCACCCAGGACTAGAAACTTGGGGGGAATGTTTTACATTCCTACTGCAAGCAAACATCATCAAATGTAGTTTGACGTTGTTTCAGAAAATCCCTCCGTTCCTTAGAAATCCCCTTTTTCATGACAAAGATTGTTTGCTGAAGCAGAACCCTAAATTTAAGTTCTGCTCCTTCAGTGCCTTTGATTTAATCCTCCCTTTTTCTTCTATGGAAGAGAGAAATACTGTAAGTAGGAAAAATGCAACCACAGCCTGAACACGAAAGGTCCTGATAAATGATTAAATGCAGCGGGACAGAAATCCTTACTTTTAACATCTGCAGAGAGATGACTAGAGACATCATGTTAGCTGTAGAAACCTTCAACATAGGAACAGTTTTGCATTCGCATTTGGAGTAGTTGTTCCTCAGAGATGCCCAGGGGGGGATTTTTCAATGCAATTCCCAGATTCTTAGAATATACACAAGCCCCAAAGGCCTCTAGGTCATCTAAGAAACCTTTAAATAGTGATACGTTTTAAAAAAACAAAACCTTTCACTGTCTCTTGAAGACAAGGAGCATGATTCTGTTAAAGTTAAAGAGTTTAAAGACCTGTATATTTGAAAGGGAGTGCATTAGGCCAGTGCATTAAAGGCTATTTGATGCAGGAGGCTGGCATAGTTCTCTCCCAATATGATAGGGACTATTGGGATTACTGTCGGCCGTGGGATCCTGTCCTCCCTGCGCATGCGCAAACACACTAATTCGAAATCAAGAAGCCGATGGATACATACTTATGTGATGAATTAATTCGCATTCACACTGCTTTCTCTTTTAGATGGACGCTGCGTTTGTCTGTGCATGTGAGAAACTACTACGTAGTTTGTTGCAATTTTGGATTGCCCCCATTTTCTTCTTCTTTCGGGACGGTGATACATTCCTTCATGTGAAAAAGTCCTATGAACCTCTTTGTATCTGGTCACTTTGTCCTGTCATTGCCCAATTGGTCCCCATCCTCTACCATTTCTTTACAATTCCCTTCCCTTGTCGTCTTATTTCCTAAGAAGGGAGGATGGCAGTTTGTCATTTTTAGCTGATCTTGCTCTTGTTGTTAATTATGTAGCACCACTGATGTGCAAGGCGCATGTAAAACGATAAAATAGACAGCCTGGGAGCAGTGAGAAAGGGAACAAGTGTCCCTTCTAGACCACTCTCTGATGTCATAATTATATGAAATAAATAATGCGCTAATGAACCTGCTACCTGTCCCCTCCACATATTTCATGCCCTATTCCCCACTGTTTCCTGGCTTCTTTCATCTATTTCCAATCTGGGAGCAGATTAAAAGAGAACCCCGAGGAGTCCCGCGCCACAATTTTATTAGCAAGCAACCCTTGGCTTTCTGCAAAGGTGGCTCATTTGCTGACAAATGAGAAAACAACAACAACAACAAACCAGTGAAAAAAATAATTAGAAAGCCAGCCATGACCAACCTTTCGTCAAGCCGGGAAAAAAATAGCTCCACGTTCAGTAAATCCCATCTAGACTGTGAAAGAAAACATTTTCCATCTCTTTCCTGGGTTGTTGTTCTCCTAACTGAAAATAATACAATCTGTCAATGTTTTCAGGTGCTGAACATGGGTGATATGTTTTTTTTTTTCTGTGTGGTGCCAGGCATCTAGTTTTTGTACAGGAAGTCCCCATATTTCTGGGCCCCAAAGAGCTGTCTTAGAAGAACATATAGCCCTGTTATGTGCCCTATTATATGCCCTGTTATCTGATGACTCACCATTGCAAATTAAAGACAAGTTCCATTAATCCGATGAGGAATCTGCTTTTCTGGAAGTTCTTGTTGCCCATGGAGGCTTGCGATGGAATATGCAAATATTCCAAGCTCCGAAAAACTCTGTAATCTAAAAGACTTCTGGTACCAAGCATTACAGGTAAGAAATGCTCAGTATGCATGCCATTGCACCATTGCTTATGCGCACACTGCTTGCAAAGCAAGCTGAGAGGTGAGGAAACGGCATCAAGCCAACTGAAAGACTTTGCATGTGGGCACATGCGGGGAATCTTAAGCAAGTCACTGTGATGTTCCCTACATGGGTTCTGCTTTTTGACCAATTCTGGTTCCTGAGAGTGCTATGGTTCCTAAAGATGTTCCCAACCTGTTGGATAGGGGCTTCTTTTATCTATGTTTATGGAAATCACCAAATCCCATATTAGTGGTGTGAGCCGATACAGAGGACAGATCCCCCAGCATTTGGTACACAGCAGTGGCTTCACATTGCAAATTCTGCACATCTGTGGAAGCAAGGCTGGTGTCTACTCTTCCTGCTCTTCTTCTGAACCATCATAAAGTAAAAGTGTCACTATCTCAGCCACTCATGAGGACAATTCTGCATCTTGGAATGTTTTGGAATCCTAGAGAAAGGAGACTCAACCTGTGCCTTGCATCGTGCCCCATTGTGCATTGTAACACTTGTCTGGCACGGTTGTTACACAAAGGTCACAGGTTGTGCATCCTTTCAATGCCATAACTCTGTGATCTCAACATTACTCATCGTAGTCTGCGATACGGGATGCCAGTCATAGTTTTATCCTCCCTTACAGGTGGCTCTCATAAACTGTCTAGCATAATATGACTGGATCGTGTTAATATAACTTTATGCATCTTATTTTGCTGCAAGGGCCATGGCCTTAAAAATAGAGTGGAAATAATTAAAGGCATAAACACGTTCTTAAAATGTAAATGTCCGTGGTTATATCAGATTCTATAACAGTGGTGCTTCTGGGGGGAAAATAATCTCCTTGGATTTTACTTTGATCTAAACCTGTAATTCATAACAAAACATAAAAGCAAGCACCGGGGAAACGGGTTTTTTGTTTTGCCACTCAAAATGAGAAATTACTTTAACGCCATTAGTTTACTTCTGAAGGGAAGATGTTCATGGGATCTGGGGAGGGGGAATAATAGTGATTTGAGTGTTGAAATTGGACTCTGGAGATCAGTGTTCGAATTCTGGCTCAGCCATAAAACCCACTGGGTATCCTTGGGCAAGTCACACTCTCTCAGCCTCTGGGAAGGCAAAGGCAAACCACCTCTGACCAAGTCTTGCCAAGAAAAAACCCCCATGATAGCATCGTTCTAAGTCCAAAATGACTTGAAGGCACATAACAACAACAACAAACAAACAAAATACAGAAACAGGAGATTAATTCACTAATCCCCCTTCCAAGAAATAGGAATCAATTAATCTGTTTAAAAAACAGGCATTCGTGGGGCTTATGGGTATGTTTCCATGATTTATTCAGAGGCAGGATTTAGGGGATGCATTTTGTACCTGTCCTTCCATTTTCAAGGACATTGCTTCAGCAAGATGCCCGCTGAATATTCAAAAGTTGGCATTTAACGTTGTGCGGGGCTGTTTACTGATTAGAGGATCTTTGTTTGATGAATCACTTGCCTTGTAATTCATTTGTACAATATTTTTCTTTCTAAAAAAGCAACATGATGCCAAAACAATAATGCTGCCCTTTGCGCATGGGATGTGAGAGAAGGGGCAAAGTCATGTAAAATTTAATAAAGGAAGCGGAGCAAGAGGTTGCGTATAGATGGGAAGGCCGCTTTCAGTAATCTGATTTCATTCCAGAGGAAAGGAATGCACCGCAACAAGAAGTAAAAACAAACCAATGTTCTCCGAATTTTCAGTCCCACTCATTAAGATGGGCTTTCATTGATTCCAGTGGCTTCTTATGAATCATTTAGGTAAAGCTCTAGGCTGCATTCACATTGCACAATATGCTAGAGAAATTTTGGTTCCTCAAATGGGACAGTAAGCGGACACATACCAGTGGAAGTTGGTGGCTCCCATTTCAGTGGATCCATTCCAGATATTAATGCAGGCCTTTCAAAGGAGTTATACAAAGGGTGACCAAAATGGTGAAGGATCTGGACAGCATAATGCCTGTTGAGGAACGGCTTAGAAAGCTGGGTCTGGTTAGCCTGGAGAAGAGGAGATCAAGAGGTGACATGATACCCATATTTAATATTTGAAGGGATCTCATATTGAGGATGGAGCAAGTTTGTTTTTTGCAGCTCCAGAGACTAGGAGATGGAGCAATGGATGCAAGCTACAAGGAAAGAGATTCAACCTCAATAATAGGAAGAACGTCCTGGGAAGAAATATTCTGCCTTGGAGAGCGGTGGAGTCTCCTCCTTTGGAGGTTTTCAAACAGAGGTGGGATGGCCATTTGTTGGAAAGACTTTGATTGTGATGGCAGAATGGAGTTGGACTGGATGGCCCTTGGGGTCTCATCAAACTCTATGATTCTATGATTCAGGACCTTGGATTACTCCGTTCAAGCTAGGCAAAACTTGGAATGGATTCAGTGCCCCATTGACCAGCCATCCCAAGGATATGGTGCTCTCTCCCTTGACTCTTTCATTTTTAGACAGGTGAAATGGTCACCTCTTGGAGTGCTTTGGCAGTAGCATCCTACATGGGCAGAGGGATGGACTATATGGCCCTTGGGAGCCTTTTCACCTCTATGGTGAGACTAGGATCCGACGTCCATTTTCTGATCCAGCACTTGGAGCTTTAGTGGGCCACAAAGTCTCTCTGCGATCCATGCATTCAGTGTTTTGGAAGGCCTCCAGCAAAACAATGTTATATAAGGACCAAGCGTTGTTATTCGTCTGTCGGAAGTGGTCTAATTTCCAAAACGAAAGTTTCTGTGAGCTGAGTGAGTGCTCCATTTTCTGTCCCAGATCATTTGGTTACGAGAAAGGAAGAAAAAAAGAAGAAGGAAAAAGAGTAGAACGAAAGTCAGATATAAACAGTGTCAGAAATAATCAGCACATCCAAAGACACTTCTAACAGTAACACTGTGTTTTTGTCAGGGCTTTCTAAAAATACCCTCTAAAGGTATTAAAGAAAATTTAGTGTACTATATACTGCGCAGTCAAGAAAACAACAAGACTCAAAGCGGAAATAACTAGTTACTTTTAATTTCAGTGCTGTAACCACTTGTGTGCATTTAATCCATTTTCCCCAATATAAAAGGGATATGTGATGATGATAAAGATAATGATCAAGATAATAATGAAAATGTCTGGATTTGAACTCCTATGTATAGTAGTCAAAACAAAAGGCATCCCTTATATAAAATGGCAAAATCAAGGTTTGCTTTTGGGCACTTATAGTGGGCCCTTGGTATCCACTGGGGTTTGGTTCTGGGACCACCCCATGGATGCTCAAGTCCCATTAAATACAATGGCATAGGGAAATGGTGTCCCTTATATAAAATGGCCAAATCAAGCTTTGCTTTTCGGGACTTATAGGGGCCCTTGGTATCTGCTAGGGATCGGGTCCATGACTGCCCATGGATACCAAAATCCGTGGATGCTCAAGTCCCATTATATACAGTGACATAGTTAAATGGTGTCCCTTATATAAAATGGCAAAATCAAGTTGGTTTTTTGGAATCTGTATACTTTTTGAATATTTTCAAGCCACTGATGCTTGAATCTGTGGATACAGAGGGCTGACTATATGTTTTCAGTTCATGGATGGTTGAATCCATGGATGCAGAGTAGAAAGTCGGCTGGAAGAAAGTTAGTTGTTTCCAGTAAATTCTTATCAGAAGCAAAGTGAAAGGACTGCCTTCCCGAATCCTAACTCTTTGTCTGGAGATTCAATGCAGTTGAAGGCATCCATTTGTTCAGGTTGATGAACAGCTGCACTCCAGGAGGCAATGTGCAGAAAAGAATGGAAGCTTATGTTTGAACAAGAGGAGCAATTAGTCCTGCTCAGCTCCTGTTTGGCATCAGACACGAATCCCTGTTTGACTCATCTGCAGGTCTAAAGTGTGGGTTGAGTCCTTGCATGGGCAGAAAGACAATTGGGATTTTGCATCCTGAAAAACTGGGTTCAATAAAATCCCTTTTCCAGATAGTTGTGCTGTGATTTGTGTGTGTGTGTGTGTGTGTGTGTGTGTGTGCTTCCTTGATTCTGACTTATTACTTACTTATTTAAAATGTTATATCCCACCCTCTATTATAACAATCTAGCTGCATCTGCACTGCAGAAGTAATCCAGTTTGACACCACTGTAACTGCTCCTGGCTCAATATTATGGACTTCTGGGAAGGGTAGTTTGTTGTGGCACCAGAGCTTCAATGCCACAATGAGCTACAATTCCCAGAATTCCATATCGTTGAGCCATGGCAGTTACAGTGGTGTCAAACTGGATTATTTCTGCAGTGCGAATGCAGTCTCAGATACGTTAACTCCCATGACACTATCCTATGGGATGTTGGGATTGTTCTCTTGCCGAGAATCCTACGTTGTTGCCTTCAAGTTGACACTTGAAGTGTTTTCTTGACAAAGTTTATTCAGAGAATAACTCCCATTATTACCCAATGACACATCCATTACAGTTTACGCATGGGACATGAACAGGAGAAGTGCACAGGAGTGTGATAATCTTCCCATGATTGCACTATTACCACTTTTTAATCACGTTTTAATGATGCTTGCCTCCTCCGTGTGATAGAGTCCCATGTGTGTCTCTGCAAATTTGGGTCTTCACATGTGCAAGCGCTCAAATAAAGATGGAGTTGATGTTGCAGATGTATCCAAAGCACATTCAAGGCATGCAGAGTTTTATTCCGGTTTATCCCGGGTCTATTCACATCAGTTATTCACAGTGTCAATGATACAAACTAAAACCTCCCAATATTGATTACCCCAATTAGTTTTGATTATGTTTCGACAACCCCCACCAAACCTCATCAGATGCATTCAAAATGCACCTGAGCAACAAAGATTCAACACAGATTATTTTCAGCACCTGCAAAACCCCTCTGTTTTCCTTTTGCTGGCAGGCAAAGACTTTTTCTCTCTCTTTCCAAACAGGCATTTTGTGATGAATTGGTTTTGGGGAGTCATTTATTTATCGGAGGTGGGAGGGATGTGCTCTATTTTTAACTTTATTGTTTGCCTTCAAATGACTTCATCCTTCAAAAATTTAATAGTGTTTTAATGTGATGATTGTTTAATTGTGTTTTAACTTTTTTATTACCAGGTTTTTAGCTTTTTCTTTCCCCTTTCCTTTTTCTCCCCCCTTTTATCATCTATAAGCTTTCATGCCAGGAGAAAGGAAGCAGGGAAATGAAATGAAATGAAATAGATGAACTTCTGCATGCAAAACAGGGGTTCTGCTCACTATGCTACAGTTCCTCATTAATTCAGAGTAATATGTCATAGAGAGAGAGAAAGAAAAGAAGGAAGAAAGAAAGAAGGAGGGATGAAGGGAAGGAGGGAGGGAAAGAAAATGGAGGGAGCGAGGGGATGTAGAAAGAGGAAGGGATAGAATGCAGATGTAATTAATTACAGGTAACAAGTAGTTATATTAATTACTTTCCTTTGTAGTGTGATGACGTTACATTTCAAAAGCAACATAAGAGGGAGAAACCATGTAACTCTGACTGCAACCGCACTGCAGAAATTGAAGATTGAAATTGCAGACTGGTACATTTTTGCCAGGCGTAGAAAGTGGTTTGACACCACTTTCACTGCCATGGCTCCATGCTATGGAATTCTGGGAAGGGTCATTGTGTGAGACATTTAGCCTACTTGTCAGAGAGCTCCGGGGCCACAACAGATTGCAGTTCCCAGAATCCCATAGCATGGAGCCATGGCAGCGAAAGTGGCACCAAACCACTTTGTGCGCCTGGCAAACACCTCCCAGTCTGCAACTGCAAGCTAATACTGTAAAGGCAACTGCGCTTCTACTAGTATGGAGGGATGGACCCAAACTGGGTGGATGATGAAATTCCCAGGGGAATGGAGTAAAGAAGATGAATTTTGTCAACATCTTGAACAGATACTTGTTTTCCCCACTTTGCAGATATCCGTCACTGAGTGCAAACAATCACATCTAGGTGATAATCAACAATTAACCGTATTCCCACCCCCAGCTTTTAGAGATTTGCAGAATTTGTCTGAGACCGTCACCATATTTCAAGCATTTACTGTTAACATATGTTTAACTGATAATGGCTGGAGAGCCATCTGTTGAAGCAATGGAGAAACAGAATACAATATTGTATGTCTTGGGCACCATCCAGCTGAAATCAAGCGTTGGAACATCCCATTGATTCCAACGCAAACACATACGCAATATGCTTAACTTTCCCATCAATAGCAACATTGCCCATTGCCTAAATCCCTGTGCAACCAAGTATAAAGAGGGAGGTGAGGTTGAAGTGGGGAAAACAATTCAATTCTTGGCCTACGTTTTAATGGAAGTCATAATCTTTAGGGATGGAAGTGTTCCCATTCTTTCTTTCTGGCCGAATAATAGACTTCTTGGTGCTTGAGAAACATCTGCTAAGAGCATAGTGGCAACCAAGTTTGTTTGGTGCTTGGAGGATTATTCTGCGCAAAACCTACATTGTTTTTCCTGTGCAAAATGTATGGGGCTTGTGCTGAAAATATGCTCTATGCACAAAACAAAGGTGCGTGCATTTCATGCGCAAGAAACAGCTTGCATAGAAACACAGTGTTTCCTGCACAGAAATCACATTTTCTGTACAAAGAGCATGGTTTGTTTGGTTGGTTGGTTGGTTGGTTGGTTGGTTTTGGTAAACCATGTATATTTCTGCATGGAATAATTTACCAAGAAGCTTCACAAAGTGCAAAGAACTGTATATAAGCCTTCGTTTTCTCCCATAGCTGGAAGAATACCAAGGAAATGATTCTTCCCTATATATGAAGACTTAGGCCTGTTACAGACTGCCAAAATAAAGCTGCTTTGGGTCTCTTGGGAGGTATGCTGTTTAAATGATGCATGCATCCTAAGAATCCGGAAGCTGCACCAAAGCCATGCTCCAGTGCTTAGGAATGGAGTGTGGCTTTGGCGCGACCTCCGGACTCTTAGGACACATGCATCATTTAAATAACATACCTCCAAAGAGACCTGAAGCAGCCTTATTTTGGCAGTCTGTAACAGGCCAAATATTGCAAATATGGGCATCCATAATATAAATCCTTTTCCTGCGCTCATTTGAACACACTCCATTCAGCAGGAAGGCCAAATCTATGAAAGTTTATGCTACAACTAGTTTTGCGCAATTAGTCTCAAAGGTGCTACAAATTCTCTTTGCATATTGATTTTCCAGACTAACAGTACTATGTCTCTAATTTCTTGGAGAGTAAGCTATCAGTGTCTTATCGTATCTTATATCTTATTCTTGTAGAGACCTCTCATGTCCCTTTCACATTACATAACGACGCAGTATGATACTGCTTTAATGCCCAGGTTCCTTATCCTTATGGGCTTCCTAATGCTTCTGCCATTTTTAAGGGCGGTTGGCTTAGAAATCTCTCAGCCATGGATCTCTAGTGCTTTCCACCAACGAAATCCTAGGATCCCATAGGATGCAGCATGCAGTTAAAGTGGAATATAGCTCTGCAGTTCGTGTGATGTGAAAGGATTGCTGAGAGGCCCAAGTAGAAAACGCTCTTGCGATTACAGCCTGCAGTTTTGTCCTGCTTTCCACCATAGCGATCTGGCTAGCTGTTGCGAGAACCTTGAGCATCTTCACTTGAGCCCCTTGGCAAACCGTTGTGCCCATGACATTGTGATAAGAACTTGTGCAGCTAATTCTGTTGCATTCTGTTCCCAGGTCTGAAGCGGAGCTATACTTGTAACATCTGCAGCGTCACTCTAAACTCAATAGAACAGTATCATGCACATCTGAAGGGCTCCAAACATCAGACCAAGTGAGTCTATTTCTTCCCCATCTTGTTGGCACTTTTGCATTGATGAGTAAATAAGACTGAGTAGGGCTGCGTCTGCACTGCAGAAATAATCCAGTCTGACACCACTTTATCATGGCTCCATCCCATGGAACTCTAGGATTTGTAGTTTGTTCTAAATATCTCACCAAACTACAGATCCCAGAATTTCATAGGATTGAGACATGGCAGTTAAAAGTGATGTCAAACTGCATTATTTCTGCAGCCCAGGTCAGAACAACACCATCTTTTTAATCCCTTTCCACCACGTTTACTCTGGAAATTAGGGTCTCTTTTGCACTATACACTTGTAGAACTATGATTCCTCTTTACTGATACAGCTGCATCCTCTGGAATCCTGGGATCTGTAGTTTGAGATGGTCATTAGAATTGTCTGCTAAAGAGCCTCATCAAACTATGTATCCCAGGATTCAATCGGATGAAACCATGACAAAGCAAAGTGGTACCAAACTGCTATCATTGTGTAACATAAAAGAGACCTAGGCCAAGTCATATGGTGTACTCACATATGGCGCTGGCGCACTGTATAGTAGTTGTGTGCCTTCAAGTCCTATCCGACTTATGGTGACCCTAAGGCGAACCTATCATGGGGTTTTTCTGGAGCTGAGACTGTGTGACCAGTGGGTTTCCATGGCTGAGTGGGGAATTGAAACTGATCGTCATAGTCATAGTCCAACACTCACATCACTACAACTCTCTCTCTTCGTGTGTGTGTGTGTGTGTGTGTGTATGAGATGATGAGATGATGAAATCTCCAATAGAGTTTTTCTTTAATGTTTTATTTTCTCCAACACTCTTCTGTTTGTGAAATTTTGCGATGCTGCAGTGTTGTGATAGTGTGATTGTGCAGTTCTGCCCTTGCAGTGCCATCGTCTTGCTGTTGCTCTCTTGCAGCAGTTCCCACCCACCACCCAAAACAATTCGAAAACATTCCTCAGGAACCCTCCTCCAGGATTCCACCTCCACCAAATTCTGATTAAGAAACCCTTCTGGAAGAGCAAATGTGCAAAAGATGTCTTGAATCCAATTGAGTCAGAGTCCATTATCATTCCTCTCATTTAAGTTCTACATCTCCTCCAGGTTTCTCGCAGGGATATGTCTTTGGTTTCTTGTTCCTACATTCCCCCTTTTGCTTTCATACTGAGATCATCTCCTTTTCTGGCTTGGTAATGTTCTGTATTTTTCTTTGTAATTTCCTCTGCACGTCCCTCCAGCATCTTTGAATATGAAAGGCCTTGACCAAAACTTTTCCACTGAATTTTTCATTGCTTCGCTTTTTCAGATCATGCAAATGATTTTTCTCTAGACCTTTTCCTACCCCTCTGGGCTGCTCTGCTTTACGAAGGGAAAGTACACCTTTGCTCCAAAGAGATGTATTAAAAGTTAACTTGACTTAAATTGGAATGCAAGAAGCGCATGCGGACAGAGGAGATTATAAGAAATGTCAGATATCATGACTGTAAAGCAAGACCTGATCGCACGCCGGCTCACTTAATGAACGGTGACGGTGCATACACATCTTTGTTGTTGTTGTGTGCCTTTGAGTCATTTCTGACTTATGGCGACCCTAAGGCAACCCTATCATGGGGTTTTCTTGGCAAGATTGGCTCAGAGGAGGTTTGCCATTGCCTTCCTCTGAGGCTGAGAGTGTGTGACTTGTGCAAGGTCACCCAGTGGGTTTCAGGGCTGAACTGGGAATTGAACCCTGGTCTCCAGGGCTGTAGGCCAACACTCAAACCACTACACCACACTGCCTCTCTTTTGGACTGCAACTCCCCAAATCTTCAACTGGAGGAAAACTGGGATTGGTAGTCCCCATTCCTTACTCAAGTCTTTTCAGTTCTAGAGAAGAGTCATGATGGGCTGCTGGATTTTTTGCGATGCTCTGGTCCCGCTCTTCCATCATTCTCATTGATACATCCTACTGACTAGGTATATCTTCACAAGGGAGAGAGGTATCTCCAGATCGCATTTGGTTTCCATTTCAGAATGAATTGTGAAGTCGAAGGCTTTCATGGCTGGCATCCATAGTTTTTTGTGGGCCATGTGACCATGTTCGAGAAGAGCTTATGACGTTTCGCCAGCATCTGTGCTTGGCATCTTCAGAGAAAGAATTTCTTTGAAGATGCCAGCCACAGATGCTGGTGAAATGTCATAAGCTCTTCTTGAACATGGTCACATCGCCGAACCCCCCCCCTCCCTAAAAACTATCAAAATGAATTGTCCAGAAGCTCCTTTCGCACTGCACAATTATAGCACTATGATCCCACCATAAATGCATGGCAACATAACTAATTCATATTTCATACCTTTCAAAGGCACATCTTACATGAGAAGTGTGTACTTTTTGTGAGAAAGTCTGTTCCAAAACATGTGTTTAAAAGCTTGTTTTAAATACGCATTTTTGTGTGGATTGGGGTTGGGGGAACCCACACAATTTTGCAGATTGGTGTGGAAAAGGGATGAAAGAGAGGTATGAAGCTGTGGGAAAGTTGTGCAAACTGGAAGTGGACGGCTCCATCTCTCTCCATCGCAAGGAGAGTTGTCTCCCATCTGTTGGCTTGTTTTCTTTCAAATTAACATTCTTATCATTGCTTCTCAATGTAATCTCTCATCACTTATTCATCATGATTTACATTTGCTTAGTGCCTCCTGAGACACTAATAAAGTGGAGAAAAAGGAAACCTGATATTATCAAATTCATCAGCAAGAATGTTCACAAATTTAATTAGAAATGACAATTAGAGACACTCGCCCAGCCAGTTTTCAGCAAGCAATTGCTTTGATCGTTCTCACTTCCTCTCTAGGTTTATTCTTGGAGTTGTTTTCTTTGGAGCTGAGAAATCAGAGATTCTGTGGATTGAGATATTCATGTCTGGAATGCATTTGCTGCAAAAATTGCCAAAGGCAGAAGAGGAGGAGGAACATTAACTATCTCACGTTTTCCCCCAAACTCAAAGAAAATGGCTCATCTGTTCAATGGATTTTGAAAAGTCTGTCCTTGGGTCCCATCCCAATATTAAACAAACAAGGTTGCCAAGTTTGGGGCACTTAAGGCTGGCCTGTATAAAGTTGCTTCAAGTCTTGGGACAGGAGAAGCTCTCATGAGATATCAGGTTTCCATGCAAATGGCAAGCCAGCCCTCGCAGGATGAGAACTTCACTCAAACAAACAAACAAACTGAGAATCTCTTTCTCTCTTTCTCCGCAAAACATGGATAGATGCAAAAGGATTTTGTTGTTGTTAGGTGCATTCCAGTCGATCCTGATTCATGAGGCTGAGACATCTCCAAGTCTCTCTATTTTCCACTGCTTTGCTCAGGTCCTGTAAATTCATACCCATGACCTCCTTAATAGAGTCCATCCATCAAGCCTGTGGTCTTCCTCTCTTTCTACTTCCCTCCACCTTTCCCAGCATTATGGTCTTTTCTAATGAGTCAAGCCTTCTCATAATGGTGCCAAAGTATGACAACCTCAATTTGATCATCTTGGCTTCCAGGGAGATTTCTGGCTTGATCTGTTCAAGGACCCATTTGTTTGTCTTTTTGGCTGTCCGCGGTATCCTCAGTATAGAATCATAGAATCATAGAGTTGGAAGAGACCGCAAGGGCCATCCAGTCCAACCCCCTGCCATGCAAGAAATCCAGATCAAAGCATCCCAGACAGATGGCCATCCAGCCTCCGTTACTCTTCTCTAGCCCCACATTATCTCAAATGGAGTGATTTTCTTCTTATCTGTTTTCTTCACCGTCCAGCATTTGCGTTTGTACATGTTAATATGGAATACAATGGCTTATACAATGGTGTGTGTGAAATACGCTGCAAACAATGTAAGGAGTAATTGAAAACGAATCCACTGAAACGCTGAATGATTTTATCTTCCAGACTGATTGACTGGCGACAACGTTTTTCAAGATCTTTAAGATCTAATCATTTCCGATTATGACTTGTTGGGTTTAATGTTTGAAAGCAGTTTGCAAGTTTTTCCTAAAGTTAGTAACCAGACATTTACTGAGGAAGACACATTGAAACAGGACATCATCTAGAAGTCATAGATATAGATATAGATACTGTATAGATATAGATATAGATGTGATTTTTGATACTCCACTGTCTTTGTTTTCTGTGTTTGGTTCAGCATTTGTTTATGTAATACGTTGATTCCTCCTCCTTACCTTGTTTGCATCGTATTTCATGTTTACACCTTTCTACCCTTCAGTGCTTTGCATATATTTAGATCTGTTGTATAATTGTGTTTTTGCAGTTGCATTGACTGATGTTATATGTTTGCTGTTAACAGTGGGCTTTTTGGTTTGGATTGGCATCAACCTGGCCAGATAGAGAGGATGAAGGGTGGCATCATGCCAGCCACCTTCCCTGCAGACAGACTCCTGACATCTGGGGTTTAAGGCTTGATCGCTGTGAATAAATGCTCACCAGTCAGCTTGGTGGAAATGTGGCTGGTGCTATGAATTTCTGGGAACTGTAGTTTTGTGAGACATTTAGCCTTCTCGGTCAGAGTGCACTCAAACTACAATTCCCATGATTCCATAGCACTGAGCTATGGCAGATAAAGTGGTGTCAATCTGGTTTATTTATGCAGTGAGGATGCAGCCTTTGTGAACCTGGCCAGCCAGATACTGGACCAGATGAACCAATGATCTGACTCATTTGAAGGACTCATGTCCTTAGAGAAACACCAACAGTTTCTGTATGCCCAGGAGCTGATCCTATCTCACTTGTTTCCCTGGAGATACTCTAACATTCGAAGCTGTGATCTTTGCTGTGAGCCAAGTTGTGCCAGATCTGGCAGTATTTTGGCTTCTGAGCTTTTGCTTCGTGTCCTTTTGCTTTCCGTTTCCAACCGGCGGATGAAAGCCTTGGTCCACAGCACCTCTAAAGGGACGTCTAATATGTGTTCAATTTATTTTCTCATTAACATTATCAAAATAAATTTGATATCTCGAATTGAATTGGCAGCCGACCAACTAGACAAGGGCTTAAAAGGGCTGGGAGAGGTTGGCTGTTCTTTGGCTTCGTGGCAGCGAAATGCAGGTCACGCTTTGGGCTGGAAAACGAAGCTGCCCGTCGCTTTTGGAGACCTTCGCTCTCATTAACAGAAGCGAATCACATGGGTCAACGTTAGCCAGGATGATTTCCCAGAGTGATCTCACAAAGCAACAGGGATTGCAGGCGTGCTGGTTTTGTTGCTCAGACTAATTCACGCCTCCGTCGTGACCAACTTTGGAAGTGTCATGGAGTTAGAAATGCAAGAAAACACACTGTTACTATTACCACTTATGCAACTACTATTACTATTGTTTTTTGTTGCTGTTGGAACAAACTTAGTCCAAAATTAGAAAATAGACAATCAGTTCTGGAAGGCCTGTGGAAAGAGAAAAGCATTCAGCTGTTTATGAAAAGAGAGTAGAGAGGGTGCCAGTCTACTTCTCTAGGAAGAGAGTTCCAGAGCCTGGAGCAACCATTGAGAAGGCCCTGTCTCTTCCATCTTCTCATCAAATGTATTTGTGAGACAGAGAGAAAGGCCTTCTCAACAGATCTCAAAACACAGGGCAGTTCATAAGGGAGCATATGGTCCTTCAAATAACCTGGACCTGAGCTGTATAGGACTTGATAGGTCAAAACCAGCAGTTTGATTTGTGCCTGGAAATGGAGTACCATCTCGTTGTTTCTGACTTACGGTGATCCCAAGACAACCCCATCACAGGGTTTCCTTGGCAACATTTATCCAGAGGAGGTTTTCCATTGCCTTCCTCTCAAGCTGGGAGAGTGTGGTTTGCGTGAAGTCACTCAATGGGTTTCCATGGATGATGAGGGACCCAAACCCTGGTCTTCGGCATCCTGGTCCAACGCTCAACCATGGTGACAACACTGCAAATCCCAGGCTTCCATAGGATGTTGCCATGGTGGTTAAAGTGGAATCGTAACACTATAACTGTGTGGCTTGAAAGAGACGCTGGAGAACATTCTGGCTCCAGTTTGGAGACCATGCTGAAACTCTGCAGGTCAAGCAGGGCTTTTAGCTTTATCTATTTATTCATTGAAAGCTGGGTTTGTTTTATTTCAGATGTGCCAGGACCTAATCTCTAGAAGAAGAGCTTTCCTCAAACTTCTCTCATTTTACCTACGGATTGGTTGCTATACTTGGAGATGCTATCCCAGAATAGCAGGCTTGTTGTGAGCAACTGGGGCATCTATCAGCTTTTGCATTAAAATGTGTCCAGACCCTCCAAAACATCTGGCATGGAGGACAAAGATAACAACTTTAATTAGGGACTTGGGATACAAGACAAAATGATTGAGGCATTGTGTAAGTGGCTCTTCCTGGAAGGAACATGGCCTTCTCTCCCCATACAAAAACAAAGAGCTCCCTCCCCACAAAAAAACCCTGACACATGGGGCATTGAGATGCCACACAGTTTGTCGAGTGTGCTGTTTGTGCTGATCGCAGGACTCACAATCAGCCTAGTTTCCATGGAGATCAGTGGTAAGTGGATGGCAAGAGTTTCGTGGCGTTCTGTTAATGGGGTCATGCCAGCTTCAAAACAGGTGGAGGAAGCCATCTAACAACGTACCTCTTTCCTTTTGGTGGCACTCCAAAATTGACAGAGCCCTGGGCCCAGTCCCAATTTTGGAGACATCATTAGTTTGGATAAACATGTGTGTTGATTCTTCCTAGTTTCAGATGCACCCTTGATCTGTACTATGGATTTCATTTCCAGACAAAAGCTGAGATTGTGCATTGTAACTATGATAACAGAGTTCGACTATCATAGCTACCTCAGAAAATGCTGCCATCCTGCCAAAACCTACCATTTTCGACTGGCAGCATCCCCAGGCAAAGGGCTGCCAAGGTGCTACAGATCAAGTGCTGAAAATGTCAGCAGCACTCTCCTGATCTTGAAAACAGGCAGCTGGAGAGATTCCTTGGAGTCCTGCCACAACTGCTTGTCTAAATGTGCTTCATGACCAGGAGAACATTGCAGTCATTAGTCAGAATTCAGGATCAGATTTACAGATGCATAAAATGGAGTTACACATCTGTAATGGATCCGGATTCATGGTTCCTACATATTCACAATGGTGGCATTATTGCCATGACAATAATGGACCCCCCAACTTTACCAGGCAGCAGCCCCACAGAGAAAAAAGGGTCCATTCATCTTGAAATCAGGGCATGGGCAGATACCATTTCCACCCCTTCTCTTGCCAGTCAGCTAGGCTGTGATAAGGAAAAGTGGCAGAGGACCTGCTTTTGGTGGTCGCAGCCTTGCAGGCTGGCAGGAGGCAGGACTGGAAACATCATTGCCAAAAAAGTGCCCAAAAATGGGTTACCATCTCTCGATGCAGCATTTTCCCCTGGTGTAGACAGGCTCTTAGGTTTACTTAGTAAGGAGATCATGTCAAATGCCAGGCATCATTTCCAAGTGCCCTAACCTACAGCACCTTGGAACCCCTTCATTTGGGGCATTGCCCGATGGGAAAGGTAGGTTTTGGAGGGTCACGCTCAGTCATTACTTACTGTAAACGTGACTCTCCAAGAATAATAAGATTGTAAATTTGGTTTACAATCTTCTAACTACTGAATATGATGCCAACCTGGGTGTTGACATATTTACTGCTCCAAAATAATGTCTAATGATGCCATCATTTTGCATCCGGCTGCAGGGATGTATCCAGATGTTTCTGGGACCCTGCCATGGAATGGCCAAGAGGGAAGAGAACCTCAGACTCAGAGTCTAATAATAATGATGGTGATAATTTTCTATAAGTCACCAGATTGTAGATCTGCACATGGATTTATTATGCTCCACTGAGTCATAGAGGACTGCAGCCATAGCTTTTAACCAGATTTCTTCTTTATATTTGTTCCTAAGAAAAGAGGGGAGGGGATTTGCGGCAGAAAACAGGTGTGTGTAGGCTTCTTAATAACAATCCCTCCGGTAATTTTTCATCACAACCTGTCCTCCCCACCTCCTTCGGTATTCAAAAGCAGCTGGGGCGTTGGGCAATTTTTAGATGGAAAAACTCCCATAAGAAATAAATCCTCCCCTGAATTGCTCCTCTGCTCCAGATAGGAGCTTTCATGGATGCATTTTGTAAAAAGGAGAAGGAAACGATTGAGGAGAATGCTATGCTACTGAACCATACCCCATGTAGTTGATTCATGGTCCCTGTTAGAGCTTGCAAATGTTCCCCCAGCGGACATGGCTACCAAACTGGTACGAGACTTTGGAAGGTGGAAGTCTGTCAGGCACACTGTGCCAAACCCCACTTAATCCCAGTTGAAAATGTCCTTGTTTTCTAAAACTTTGGGGTTTACTTTAATATTGTTTTATCACCCTGTATGCTTTGATGACATGTACTGTATATGTCACTTTGCTTTTGTTGTCATTAACTGCCATAAAGTCCACTTCGACTTATGTCAACCCTATGAATGAGAGACTTCCAAATCACTTCTGTCACTGACAGTCCTTCTCAGGTCTTGCAGATTCAGGGCCATGACTTCCCTGATTCAAGTCTATCCATCTGTAATCTAATCTTCCTCTGTTCCTGCTGCCTTCTACCTTGCTTTATTTTGCTTTACCATCTGCTTTACTTACATTGTATTTTTTTAATTCTATCTAGATAGACTCATCCCTCCATATTTATGGCTTTGATATTTGCGGATTTCATTATTCACGGATTTGATGAATATGTTCTTTCTAGGAATATCTAGGTCTCTCCAGTGCCACTTTATGGTCAATTTTAACTAAAAGTTGCACCGAAAGACCTAGAGATTCCTAGAGAGGCCAACCTACTAGGCCTTTGTAGCTCCTCTAGCGCAGTCTTATGGTTAGTATCTGTCAGACGTTGACTACAGAGTTGCCTTGGAGGAGCTAGAGATTCCTAGAGAGAACACTTTACTAGGCCTTTGTAGCTCCTCCAGCGCAGTCCTATGATCAGCGTCTTTTGGACGTTGACCACAGAGTTGTCCTGGAGGACCTAGAGATTCCTAGAGAGGTGTCCTCTCAGGTAAGAACATGGTGTTCTTGTTATTTGCGGTCTTGCCATATTCACGGAGGTCTTGTGCCCCTAACTCTAGCAAATATGGAGGGACAAGTGTAATCTGTTTTATTATTGTATAGTATAGTTTTTTATTTCCACCTCTCGGTCTTTCCTCTTTGCGGTGCTTAATTCCCATGCAATCCTGAAATAGAGCAACCATCCCTAGTGTTGACTGAGAAAGTAGGGCTCTTCTCCTTACCAAGCCTCCCAACAAAAACATTGCAATTCCTTCCGCTGACGCCTGGGTGACTTAATGGGGGCTGGTGTGACACGCCGCATAGTAACTCTTGGTTTTATTTAGCCTGTGAGCACAGATGCCTAATTGGAGCTGGTATTTGTTAACATAAGCTGCTTTGTCATCCCAAGATCTGAGCTAATCAAAATATTATATCTATCATGCCGGAGAAAATGTCACTTTCCCCTTATGACTGCATTTCCGTCATAAAGGTTCGCTCTGGTTATGCTTGGGATTCGAAAGCAACATTACAGCGCCTAGCTGGGTTGAGACGTGTGGACCTGAGGTTGTTGTTGGGGTTGTGCAGCTGTTGTTGTGTGCTTCCAAGTCAATTCTGATGGATGACAACCCTGTCGTAGGGTTTTCTTGGCAAGGTTGATTCCAAAGACATTTGCTATTAAGCTCTTCCTCTTAAGCTCTTTTTTAAGGTTAAATAGTGCAAGACCCCTTGCAATCTTTTAAACCAGGAAAGTGCTGCTCTTAGAGCAAGATGGAGGGCAAAATAAAGGTCGAAGAAACCAAGATAGACAGCCCAGGGTTTATAGTGCCTAACTCTTGCAAAGGTGGCTTTTGAATCCTTGAGTTTGAAACCATGTTGGGTTGCCATTTCTTCTTTTTCTGAGAGGCTCCTCATTATTCAACACAGATATGGCAGCTAGACCTATCATGGTCCTCATTCCTCTGCTAGCAATAGCTGTGGATACTGAATTGAGCCAGTGCAGAGGGAGGAAATTTTGCATCTGTTTGTTTCCAAAGGGCATCACAAAATTCACACATTCCCCATCTAAGCTAGAGAGAACTTCAGATTTCAGAAAACGGCTGCATGGAAAAAAGGAACTTGTAACAGATTTTTTCATCCCAGCGGAGGACAGAAGGTACTAGAATGGAGGGAAGCTGGAACAGTTGCCATCAGCCTCCTGAAGACTGGGCCAGGAGCCAGACGGAGCCTCGGAGAGCTTGCAACCGGTAGGGAAAGCAGTAAAAGGAAGCTCAGCAGCCTGGCCAGCTGGCTGAAATGTCCATTTCGTGATCCAAAAGGACCCAGTCCCAAAGAGACCCCAAGACTGAACGATTTCCAAAGCATGGTGCCAGTTTCTAAAGTAGTCTTCTTTGACCTCCTGCTAGGAAGACCACATTCAGGACTGTTCTGCTCTTATGCCATTATATTGAAGTGGTTTTCTCCTCTAACAGAATACAGTAATCTGTACCATAGCCCTATATAGCTTATATTCAGACTCGCCTATAAGTCAACCTCATGTATAAGTCGAGGGCAGGCTTTGAGGACAAAATGATGGACTTTGCTTTGACTCTTTGGATAAATCGAGGTTCCAAAATAGGACACGGGTGCACATAACCTGGCATTAAATCCAAAGGGATTTCAGTCTTTGCCCTAAATCCACTTTTAGTCCTCACTAGAATAGATAGACTCATTGAACCCCTTTTATTCGTCTACACACATTGACTCGCCATTCAACAATTCATTGAATGGATCTGCTCTAGGTGGGATTAACCAACAGGATTCCATCATCTGCAGCTTGAAACAAAAATGTAATTCCAAAAAGCAAACCTTGATTTTGTCATTGTATATTAGGGAGTTATATATACCCTTAAACAGAGGCTGGATAGCCATCTGTCAGGGATGGTTTGATTGGGAGTTCCTGCATGGCAGAGGGTTGGACTGGATGGCCCTTGCGGTCTCTCCCAACTCTATGATTCTAATTTGCTATTTTACTGTGCCATTGTATCTAATGGGACTTGAGGGTTTTGGTCCTTGGCTTATCCTGCACTTTTGAAAACGTACCGTCCAGACGCAGAAAGGTCTCTCTCATTCCAGAGGACGGCTTTACAAGCGCCACTAAAACCGAACCCCTTTATTGGGCTGCTTTTGGGCAACGATTTCCTCCGCTGCGTTCATCTTCATCCCCTTTTAAAAGCAGAAATCTACAGAATAATCAAAATCCATTCCGGGGAGACGTTCCACTTTCTCTCTCCCTGGTTAGTTTTCTATTAAACGCCAGGAAATTTGGTTAAGCACCGGCGCTATAAAGCACATATGTCCCAAATTAAAACAAAAAGATGTGGCGGGGTTTTTTTTGGGGGGAGGGACAATTTGAATCGTTGTGACATTTATTAATAGCCACGAGTTTATTCTGTGCGCTTTCTTCTTCGTGCGGGGAAGTGAGTAATATATGAACCAGAAGTCTGTAACACCATAATAATTCCGGCAGATGAATAATTATAAAGGCTAGTTGGGATTTAAAGGCATTTTAATTTATCATTACTTCTGTGCTGCTCCAAAGTGTCTGAATAATTACCCGGCTTCTGAAAAAGGAGGGTGTAATATATCTATCATTATGAGATTTCAAATTCCAATCTTTCCTTTCTTCTTCTTCTTTGGTGTAAGGGGGAAATAGTTATCTTGATCTGCTTAAGTGCTTTGATTTCCCTTTGAACGCCATCGGATTGATTGTGGACTGGGGCCATTTTTCATTGTTTGAGTGACTGCTTGAATTTTTTCCCCTTCCTATACACCAGAAGAAGACATTTGTTCTCTTACTGTTAGGCATTATAGAATAGAAGATTGCAGCTTAAAGGGTGGTGCGTTTAGTTTTGGTGTTGGGGATCCACAGTTGAATTCGGTTCACTTCTCCCTCCTTGGAGGTCTTTAAGCAGAGGCTGGATGGCCATTTGTCAGGGATGCTTTGATTGAGAGTTCCTGCATGGCAGAATGGGGCTGGACTGGATGGCTCTTGTGGTCTCTTCCAACTCTATGATTCTATGGGTTCAGTTCACAATTCACTTCAATCTGAAGGGCCCCATATACCCAGAACACAGGCCTCCCCTCCATGTTGCATGGATTAATTCCCTGGATTTTAAGGTGAGGTGATTTATGATCGTGGTAATGCCACCATGTGAGCCAAAATGATGTAGTGGTTTGACTATTTGAGACCAGGGTTCAAATCCTAGCTTGGCCATGGAAACCCACTGGGTAACCATGGCCAAGTCGCACTCTCTCAGCCTCAGAGGATGGCAATGGCAACCTCCTCTCTGAGCCAAGAAAACCCTGTGATAGGTTCACCTTATTGTTCTTGCATGCCTTCAAGTCATTTCTGACTTATGGCAACCCTAAAGTGAAGCTATCATAAGGTTCTCTTGGCAAGATTTGTTCCGAGGAGGTTTGCCATCGCCTTCCCCTGAGGCTGAGAGAGTGTGACTAGCCCAGGGTCACCCATTGGGTTTTATGGTTGAGCAGGGAATCGAACCCTGGTCTCCAGAGTGGTAGCCCAATGGTCAAACCACTACGTCACGCTGGCTCTCAGGTTTGCCTTAGGGTTGCCATAAGCTGGAAATTACTTGAAGGCAAACAACACACAATTCTGCCAGGATCATGAATACAGAGCATAGGTGAATATGGTCCAATAACAATAGGTTACAAATCCATAAGTGCAAGGCAGAGGGCCTGGCATTTTAGTTAATAGACAAATAAGACCTGAATGTGTGTGTGGTGGTGGTGGGAGGAATCGAATTAAATTGATTCATTGGTTCTTACTCTGAAGCATGTGATGATGATGATGATGATGATGATGATGATGATGATGATGATGATGATGATGATGATGATGATGATGATGATGATGA